>NW_008246062.1:690673-691654 GCF_000691975.1 Corvus brachyrhynchos
TGTGCGGGGGCCCGGGGTTTGGCCGGGGTTTCTCGGCAGGCCAAGCACAGGCGATACAGGCTCCGCTGGCAGCAGCCTGGGGAGGGCGGGATGTTTGTGGATATTAAAATGCACTCGTAAAGTAGAATAAAAGGGCAGCCTTGTTTCAGAACGAGTCTCCAAGGCTTTCCCCTCTCCCGTCATGCTTGGCACCTGGCCGGCAGCACGAGCAGCTCCCCCTTCCCACAGCCCCCTCAGCCATCCCCAGCTCGCCCAAGGGCTGAGGTGCTGTCAGCGAGACCCCAGCCCTCATGGCGTGAAGCTCATCATCTCCAGGAGGGAGCAGATTTGGGAGGGCCCCCCTCTACAGCTACCCATACTGGGTCACGTTACAGCTGTGCTTCTGTAAAACCCACCCTTGCACATCCCTTCCTCAACGCCTCCGCAGCTCCCTGCTTTCCCTTGTCCACTGCCCTGCCTGCATGGAGCCAAGGCTGCCTGGCCCCAGCTGCTTGGCAGCAGCCACATGGCAGCACCACTGGTACTCCACTGCTTGGCCTCTCCCTGCCTCCCTGCTGGAAGTAAAATAAGCTGGATGGTCTTGTGGTCAAGGCTTAAAATTATTCACAGGCACCCAACACCCAGTGCCCACTCAGAATGAGGCATGCCATTGTCCCATGGGGCTCTCCACATTCCCAGGGACCCCATAAATCTCTGGAGAAGCCCTCTCCTTGGGATATGTCCCCAAATCCATCCCTGAAGCAGGATGCTGCCTCTCCACAGCATCGCCTCTGCCTCCATGCTGCCATGTCCAGCCCTGGAAAGTCACAGCAGCAGGCTGGGAAGCAGTTGCAGGCACCAGCCCAGCAAAGGTGGCCCCACCCTGGCCCACCTGCTCAGCTGGAGATGCCCAGCACACATCTGGCTTCACCACAGCCTTCTGCTCCCCTTCCCAGCTTGGGAAGGAGGGGACTGTGGGCTGCGAGCCCAGACGCACCCCCC
>NW_008246062.1:691902-693966 GCF_000691975.1 Corvus brachyrhynchos
GGCGCGTGGGCCCCCCCCGCTGCTCCCCAGCGAGGATGCTGCTCCCCGCCTGCTGGCCGGCTGCCCCCACTCTGCAAACCCCACATCCCAACAAAGGGGTGCTCCAGGCATGCAGCCTGCAGCACAGCCTCATACCTCATCTCCTCCTCCTCCTTGCTCCAGATCCCACAGCAGCATCCCAGCTGTGGAAGTGGCTGTGAGATGCGGAAATGCAGCAGCAAGCCCCAGATGCTCATAAAAGTGCTCCCGGGGAGTGCTCCGTTGCATGGGTGCAAAACTCGTGTGTTCCTCTTCCCAGGGAGTTCCAGGCTCCTGCAACTGTTTGGCTCAAGCCCCTGAGAGACGCTGGGCTATTGCTGAGTGATGGCTCTGAGAGTTGCCCACTTGTGGAGGGCCAGGGTGCTGGGCTGGGTCCAGGGAAGGTTTTGGGTGTGGAATGGCCCGTGCGCATGAGACGGGGTGGGGGGGGGTGAACTCTCGCTGCCTGGAGGCTGCAAATGGGGCTTTGAAGGGGGTAAGAGGCAAATGCTGCAAGGAGAGATGGTGCCGGGGCTATAAAAAGCACGGCTGTGGTATGCAGCGAGGCACTGAGAGGGGAATAAAATAAAATCAGGTGGTGGATGAGTCGGGTGCTTGCTTCTGCATCAGGTCTGGCGACCGTGCTGCTCCCCATCATCCCTTCCCTGCTCCCTGCCCGGCTGACAGCCTGGTGAGGCTGGGGCAGAGCGGAGAGCGGGGACTTGGCAAAGGGTGGAGGACGTAGGGCTGAGTTGGCAGGGAGTGGAGGGGGTCAAGGCTGGGGAAACAATCGCTGGCTCGGGTACACGGGCTCCTGCCCGGGATGGAAGCATTGCAGCCACCCCTTGCCCAGCTCAGAGACGCCAGACCCGGGCATTCAGGCTTCTGGCAGCTCGTACTGGAGGATTAACCGTGCGCTGATTGACGGCCAGAGCTGCCTTTGCCAGGAGGAAGCCCCACCATACCCCAGCACCCGGATCCTGGTGGGGACCTCATCCAGAGGGGACAGTAACGCTGCAAGCTGGGGACAGAGAGGGCTCCCCTTGGGCCGGCAGGAGCTCCCTGCTCAGGGACGTGCCGTGTTTGCACATGTCTGAGCAGGGGAAGGTCAGATTAATTTTAAACTTGAATAAACAAGGAGAGAAGGCAATGCCAGAGCTCGCCCTTCCCAGTAGGGATGCCCAGCAGCAGAACATAGCACCCGCAGTACAGCTCTGCCCTGCCCAGGGGTTCACATCCCCCTAAGAGAGCTGGAACAGACCCACACCCGGGGGCCTCCCTTTTCCACAAGGAGCTCCCAGCTGAGTCAGTGCTGGCAGCAGGGAGAGCAGCTCCTGCTTGATTTTGCAAGATTCCTCTGGTCTCCATGGGGAAGTACCCACTCTGGGACCCCCATCCCACTGGGAACAGTACCAGGGCTTGCCTGTTCCCTGGCCACAATGCACAATGCAGTCTTGGGAATGAACAAAGAGGAGAAAAGAAAATGGTAAAATTGTTTGTAGGTCAAGAGGAAAATGGAAAAAAATAAAGTTTGTGTTTTTCATGCCAAAAGGAAAATGAAAACCAAAACATTTTGTTCTAAATGATAGGCCTTGTTTAGTTTTCAGTGGTTTTACTTTTTTAAAAAGGTTTGAGTTAAATCGAGCTAAATTTGTCTTCCAAACATTACCTTGGGGCAGGGAATAAAATAAATTGGAAAAAAAAAAAAAAAGAAGGATAAATCAAAACATCTCATTTGGAAAATGTCAAGAGCAAAACTCCACGGCTTTTCCAGCCTGGGAGAACCGCAGCCGGGCGCTGAACCCAGCCTCGGTTCACAACTTGTGACGGCCCCCCCGAAGCAACTTTTTTCCCGGAAAATAAAGCAACTGATGTCTGGCATGGCTTGTGCCCTGGTGCCCAGCTCCCATCAGGGATGTCCCCACTGCCCATGCTGGTCCCCAGCACCTTCTGGAGCATGGAGAGACCCTGTTACAATCGGCAGCCGTGCGCATGAGCCGAGTAAGAGCTGAGCTGCTCTCCAAAACTCCTCTTTAAATGTCTTTT
>NW_008246062.1:694138-697941 GCF_000691975.1 Corvus brachyrhynchos
AGGTGGAAGGACAAGTTGTTAATTGGACTTTCATAGACCTGGCCACAAATGCTGCCTCTGGCTCCACTCAACCCTCCTCTGGTTGTGGTGAGGGATGGTAGAGAGGCATTTGCTGCCACCCCTGAAATGCTGTCACTGATGGAGATGCAGCAGCCACGTCGCCAGCAGCAATGTGAGGTCCCCCACATACCCTAGGAGGGTTAAATGCTGCTGCATGGCCCCTCTGCCCTTGATAGGTGGGGAAAATAAGTGAAAAAAGCTCTCAGAGACCTTCCCAGGCACTGGAGGAAGAAAGTTCTCCATGCATGGCTCACCACCAAGCACCCTGTTGGGGACACGTCTCATGGGGACATAGTTTGGGGATGCAGCAGGACACGCTGCCCCAGCACCATCCCACTCTTACAGCAGCACCCCAGGGGTGAAAACCAAGATGACCTTCCCCACAGGCCTTGCCTTGCTCAAGTTCTTCATCCATCAATCCATCCATCCATCCATCCATCCATCCATCCATCCATCCATCCATCCATCCATCCATCCATCCATCCCAGGCACAGCACCACTGCTGCTCCAGCTAAGATTGAGCTTGGATGATGAGCTTCTCATCATCCTCCCAGACCACTGAGTCCAAGCCTCAGTGCCTTGCTGAGCAGAGCTCTCCAAGGCATCTCCAGGGCAAACCACCCAGCTCCAGGAGCTGCCAGGGAACCCAATACATATCTGCAGCCTCCCGTTGGGAAGGAGGAATGTGGATGTGCAGCAGATACTCTGAGAGACCAGTCTCTCACACTGACTGCTCCCTGTGCCAGCACAGGCACTGGGGGGGCCTCATCTTCCTTGTTATGTGCACTGTTTTTTGGATGCTGGGGTGCAACAACTGTGGGCACAGTCCCACTTGGAGAGGGGAAATGGAGCTGGGCAAAGGATCAGGGAGGCCAGAGAAAACGGACGCCTCCCCTGGCACAGCCATGCTCCAGCCGTGAAGCTGCAAAACTCAAAGCCAGGATGGGGTGGAGTAGCCTCAAGGGAGCCATGAAACAGCCCGGTGGGAGCCTTGCAGGAGCTAAAAAAATCAAAAGCAGCCGAAGCACCGAAGAACCCCTGGGGTTGCGTGTTGGCCCTTGCAAGACAAGGATGGAGCAATAGCTGGTTGGGTCCACCAGCTCCTCCTAAGCCTTGAGGCCTCAGGCAAAACTCATGGAAAGCAAAGACTCCTGCAGACCTCCCCAGCAGCCAGGGGCTGGCCCTGGCCCTGAAAGGAAGTCTGGGGAGGTGCCAGCTGGCCTGGGCACCCTGCGTGACAGAAGCTTTTGCAAAACCAAGCCGGGCCACTGCAGCTGGGCCATCCCGGGAGACCTTTGCAGGGCTGTTGCAGCACAGCTGTTGTGAGCTCTGTCGCAACACTGGCACGGCACTGGGCTGGACCACAATGAAGACCCTTCATGACAGCGCTTTCGGCTTTTCCCTGTCTATTTTTGCAGGAAGGTAAGAGTGGATTTGCACCTTTCTCGATGTTACTGAATTCAAAAGGCCCTGATACCCTAAAAAGGGGCTGGTGATGTGCCGATGGGACTGTTGGTATGGCCAGGATGAAAGCCTTCTGTCCCAAAGGAAGCATATGGTGAAAGCACAGGAAGGCAAAGGAAACAGCTGGACAGGCCCAGCCACGCCAGCCTGGGGGCTCCAGGGATGCTGTGCCAGCCCCTCTGCCTCCCACGTGCTCTTCTGTGAGGACATCCACACCCCCCAGGCTGCCAGCAGGATGGTAGGCAGCAGCCCTAAGGCTGGTCTGGAGCTCCCCAAGGTGGGACAACACTTAGCTACAGCTGAGCACAACACTCATCAAAGTTAGGGGGTCAGAAGATCCTCCCCAAACTGCTGCAGAGATGATGGTCCACCAAAGCTGGAAGCTTCCTCCTTCCCTTCTTCCCCTAAGTGTGTCATCAGCACTGGCTTCTCAACAACAGTTGGCATTCCTTGTTTACACTTTGGGAGGTGAAATAAACCAGAATATGCCCAAATGATTTTTTTCCCACCATCAGGATTTCATTAGATGATGAACTGAGCTCTTCCACCTCTCCCTATACGGCAATCTCTGCGGGTCCGTAACAATCTTCATTAGGCAGATTCTATTTTGGCCGTTTCCATACTGAAAGGAATGGAACAGAGCTGAGCAGCCTCTGAGGAGCCTCAGGCTGATTTCCAAAGTGCTTTCAGCATCCTCCCTTCTCCTGGGCAATGCACTCTTGGCTGCATGAAGGCCATTGCTACCTGCATGGGCCAGCCCCATGCCCGACCATGTCAGATCTCCTGAGGTCCCTCCAGCCTCCTTGTCCTCCCCAAAAGCATCTTTAGGAAACATGTACAAGCAGGTGGATGTGATCTTCCCCTGCACAGACTCTTCCAAAATTCCTCAAAAGCCTTTCAGCAATGACCAATGCCTGCTGGAGCAAGCCCAAGCTGTGCTGATCAGATGTGACCAATGTGACCACAGTGAACAGTCCTGGTAAGATGGAGGCAAATCAGGTCTTGACAAATTTCTTGTCCCTCTTCTCCTGGATGCCCCCAACCTAAACACCAGAGTGGGAGGAAGTATTTGTCAGCTTTTTTTTGCCACATCCCAGGCTCGTACCACTAGAGAGAAGGAATTGCACCTTCCAGCCCAGCTATCCACCTGTACCAGAGAGCTTGGCAGATGCTCCAGGGGGTGCTGTGACCTTTCAAAAGAGCCCAAAACTCACCCCGTCCCACTCCCATGCGAGGATGACTCAGAGACCTGGGAAGCAGCCAAACTTGAGAGATAATTCCTATTTACACATTGATCCTTGACACTGCAAACCTGCTACTAATCTCCAAAGGAATTTTTATTTTTCCATGGAAAAGGTGCATGGGAATCTGGCTGTTGGACAGACAACTGCAACAACAACTGCAACAATAACTGCAAGGCATCTGTGCCCTGCCCCACCTTCACAACCTGGATGGGAGAAGAAAACCATCACTAGGAGGTGCAGAGAGGTTTGCTGGTAGGAACTTGGGTCATAGGGTCATGACATCCCCAGCCAGAGAGATTTGGTGATTTTCACACATTGCGATGCTGTTGTAACCACAGGAACACTTAGAAAAACCAAAAACTCTCTAAACATCCCAGCAAGCCACCTCAGACATCCCAGGGCTAATCCCTGACGCTGGCATTGTATCAGCATCCCAAATGCTGCTGAAGCCCCAGTGTGTTGCCTACAGGGAAGAGCTCCCATACCATCCAAGCACAGTCCTTGACGATATCTTGGGCAGGGGCAGAGCCACCCTCTTTCATGCCTAAACAAGAGGAGGGGAAACAAGCTGTGAGAGATGCTGAAATTTTCCAAAGGGAGAAAAGCAGAGACACAAGCCGGCACCTGCCCCCTCCTGCGGGAAGCATCTAGCAAGGGGTTTTCCTCTAGAGCCAAACCCGCGGGAGAAGAGGAGGCAAGAATCCTTTGGCATGCTTAACCTAACGAGGAAGCTATAAATATAGCAGGGTAAACACCGGAGAGGGAGAAGAGGTCTTGAACTAAAAGCACAATGTTGGCACAAACCCACAGGGGAATAAGCTCTCCAGGAACGTATTCGGCAGGAAACCGGAGGGAGGTTGAGGCCTGTGTGAGCAGGAAGAGCCTGGAGTTGCCTTTGAACAAGAGCAGAGTAGAAAGAAAGGGTTTGAACTGAGTGCTCAGCTAGTTCATGGCAGGTGAGGATGCCACGCGCTGTTACCACCCGTGAGGGTTTCCCCACTCAGGATGGTCCAGGTGAGCCGTGTGAGATGGGCA
>NW_008246062.1:698026-698257 GCF_000691975.1 Corvus brachyrhynchos
ATTCATCCTTCACAAACAGGGCCTGCACTTGGCCAAGCATCCTCCTCCCCCCGCCGCTGGGACAGCTTGCTGGGACAGGGAAAAAGTGGCTTATTAGATATAATCAAGTCAAGTTTTCCCCTCCCTGTGAGGTTCCTCTTCCTGGAATAGGAAGCACAAGGCCAGAGCGGCTTTTCTTCCACCTTCCTGCAGGCTCTGCCTGTAGCTGCACCCTCCAGGGAGCCCTACCCC
>NW_008246062.1:698278-699414 GCF_000691975.1 Corvus brachyrhynchos
ACCGCTGGTGACAGCCAGTCCTGAGCACAACCCTGCTGTCACCAGTCAGACCCTGTCCCCCACCAGTCCCACTTTGGCTGCCAAGGTCAGTTCACAGCTCCCTGGAGAGCACATATTGCCCCTTTCATTTCCCCCCAAAAAGTGCCAGGTTGGTGGGGCAAAGGGTGTGTGGATGATGAAGGGGCATTGTGGCCATATCTCATCCTTGTCCCCGCCACAGGAGGGCCTCCACCAGCTCCCAGCTCCCTGTGAAGCTCCTCTCCCTGCGCCAGGCTGGGATGCCATGTGCCTCAAGTCACAGCACACGCAACCTCGCTGCGACCTGCCCTCCTATAAACAGCAGAGTGCAAATGCACCACCTCCTGCTGCAAACACAACAGCCAGACATGGGGCAGTCACCTCCCAGCACACAAAGTGCTGGGCCAGCCCCAGAAGTCTCAGCTCTGGCTATGCCACCAATGCCACTCAGTCCAACACCATTTTGTGTGCATGGAAACACATCTGTGAGCTGCTGCAGCTCTGGGTTTCTTCCCATCCATGGGGACCAGGCACAAGGCACCCTTGGGCCTCGTCTCAGAGGGGTCTCAGTTTGCTGACAGTGATGTCCAAGCCAAGCTCAGCCCCATGGCCCTCTCTGATGGCGTTCACCAGCCCGGAGGCAGAGCTTGGAGGGGACCTGGTGGGTGGGTGACACAGCCAGGCTGGTGGTGGGCACAACCCAGAGCTGGGCACTCATCACGGCTGGCACAGGACAGAGAAGCTGGGATTGAGACAGCATCCCGGGGCAAGGAAGGACAAGGCAAGCAGAGCCCTGCCAGCGCCCGCGCATGGGAAAGCGCCTCTCTCAGCGCCTCTCCTAATTGGGAGCAGCTTTTCCCTGGACCCCCCAGGAGAAGAGGGGGCCCTGTCAGGGGGGGCGCTTTGCCTGGCATTCCAGCCTTTCTCCAGAAAACTCCCTTCAGAGACATTAGGGGTGGCAGTAGGAAACGGGGGGAGGGTGGTTTGTGGAGGCTGGAGAAGGGGCTCAAACATCCCACCCCAGGAACATCAACCCCCCGAGCATCTCCGGGCAAGGCGGAGGCGCGGAGGGCGGAGAAGGGGGAGCAGCACTGGGTACCCACAGGCAGACGGGGGGG
>NW_008246062.1:699896-700975 GCF_000691975.1 Corvus brachyrhynchos
CTGATGTGCGGTGCCCTCCGGAGCGCGGGTGTCCCCCTGAGGCTCAGGAACCCCCCGAGAGTGCACAACCCTCCCCGGTGCTCTTGGAGGTCAGCACCTCCTGCGTTCACCAACCGTGCCTGCCCCCATCCCTGCATCCCGGAGGAGGGGAGGCAGATACGTCCTGCCTGTGACTCAGTTTCCCTGGCCCCTAGGCGGGCCGTTTCTTTGGGGTTTATTATTGTGGTGGTTTATTTGATGGGGAACATGCAGGGTTGAAATCTGGCCGCGGGGTTTGTGTCCCTGAGTTGAAGAAAAGGCTCCTTTCTCCTCGCAGCTTGTGGTGCGTGTTTGCATCCCTCTTTTGCAGGACACATCCACCACCCAAGCTGCTTTCCCTTGGAAATGGGTTTCGTATGCCATTTTATTGCAGTGAAAATTCTCAAGAGGAAAAAAAATTTGTTGAAAGTCTGCAAATGGAAACCTGCTGGTGAAGACCCTCTGGGAAATTTCCTCTCCGGTGGCACCTGAGGCCAAGTCTGGTTTGGGGTTTCACCGTGTGATGCCATCAAGGCACTGCTGGAGCCCTGGGATGGATCCAGTGTTTCCCTCCTCTCCAGACAAGCTGCCTGTGCAGAGATAATGGACACAACTTCCAGGTGTGTGCAGCACCCATGCAGCTCTACTTCTGCTGAAAAAACAGAAGGCTCTGTAGGCTGGCAGGAGTGAACAGGGTCACAGACTCCCTCTGCAACCCTACAGTGACAAATTGATCCTTGCCCATATCCAGGCACATCTCTGAACCATAAAGTAACAAAGAACTACCTGCTGCTGTCCCATCCTATCTCTACAACAGCACAGAAACACGCCCATGAGCTATCCCACTTCCTGTGTATCCATATGGTCATAAACCAGTGTTTTCCTTCATCCCAGCTCTCCCATGCAGCCCCACCGTATCAGACTTTGGGAGAGGTGGAGGTTGTGTGTGAGCAGTGCCTGTATTGGCTGCACTGTGAGTGTTGTGCTCAGTCATGGTTGAGGCTTGGTGCCCACATCGCCCAAGGAATAGCCCAATGTGGCACATCTGCTCATGGCTGGGG
>NW_008246062.1:700999-701778 GCF_000691975.1 Corvus brachyrhynchos
AGTGCCTGCCTGCCTTCACTACAAGAGCTGGGGCTGTGCCAAGGCCAAGGATGTCCCTCCTTGAGGCAGCTCACGTGGCCTCTCAGGTGCTGTGCAGGAAGGTTCTGGTTCCACCAGCCTGCACACATCTGCTCTCAGCTAGCGGCTCATGTGGATTTTGGGAGCCTGGGGATGTAGGAGGGGCTCATCCTGGGCAGAGAGAGGTTTCCTCCATCCAGCTCCAAACTTTCTCCTTCTCACCTCCTGATACTGCTCTGCTCTCTTCAGTTTGCGTGAGCTGAGGGATGCTGAGCGTCTTCCAGGATTGGCCAGCTCCTCTGGAAGGAGCGGAGTTGGACGGGCTGCAGCACGCATTTGGCCCTGGGTCCTCCCCTGGGAGCAGACCCTGAGCTTTCCTCAGTGCCTCGTGGTGCTTGCAGAGCACTGGGAGCTGGGCTGCTTGGCGCCAGCGCTGGCTTGGAGCCACGCGCTGCTTTCTCTGCCGCTGCAGTGCTGGAGAACTGAGCCGAGCTGAGGATCTGGGGAATCCCCCAGCTCTGCAGGGCTGGGGCCACCCTTGGGGGTGGGAATCTGAGAACAGAACTTGATTTGGAGGGGTCTCTGCACAGGGGGTTGGAGCTGGCACTGTCCGTGGTGTGCTGGGAGGAGGGATGCATTGGGGATCTGGAGTATGTTGGGCCACCAGCTCTGAGCAAAGCTAGAGAGCTGCAATGATGGGTGAAGAAGGAGGAGGTTTGACAGTGATGTGGGGTCTGACAGATGAGCAGGGCACTTCATGG
>NW_008246062.1:702620-725517 GCF_000691975.1 Corvus brachyrhynchos
CTGGGCAGGAAGGTTCTGGTTCCACCAGCCTGCACACATCTGCTCTCAGCTAGCGGCTCATGTGGATTTTGGGAGCCTGGGGATGTAGGAGGGGCTCATCCTGGGCAGAGAGAGGTTTCCTCCATCCAGCTCCAAACTTTCTCCTTCTCACCTCCTGATACTGCTCTGCTCTCTTCAGTTTGCGTGAGCTGAGGGATGCTGAGCGTCTTCCAGGATTGGCCAGCTCCTCTGGAAGGAGCGGAGTTGGACGGGCTGCAGCACGCATTTGGCCCTGGGTCCTCCCCTGGGAGCAGACCCTGAGCTTTCCTCAGTGCCTCGTGGTGCTTGCAGAGCACTGGGAGCTGGGCTGCTTGGCGCCAGCGCTGGCTTGGAGCCACGCGCTGCTTTCTCTGCCGCTGCAGTGCTGGAGAACTGAGCCGAGCTGAGGATCTGGGGAATCCCCCAGCTCTGCAGGGCTGGGGCCACCCTTGGGGGTGGGAATCTGAGAACAGAACTTGATTTGGAGGGGTCTCTGCACAGGGGGTTGGAGCTGGCACTGTCCGTGGTGTGCTGGGAGGAGGGATGCATTGGGGATCTGGAGTATGTTGGGCCACCAGCTCTGAGCAAAGCTAGAGAGCTGCAATGATGGGTGAAGAAGGAGGAGGTTTGACAGTGATGTGGGGTCTGACAGATGAGCAGGGCACTTCATGGGGCTGCATGCACCCTGGGGTCCTTGGGGCTGGACGTCCCTGGCACAGGGCAGCTCTGACATTGCAGCTCTTCCCCTGCTCCATCCTCAGGCTCAGACGAGGATCATGAGCTCCACATGGCTCCTAGCTCCTCCTTTCTGCCATGGCGAAAGGACATATTCAGGCTGTCTGCAGCATCCTGTCCAACAGCTGGTCTCCCTCTCAGCAGCCCAAAAGGACTGAATTTAAGCACCTTTCCTTCTCCTCTGAGCAGAGAGGACACGTGAGCAGATGTCTGGGGGTGATATTACACTACCATGAACCCATGCAGGACAAGCTGAACTGGGCCATCAGTCCGCAGCTTCTTCTGCCTCGCTTCTGCTGTGTGCTCAAAGATGTCCTGAGCTCTTTTGCCAGGAGGAAGCAGTCACATTCATGAACTGGGCCCCCATACGCCGGGCTTGGTGACGGAATTGAGAGATTTGGGCTCATGAGCTTGAGAGCTGGAGCTGGGCCAGACTTGAAGTGAGATGTGTCATGCTGCTGTGCAGGTGCCCTATCATGATGATGTGCTGAGGGACAGGGACACTGGTCCTCAGCCGTGCTGGCTGAGCTAGCACTTGCTGGCTTTCTGCCTGCATGATGTGAGGGGAGCAGATGAATGGATGGAAGAGGACTATGGAGAGTGGAGATGAGTATATCTGAAGTCTGTGGTGTCCTCTCATGGTTTCTGTGCAGAGGAGACTGCCACAAGGTATGTCTCCTCAAGAGCAGGCCTGGCTGATGGTGTGAAGCCTCTCCCGGTGCTCATTTCAGTGCTGCCTGTCTGAGAATGCTCCACAACCCTGTAGCCTGAGCAACGATGGGGCACATGCCCTGGAAGCCAACCCCAGTGATGGTCCCTGACATCCCAGAGACACGGGTGATCATTCCAGAGGTGCAGGTGCCTGCTGGATGCAGGGCATCTTGGGGCAGTGGGGCTGTGCCCTTCAGCACCAGCCTATTTGCCTTGTGTGGGACTTGCTCTGTGAAGCCTCCTGCTCAGCGGCTTTGCTCTGGCTGGCTTGGCATGTGTCCAGGCTCTGGCTGACGTGCTGTGGGCATGGCCCCGTCTGAAGTGCAGGCTTGTTGTGTGTTTACCCTGGCCAGCCTGAGGTGTACAGGAAACCAGAGAGCTCTGCTCCCTGGCTTTCATTTTATTTATTATGGTCACAGCTTGGGCTGCCCACACTGTGAAATGAAGGTAGCAAAAACCCCAAGCGCTGCAGCACAGTTCCAGCCCTGCTCTGCTCTGATTCACACTGCTGTCCTGGAGCTGGGAGCAGTCCTCGAGCGAGATGGCAGGATGCTCAGTGCTGTGCAAAGGTGATCCTGTCCTAGACCAGGGTGGATTTTCCCAGATGTGTCCAGCCACACTATGCCAGGAGAAATTCTGATGGATACCCAGACCAATGTCACATCATAGTCATTACCTGCATTAACACCTGGATGTCCCAGCCTGGTTACATCTTCCGTGGCTCTTCACTTCTGCTCTGCAAAACAGTAGTGAGCACTGCCTTACGTCTCCACAGCTGCTGCTCCAGGGATTTTCATCCATCTCTGTCACCCTGAAAGGAGATGTGGGGAACACTGCCCAGCTGCCACTGCCATGTGCAGAGCCTGGGCTGACTCTCTGAACCCCAGTTTTTTGTTGCCCATGACTAGCAGCTTCACACAGCCTGTTCCATCCCTGCCACCATGGCAGGTCCTCATCCTAGAGAGGACACCACGGTGGTGACTCTGGTTGCTTTAAGGGTGGAGTTGAAGGTTTGGAGGTTGCTGGGGACTGGGAATCTCTCTATGTGGGGCTGGGAACAGGTGCCTGTGTGGGGACTTGAGCCATCCCAGCTGCTCCCACCACTGTGCAGTGCAAGCACCCGGGAGGCACCACATGAAGCACTGCATGATGAGAGATACGGGCAAACTTGCAGCTGAAGAGAGAAGCAGAGAGAGGTGACTTATACACATGGCTATTTATAGGGACTGCCCTCCTGCCAGGACCTGACTGGCAGCAGCAAGGGCTGGGCTGGCGTTTAGGCAGCACAGTCCAAAACCACCAGCCAGCAACGTGGGGACATGAAACAAAACCTCCCAGCCCTCAGAGGGCTCCTGGTCCCCACCAGCCCCATGGGTCACATGGCTTGCTGGACTGCATTGCTATTAAAGGGAGAAAGTGCTAGTGAGCTGATAAACACGGGAAAGTGAGCCAGCTCCTGAAACCATGGGCAACTTGGCAGACCTGCTCCTAGAATAGACAGCCGGGTGCTGGAGCCTACTAAGTGGGACTAAACACTTGGTCTGAAATCATTGACACGGGGTTTTGAGTCACAGAGAGTTAAATCTATGAAGGGCAGAGAGAGATCTGCATTTTAAGGAGGATTGTAACAGCTTGATGTTAGTTTTGTTGTATTTAGGCATCTTAAATTTCCATGTTTTCCACCAAAATAAAGTCCAGGCAGACTGGACCATGGAGGTCCATGGCAATATTTGAGTCTGACTTTCTGAACACATTAAATTCATTGGGTGAGACAGCAAGCAAAAACCAGCTAACCAATCAAAACCAACCCAGGGACGTGGAACATAAGAATTTATTTACAAAGGAAAAACGGGAATGTTCTGGAGGGTGGATTTCTCTCCTATCTCTGGGCAGCATCACCCTGGTGCCAGCCCTCAGCATCTGGATGCTGCCCATGCAGCCCGTCTCCTGGGCACTGTGCAAGGAGACCCTGCCCACGGGCAAGGCTCAGCAGCTTCCCAAAGCCTTCAGTGACGGTCTGCAGGCTGTCTTTTCTTTGTTCAGACCTGGGGATACACCAGTCACGTTCCTGCTCCTCATGGCAGAGTAACTCTTCATCTCTCCAGCAAATCTCAGCAGAACTGAGATGCTGCTGTTCCTGCAATGCAGCCATCTCTGGAATCTGCTGACATCTGTGAATCAGGGCAGGATGGGGTCTCTTCTTCAGCACCTGCTCCTGGGGGCTGCTCCTGGTTTGTGGCTCACATGGGATGGGAAAGGTCTTTATGCTGACACGGAAAGTCACATTTCTCCTGCCCTCGCAAGCCCAGATCCATGCCTCTGGAATGTGGGTGATGCTGCAGCATGGAACACAGTCGGGAAATAGGGATAAGATGGGGAGACTGAGAGCCCGGCGCTAAAACCCCTCTGCCCTGTTGGATCCCCGGCTCCATCGCGTAGTGGTTTTGCTGAAGGAGGAGGTTTGCCTCGCGGGCGGGCATGGGGCTGGTGTGCGCACACCCCGGCGGGACCAGCAGCCCCCAGGCCGGGCCACGGCGTGCTCAGCTGGGGCTGGGCGGCTGCGGGGGGAGACGGAGCAGTCCCCGGAGAGGCCCGGGATGCAGGTATTCTTGCCGGCTGCGCTGCTCTGACTGCGGCTGCCCTCGCCCGGCTGCCGAACAGGACTGAGCTTCACTTCGGGGGCAGCATCCGCCTCCTTTGTGCTCCCGGGCTGCTGCAGACCTGCGGCTTGCAACCCTCTGTCCCCTTTCCCCGCTCCACAGGACCATTAGTACCCAGCAACTCCAGCCCGTCAAACTGGAGCTTCCCCGGGCGTTGTGTTACCGCACTTTTGCTGCTGAGAAAGTCACGGCAGGAGCGGGGACAGCATCAGGCTTCAAATGGCCAAACGCTGCTCCTTTCCCTTGATGACAAAGAGCGCTGGGATGCCTAGTGCCAGTGGTGCCACCGAATCACAGAATGGTTTGGGGTGGAAGGGACTTTTAAGATGACCTTACTGCAACCCTCTGTGCCCTGGGAAAGGTCACCTTTCACTAGGCCAGGGGGTCAAAGCTCATCCAACCTGGCCTTGAACACTTCCAGGGGCAGGACATCCACAACTTCTCTGGGCAGTGCCTAACTAAAGATTTCTTTGTAACACCACATATAAATCTCTCTTTTAGTTTAAAATCATCCCCCCTTGTCCTGTTACTATCTGACTTTGTGAAAATTTCTTTTTTATAAGCCAAGCTCCCTTTAAGCAGTGATGTTGTGGTGGCTTGTCCTGCAGAAGGTGACAGGTACATCTCTCCTGCATGCTCCAGGTCTCCTGGTTCCCTGGTGCTCAAGGGCCCAGCAGTGCTCAGGGATGCAGTGGAACCCTGAAATAGCCAGAACTTTGGGGCCATCTGTTAGGAGTTTTTTATTCTGAGAAAAAACAAACAAACAAACAAACAAACAAACAACCCCCACCCTCCAAACCCCCCAAACACAAACCCCAAAAAACCCCAACAACAACCACCTGTAAAGCCAAAGTTTTGGAAGTAAAAAAGCAGGAAAACTATGGTGGAAAGGGCAGTGGTTCTGTGTGGACTGTGTCAGGTGTAATTCTTGTCTCAGGCAAAACAGAAACATGCTTGGGTTCAGGGACAGGCAGCCAGCACAGAGGACGTCTGTGAGACAAAGATTTCCTGAGGGGGGCCAAGCCATATCCCATTCCCATTCAAAACTTCACCAGGATTTTGAATTTTGCTGATATATCCTCCAAGGATGTTCCTTCAGGCAAAACTTTCCAATCTTTAAAAAGGGATAAGCATCCAGTGGGACACCTGGGACAGAAGGAGCATAACAGTCCAGGACATCTGCCTCTATGGCACAGCGTCATGAGAAAATGGACCTTGAGGCTAGAGGCACCGGGAAAAAAGAGGAGTTTCATATTTAACAGTAAGCATCCCTTGAGCAAGGTCTAAATGGAGAACACCCATACACGAAAGGGAGCAACAGCCCCCCCCGAACCAGGGGGAGGTGCTGTGGGCTGGAGATTTACGTGAGACACCAGGAAAGTCTGATGTTTCTCTGTGTATCACTGGATTCATGCTCACTCCCCGTGAGAAGTGACACCTGTGGAACAGTGGGTGCCACTCGCAGTGGCAGGAGCAGCATGGCAGGGGTGTAGGCGGGGAGGAGGGAGGCAGAAAGGGCAGATGAAGACTGTGACCAGAAAAGAGGGATTTATGCAGTATGTCAAAACCCACTATCTCAAGTAAGTCCCTGGAATACAGCTCATTGCTGGAAGCTGGTCTGGGCCTCCTTCTTGGAATCAGGATGAGACGGTGGCGTGGGAGAGCGGGAAACACCCCTGCTTAGGGAATTTGTCTGTCCCTCACTGAGGGGCTGCGAGAGCCTCCCCAGTGCAGAGTGCCTGCTGCAGCTGCCAGGGAGCGTTCCCCAGGCGGGGGTCCCTGCAGACATCTCACAGTAGGGTGGCACTGTTAGCACATCCATGGCCGTTCGGGGAGTCCTACAGGCTTGGCAGTAGCCGAGGAGCCCAGCCCGGGTCTGTGGGTGCAGTTGGTCGATTGGGAGGATCCTTGCAGTGCATCCAGAGCAGCCGTGCGAGGGCAGCACAGACCGCCGAGAGCAGGAGCAGCCGCAGGAGCACCAGGAGCCGACCAGAGCCTGCACACCCGCTTGGCAGCAATTCTCCACACAGGTCCTTCAGGACCTTGCCCGATGCTCCCCCCCCCCATCATCAGGGCAGTGCTTGCTCGGATTGAGGGGGCTGCTGCGATTCCTGCGGCTGGCTCAGGAAACATTTTATCTCCTTTCCCTGCGGTGCATGAGATGCAGTGACCATCCTGATTGGGTCCACTTCGCTCGAGATGTGTGTCACCTGCCTTAGGCTATGTCAATCCTGCTCATTCACTGGGGAAATCAGGTTGAAAATGGGAAAAGACATGAGAAAAGGAAGCCAGATTTTTGGGAGCTGCATGGGGAGCCCTGATCACCCAGAATTTGCCCTGTGCACCAAAAGGCCATACCTCTGCAGGACATTGGGGACAGGGAGTGGAAGTTTTTGCCACTTCCATGCTGACAAAAACCTTGAGGGTGCTGGGAGGGGGGATCTGCTCAGCCCAGTGCCCCCTCAGAGCCCTGTGAAGGGAGGAGAGAATGCCCAGGATGACAGAAGCATCTCCAGTGTGACAGGAGACCAGCTTTGCTCCTAGAAGGGATGGGGAAAGAGGCTGGGGCTGGGGAAAGTGACAGAAGACGTGTGGGCTGTAAGCTGCAGAGGGAGCAGCAGGCTTTTGGGACCAGCAGGCAGTCAGGAGGGTGAGAAGGTAAAAGTTTGTGCAGGATCCCGCTGCTAATCTGGCAGGTATTCCTCACTGGAGACACTGTTCATTAGAGACAGGAAAGCACAGGAAGTTTTCCAGTATTTCCCAGCTCCAGATGGTGTTTGAAGGACTTTTCTCCCAGGAAAAGATCCCTGAAAGGCCACTGAAACTGGACTATCTGCATTTCTGGAAGGAGAGCCAGGACTGCATCAGGACTGCATGAGGATACCTCTCGGGGGCCATCCCCCTGCTCAGCCCAGACTGATCAGGACCCAACAGGCTGTGATGGGACTGACTCTGCTCTCCACATTTGTGAAAGAATACCAAACAAAGGCACTAAATTTGGGCATTGGATGACTTTATCCCTGACTCAATTACCAGGAACCATTCGAGAAAGACCCATTCTCCCCACTATAACAGCAGGCAACAGCACCAGAGGGTTGTCCTATTCAGGAGCCCAGATAAGTTGTGGGTGCTCCATCCCTGAAAGTGTTCAAGGCCAGGTTGGACAGGACTTTGAGTAACCTGCTCTAGTGGAAGATGTCTCTGCCCATGGTAGTGGGATTGAAATGAGATGGTTTTTAAGGTCCCTTCCAACCCAAACCATTCTATGATTCCATGATCCTTCTGCCAAATACAGAGGAGGTTGTTCCAGTTTTGGAGGAGCCATCGCACCAGGGGATCATTTACCCGTCAGCCACAGATAACCTTGGTACCTGCTCAGGTTATAAAGTTGTGTAGAACTGCAGCAACTCCTCTCTGGATCTGACCTTCCTTCCTTTATGATTTCTGGGAATATTCCCTCTCTTCTGAAAAAGGGCTCTTGGGAATATGAAGTATTTGAGGATATGGGTCTGTGTGAATCTAAAAACATCTGCAAAGCAAATACCAGCCCTTCGCAGTGCGGCGTGCAGATGGTGAATCACCGTCCTCCCCGCTGTGATGTGCCATGGTCATTACACAGAGGCTCCTGCCCTGGCTGGTGGGCTCGGGGACAGGGCACAGGGCATCTCTGAGAGCTGCCAGCTCTAGAAAATATCTGGGCTTCTAGAAAGCCAGGTCTGATGGTACAAATAGCCTTTGGATGGGTGAGCTGGGAGCACATCTATGGGCCCATGTTTCCACTGGCATCTGGAAGGGGCTGCTGTGGGGTCCCATGTCTTGATCCTCTTCCCCTTCTCTGCTCCTTGACTTTTTTCAACCCCCAGCTCCACTGAAGCATAAAGTAGTGCCCCATCCTGCAAAGCCCTCCCCTGAGGGAGCCCAGGCCAGTGGAAAAATAGACATTTGCCACTGCCCCTGTTCTTAAATCACAGCCTTGTCCATGCTAAAAGCTCCAAGGTGATTCACATGCAGGTATCCCTTTATGTGCAAGAGGTTGATCACCCCAAGTACCCCATGAAAACCAGAGCCATCACTCTTCTCTCGGGCATCTCGCTGCCTGGCATAGCCTGATAACTTTGCTCATCCCTAGGGTTTGCCAGGCACTATTCAAAGGATCTAAATATGAGGCAAACAGGTCCTACTGAGCAGGTACTCTCAAAACTCTGGCTGAGTGTCTGAGACTGGGGAATCCGTGGCTTCCCCTGTCCTTCCCTTCCAGGTGATTTGCAGATCACGATGACACCCAGGATAGTTTATTCTCAGCCATTTGATGCTTTCTCACTTGAACATACTCCCATGCTGAGGGAGTGTTCAGCAAAATACACTTCTGGAGGAGAGTCCCCTGAGACTGCAAGAGTCCATGGGATTTATCTCTGCAACTTATAAAAGTTTTACTACAAATCTTCTGGCCCAAGCAAGCCAAGAGCTTGCTCCATAAATTACTATCAAGCTAGGGATTAGGAGCACTAAAGCAGACGTACTTTGCAGCTAAAAATAAGGTACAGCACAAGCTTGAAGATTTGTTCTGCCTGGAAGTTTTATTGCACCCAAACTGTATGAGATAATGTGCAAGAAAGAACCGCTTAGCGGATCCATCTGCTTTTGGACACATTCGCCTGCTCAATCGCTCTGGAATGAGGCAATGAATCCGTGAAAGAAAGTGGAGTAAGATGGTGTTACCCAGTGCAGTTAAACTTTCTCCAGACAAAGAGAAGGGCTGCCCTGTCCCCTCCCAGCTCTTCTCTGGGGATGCTCTGTGGGCCAGGTGGTATTTGGGGTTGCTGACAAAGGAGTGAGCCCCACCAGTGCTGGTGCCAGGTGTTCTTCTTGCTGGGCTGGTTTAGCCCACGGATGTAAACAGACTTTGAGAAAGTATTCCCCTTCTGCTAAGGCTTGGCTGTATCTCCAGGAGTGCCCAACTTCTCCTGGCTGGGTGACTGAGTGTAGCCCTGTCAGCCTCCAACCAGCAGGCACACAAACAGAGTGCAAAAGTTGTAATGCATGTAAGATTTGTAATGTAAAGCAAAAATTGTAATGTCTACAAAGTTGTTCACAGAATCACAGAGTGGCAGAGGTTTGCAGGGACCTCCAGAGCTAAACTTTGTTTAAGCAGGGCCCCCTAGAGCTGGTTGGCAAGAACCACATCCAGAAGGCCTTTGAATATGCCCAAAGGTGTTAATCCACAGTCTCCTTGGTCCGTCTGCTCCTGTGGCTGGTCACTTGGACAATAAAAAAGTGTGTTCTATGTTCCAGTTTGTGCCTGTTTCAGTTTGTACCCATTGCGTCTTGTCCTGTCCCTGGACAAGTCTCTCCCAGCTTTTCATCATAGGAGAGATGATCCAATCTCTTCATCATTTTGTGGCCCTTTGTTGGAGTCTCTCCATTATATCTCTCTTGTACTGGGATTCCAGAACTGGACACAGGATTCCAGCTGTGTTCTCACCACTGCAGCTCCCTTGACCTGCTGCCAGCACTTTCTGTAATGCAACCCAGGATAAGTCCTTTGCAACAAGGGTACACTGCTGGCCAGTATTCAGCTTGGTGTCCACCAGAATCTCCAGCTCGTTCTGAGTGTCCCCCCAGCATCCATCCGTGCACGGGGTTGTTCCTCCCCACATCCAGGACTTTGCACTTCTCCTTGGTGAATGTCATAAAGTTCCTGTTGGCCCCTGTCTCCAGCCTGTGAGGTCTCTCAGGATGGCAGCATGAACCTCTGGCCCTCCAGCCACTCCTGCATCAGGACTAGAAGAGGATGAATTCCTCCTGCACACTCCCAACCTGGATCAGGTGCACCTGTGAGGAGTGGTATGGAGTATTGTGCTGCAGCCAGCATGCAGCAGGGGTGAGGCTGGTTGGACCCCATGCATGTAAGGTGTGGGTTTGTGTGAACAGTGGATTCCTCAGAGACAGAGACATGCTGGCTGGTTGCATATTGAAGTTCTGTATTTTTGTCAGAGAACCTCTGGTGGCACTGACAGTTCTGGGAGCAAAGCCTCCACCTTTAATCAGCCTCATGGCATCCTCATGACAGAGCAGCCTCCACAGTGTACACCTTGGGCCGGAGGACCCTGTTCTCACAAGGAAGAGCAGGGAACAGAGTGACTTAGGGACTGCCTGTCTGTATGTCCCCAGCTCCTCTGCCACCCGTGTCTAACTTTGCATCCCTTCAATGTCACTGGGGCTGAGCTGCTCCAGCAACAAATCAGAGGGGACAGCAGACATGTGGCTGAGACCCCAGCCCTGCAGTGAGGGTTAGCCCAGGCTGGTTATTATCTGAGGCCATGTTTGCAGCAGCTTCTGAGGAGCACTGAACGTGCCCCAACAGGAGTTACCTGTCTCAGGATGAATTTGGGATGTGAACCAGAGCACAGGGGAAGGTGAACTGAAGCAGCCAGGGGATATGCGGCTTAATTGATCTGCTAACAGCTGTTAACTCTGTTAACTTGTCTGGGACAGAGACAGCCCTGTCCTGTCACCCTGCTGAATGTGGAAAGTGTGCTGCCAGCTTTGCTGGAACCAGAGCTCAGGAAATGTGGCACTGTTGGACTTCAGCTGGGCTGTGCTGCCCCTCAGTGCAGAGGAGCCCAGGTATTGATCTGTGGTGGTCCCATTGGTCACATAAACAGGACACAAACATGCACCTGATGCACAACCCCATGTGCACCCTCGTTGTACATCTGGGTGCTTCATGCCATAGCGCAGAGGAGTAGGATGAGCCACCCTGCTCTGCAAACTGTGTGCATGTGAAGGGGAGGAGAAAAGCAGCAAAGGCTTTGCTGGGAGAAATTTAGCAGTAAATCAAACCACAAGCCACCTCCCATCAAGAAAGCTGCCAAGCATCCTGTCAGCTCCTGGAGACTGTGAGCTCCTCCTGCATGAAAACCCAGTGAGCAGCAGAAGGAAGACAGGTCTCCTACTCTCCTACTACTGGCCCACAAACTGCCACTGTAGCCCCAGTTCCACAGCAGCACTCAACCAGCTGCACAGACCCCCATGTTGGCTACAACACTTGCTGATGCTCTGGGGATCTGCAGCCTCAGGTGTGCCCAGGTGTTCTTCAGGGCCACCACGAAAGAGCTAGCCCTGGGAACATACCCCGCACTGACACCAAGCTGTGGCACACGGCGAAGCCATCTGTTTCCATCCTGCAGCTGCTGTCCTTCCCATTGCAATTTACTTGGCCTCCTATAATTTATTCATCCCAGGATGCAGCTTGTACATCTGCAGTATCATTACTGGAGACGCCATTAGCTTTAAAATTTTATAAACCTCTGTGCAGGTGATAAGTTGAAAAGTTAAAGAGGGTAATTGTGGCAGGAAAGCAGGGGTATTTGCTCAGTGTTCATCTCACACCAGAGATCCAGGCTCTGGGGGGGGTTTTGGAGGGAGATCAGCAGACTGGTGTGAGTGAGTGAACTGCTGCCAGCTCCCAGGCAGCTCATCCAGTTGTGAGCCCATCCCTGCTGGATCCATGCGCTGGGCAAGGGACCTACAGGCATTTCCACATGTTTCTCCCTCCCACCTCCTCAGCCACACCATTTCTTCAGGTCAATGACAAGAGGGGCTGCACACCCAAATGCTTGCATCTGGATGTGTTGCTTATGCTCCTGTGATGGACTTGACAAGGGACTGGCAAGAGTTAGGGCAATCCTGAATCATCTGCCTGCTGTCTGTTGTTCTGGATGCTTCAGGACTCTCCAGGGAGCTGGGAGAGCCTCCACCATGAAGATACTCAACACCTGGAGCATGCCTGGGTCTCCCAAGCTGCATGTCCTGCCTGCAGTCCCCTCCTGCCTCTCTGCTTCCTCACCAGGTTCATGTGCCCTCATTAAGGACCACAGCAATAAAGTCATGCTGGGCAATTTTCCTAGAAAGTTTCCACAGCCTGGGTGCAGGCATGCACCAAAGGTTTGGCAGGGAAACAGGCATGGGACCTTCATCGAAACCCTGCACCCTTTGCAATGAATTAAGAGCATGCTGATCACTCCTGGCAGCTGGAGGTCCCTGACAGCAGAGCTAGGGGGATAAATTCCCTCTCCCCAAGGCCAAGGGAGATATGTGTACAAGGATGATTTACAGGCTGCTCACAGGGAGTGATGAGCTGGAAGGCTGCAGGGAGCAGGGTCAGTGCCAAGCAGGTTGGGGCATGGAGGAGTTTGAGGGGTAGTGGGACGGAGTGAGAGGTAGCTGAGACTAGGAAGGGAGCAGAGGAGACAAGGTCCCAAAGGTGTCCTGCAGTCTGCAGACAGCTTTCTCCCTCCGTGCTACAGGTGAGAGCATCCCAAATCCCCCCTCTATCCCTGCAGCCCTGCTCAGTCTCCTGCAGCCTGAGGGCTTGGACACTGCTGTCTGTCCCCAGGGTATGGCCAAAGCACAGGCTGCTGTGAGCACTGGGGACAGGGTTTTGCTGGCACGAGTCTATCCCATCTTGTACATCTTTTCCATGCAGGCTAATGAAAGCAGGCTGAATCTGGGTAATTTGACTTCCACCTGTCCTTTCTGTGCACCTTGTCAGTCCCTTATAGACAGCATCACTCTGCCTCTTGTGGGTCGCTGTCCGGCAGGATGGGTTCATCACGCACTGGGCAACTGCATTATCCCAGCCCTGAGTCCCCACCTGAGCTTTGCCAGCAGCTGGTGGCAGTCCAGGTTCATGTTTCCCAGGATGCTCAGCCAAGAGGAATTCACAAACCCTTGAGCAACAGGAGGGGAAAGAAGCATGGGAAAGTCTGGAAGGCACATCAACACAGCTGAGACTGACCAGTTCCCAGCTTGTCCTGCTCTCCTGATATAGCCAGATTGCCTTTTCCTTCCCCAAATGACACTTACACACACATTAATTTTGCTGGTGCCCATCCCTCTTCACTGTGATTTTCTGTCTCTGCTTTACTGTGGGAAATTAGCTTGAGATGGGACAGAGAAACCTAAAGTGGCTTTAAGTAGGAGGAGGGGCTCATTCTGCTGCCTGCCTTAGGTAGCCATGGACTGTAAGCACCATCATTCCCATGTTCACAGACCTTACATACCAAAACAGCTCAGCCTTTCTGCCAGGTCTTACTCTGCTGCACAGTTCACAACAAGGATCTTTTCCTGGTTTTCCCCACAAAGTCCTGGCTTCCTGGGGAGAGACAGTGAACTCCTAGCAAGGCCTGGTTATCTTCTGCAGGGTGTAGTCCTCTTAAGGACTTTACAACCCTCATCAGCATGGATGATCCTGGACTTGACTCCATGCATCCTAGGAAGTTATGACAAAAATACAGCCCTGCACAACAATTTCTTCTGGAATGTGAAGACCAAGCAAGGCTGCACTCAGTAGCCAATTTTGGCAGACAAAGCTAGCTCCTTGCTCTTCTGCTGCACTGGCTTCCTTCCCCCTGTGCTGCTCAACTTCCATCCGCTGATACACCAGGATGAAATCTTCTCTAACTGCTCCTGACTTCAGCATACTGCCAGGTAAACAGTGTGGAAATTAGTGGAGACAAGTAAATAATTTGTAAACAATCATTTATTCATTACTTTCCCCTCCTTTCCCTGTGCAAGCATATTGTGAGGTGCCTCAGAAGCACTAGCAGTTTGGAGTGAGTTCTCTTGTAAGGCATTTCCCACTCCCCATGAATAACTTATGAACAGATCAGAGTGAATATTAAGGGCCTGAAAATCCTGAGACTTGGGCTGCTGAGCTGAGTGAGTACCGTTCCAGCTCCTTGAATAGACAAGATATCTAATGAAACAGCACTAAGTGGATTCACTGTGCTTTAATTAAAGGGTGTGCACATCTGTTAGTCAATGGGCTGCCTGTCAGGTAGGGTAAGGTAGCCATGCAGCAGGGGATGGCATGCCTGAGAGATGTGGCCTGTGATTGGGATACCAAGTCTTAGCATTTACTCTTGGAGTTGATTCGCATTGCACAGTGCTTCTACTGACCTGTTGATGAGAGGCAAACATGACCCAACCAGCTGGACTGGGATGATGCAGGAGGTTCACAGAAAAGTTTTCTGAATAGCCCCCACATGTCTATAAATTACCCAAGTGTTGGTAAAAGGCACGCACGGAGGGTTTAAGCCCCAAACCGACAGAGAGCACGAGGATATGCTGACTTCAAACAGTCCAAAGTTAAGCTTGCACTTGGCTTCAGTCAGGTGCTCTGTGATGGGCATTTATCCACCTTCGAGCTCAGCCTTTGTGTTTTTTTTTTTTTTTTTCCAAAAGATGATTATAATTCATTCAGAGAAAGGTTCCCAACCCCCTGCTTGGCTCCTAAGGCAAGAATTCAGGTCAGTGCTACATGAAAGGGGGGAGGTGAGCTATGGGCTGAAATCTCTTTAGCTCTTGCAGAGTTTGCTCTCAGCCCTGTACATGATGTTCCCCATGTCCCAGGCCTGGCAGGACCCACAGGGTGGTGCTTGTAGAACTGAGGGCTGTGTTGATCCTAGGTATATTTTCCAGTGTAGGCCTCAAGCATCTCCCAGTGTTGCAGCAAGGTCAGGAGCCCCCATGGCTGGGGACATCACCAGTATCCTCTCTTGAGGCATTTGGCACAGCGTCTTTAATGTCACCATGTCTGAGACATCAGGCCTAATAGGGACTAGGCGATCTCCTGCTGCCGTTGTTATAGTGGCTTGGAAGTCCTGGATAGGATTTAAACCAGGGGTGAATGTGAGGCACAAAGCTATGGATCCATGTTCCAAACACCTGTGGTACCCAGCGGATGCTGTGGGTACCCCCACAATGCCACGAGTCTCCTCTGGGCATCCTGCACCACACCTTCTGGCATGGTGCAGGTCTTCCTGCACCTCTGAGCTTCGCCATGGCAGGCTGTGTGCAGGCAGCCCTACCAAGAGTACCCGCAGAGCAATGCAGAGGTCTCCGGAGCAGGCCAGGGGACCATTCCCACCGCTGGGATGGACCCAAAGCAGCACACAGATTGAGGCCAGCCCCACTCCCCCTTGCCGGATCCCCCATGCATCTGTAGTCCCTTCCCCTCCCCAGCAGCCCCGTGCACCTGCACTCCTAGGCGGAGTGGGATTTATCCTGCCCCAGGCACTCGGTGCAAGGGGTCAGCCCTCATATAAACCTCTCCGCCACCAGAGCCCGGGCCAGCTGCCTTGCTCGCGCCCACAGGGAGAGCCTCTGCCCCTCAGGAGAGTTCTTCTATCAGTGCCTGAGGTCATTCCCCAGGCCAGCACCCACCCTGTTGGATCCAGGGCATGGCATGGTGGCAGCAGGGTGGGGATGGGTCTGTGAGCTCCTGGCCCCCGCTCCCCTCCCCACACCAAGCACTTTGGGTAACCCCCGGTACGTGGGAGGCGGCATGAAGTCATTCTGGTCCTCCAGCAAGCCCCTCCAGCTGTCTGGAGCCAGTGCAGATTGTGGGACGTGTCTGGTGACTGACGAGGCCTCAAATCCACATTTGTGAGAGATGATATTGAGAGTCTTAATTTTTTTATGAGCTAGTGGTCGGGGGGAGGCAGGGACTCCCAGGGCGGCTCAGAGGGGAGGCGGCAGTGCGTGCATGTGCGTGTGTGAAACACGTTTCATCCCACAGACCCCTTGCTGCAGGAGTCCTGCACAGATAAAACCAGCATCCCATCACCTTGGAGCAGCAGGGACCAGCTGGGGAGGAGGCTGGACAATGGCAGCAAACAGAGACGTGTCGGCAAGGCTCAGAGTTGGCTCTTGGATCAAACCCTCTGCTCAGTCTCTCCTGCACGTCACCAAAGTCCCCTCTGGGCCATGCTCATGGGGTCACTCCAGCCTTGGGCCCTTCCTCAGTAGATGAGTTCCTGGAAAGCTTTGTGGAGCTGGTCTCCTTTCCCAAAGGAGAGGCCACTGAGTGGAGTGTCTCCATGTGACTTCTTCAACATTCAAAGTTGGTTGAGATGCTGTGGCCACTTTCAGATGCTCTGGATGCTCCTGGAGAGGCTGCTCTCCTGCCCTGCAGCCTCATGGGCAGTATTTGGTGTGTGCTGGTGGTTTCCACAGGAATACCCTGCCTGCAGATTGCCATGGTTTAATCCCAGCTGACTTAGATTCCAGTCCTCCGTTAAAACTCACCACACAACTGAGGAGCAGGTCAGAGTCACCAATGCTTTCCAGCTGGCCAGAATATTGCCTGGTCTTTCATCAGGCAAGAGCAAGGCAAAAAGTGACCCCAGGTGAAGCCATCATGCCTGCTCCCAAGTGCACTGTGTTGGATGGGATCCTTCTGGGAAAGGACCTGGAGAAACCTGTTGGCCAGGAAATCTTAGAAGAAGGCACTTGCGTGCTGCAGACCCAGCGTCAGTGGCTGAACCTGTTCCTACAGCTACCTCAGGTGACTTCCAAAGGTGGGGAGCTGACAGCCATATGCCGTCAGTGTCCCATGGCCAAGGTTGCAAAGGTGACCACCAAGGTCACACTGTGCCATTCATGACTGCAGGGTACTGCCTGGCTCTTTCAGTGGGAAGATCCTGTCCCTGCTTCCCACAGACAGTGGGGATGGAGGAACCTCTCCTCGAACTGGCCAGAGTGCCTGCATGCAGTGACTCTCACCCGGAAAGGAGGAGGGGGGCTGAGGCCTCTTTGTAACCCAATCTTGTCTGCATGGGCCCCTTTGTTGTTATTACATTTATTTATTGATCCCCCTTGGGAAAACCTTAGCGGTGCTGGACTTGCCGGGGCTTTATTAATGGGGATAGGGAGTGAGGGGAGGGAAGGGGGGGCCGAACAGAGCCCTCAGACCATCTGTTCCCACCAAAGGGATGGAGCAACAATAGCCATGTTTATAAAACTTCTCTGCAACTCATTGTGTTTGTGAAAGGAGAGCTTCCACATCAAAGGCCATTTCTGCTCCCACTGCTCGGGGGCCCCTCCATCTTCCAACATCCTGCAAGGATTGCCCTGTCCTGGTTCCTTCTCCTCACAGCCCTGGACACATGGTGAGGTGATAGGGGCATCACCCACAGAAGGACCACCATCACTCGGGGCACCCCACCCAAAGGGAGTGTTCATCACCTGCCCATATCTGCTGGTCCAGGGGGACTTTCCGAGGAGGGGTTTCTCCTGGAAGCAATAAAACTCTGTCATAAGGCATTGGATAGTGTTTGCCAAGCACTGGTGTCGGGAGCAACAATATCTCCAGTACTGGAGACCTGTCTCCTGGATGGTTTCTTTCAGTCTACTAAAACAGCAATGTTCATGAAGTTGCTTTGGTTTTCCTCAAATTTCAGATGTGGGAAAAAAATAAAGGAAGAAAAACAAAAAAAGGAAAGGAGTGGGGTTTGGCCACGTCAAAGCTGGCTGATGGGGTCCTTCATAATGAAACAACTGTGTTTGGCTTTGCTTGAGGCTTGTATTAGATTATCTGTTACAATCAAACATGAAATAAAGACCATTAAACAGCGATGAAATATTTTGACTGAACCAGTATGTTGTTTTTTTTCTTCCCAAACTGATCTTTATGGACAAGATGAGGGTTTAGTTCTGGCTCAGATCAAAGCCAAATGCCTTCCTGGGGACTTGGAGTTGTCAGCCATATCCTGACCACGACTTGATCCTGCAGCTGGGACAGGCTGCTCTGGGGTGAATTTGCAGGCTGGAGGTTTGGGACATATCCAGGCTGTCACACATCCCCGGCATGACCCTGAATGATGGCATGTCACTTCCTGGGACTGCATCTCCTTCCCCATTTGTTGGTGCTTTATGGCAACAATTGTCTCCATGGGGTGATTCATGTGTGAGCTGGTAACTCTGCTGGGGTTTGTGACCACTGGGTGTGAGGAACAGAGAAACTTTCCCTAGGGATGTAGAAATATCTCAGTCCAGCTTTGGACAAAACTGAGACCTCTGGAAGGTGCTGCCAGCCTGCAGGAGGGGACTTTGGGAAAGGCTTCTCTCTGCGCCATCTATTTGTGCAAGGACCCGATTTCCAGCTGGCAGGACAGGCATCCTGACAGCATGCTGGTGCTGGGCAGGGTTCAGGCTGTCTCACACCTTTCAACCATCCCTTCCATCCTGGAAGGGGGAAACCTTCCCAGAGACTGTATGACGCCTTCTCAGGAAGGAGTCCAAGTCCCTGTTGGCTGTGTCCCCTTGGCCAGGCTGCTGGAGGAGACCTGAGTATGGTCCCTGATCGCTTTTGGCAGGGTGTAGGGAGCATGCTGCTCTCTCCCAGCACTTAGCAGCTTCCCTGAGAACCATGCAGGAAAGGAGGAGAGGAGCCCAGACTTGTGGGAGACACTTTTCATTTCATGCCTAAGCCACTACTCCGCTGCTCAGCCACATGGCTCCATTAAGTCCCTTTCTGGCTGTCTTCTTTCCATCAATCACCCCGTCTCCGCGAGCAGCCCAGACACCGGATCTGGGTTATAAATAAGACAATCAATCAGTGATGCTATTAGATAAACAGAGTGGCAGAAGCCAAATTAATGCTTGGCTTTTTCTTGAAAGGGAGGAAAAAAAGAGTTTATGGCTTATTAGAGGACCCTGGTGTGGTCTGGTCTCCACGCTGCAGCTGAGCTGGGTGGGCTGTGCTTGGCTGCCGTGTCTGTGTGTAGAGAGGTTTGGGATGCTGTGAGTAGATAATCCATGTGGGTCACCCTGGCCAGAGCAGGAAGGGGACTGGGGCAGACTAGAGGTGAGCAGGGAGGTCATAGCACTTGGGCAGTGGTGGAAGATGGGAAAACAGTGGTGGAAGCTGCCCATCTGGGCAGTGAGAAGGTTCCAGGACTGGTCTGGTGGAGAGGGAGGGCATGAAGCTGCAGGCAGAGGTGTCTGGGGATCAGGGACACAGTGCCAGGACAGACATTGAGCCAGTCAGGATGGACATAAGAAGGAAGAGCATCACTGCTTGGAGGCTTTTCAAACAACAGGCAGTCACTTCTGGAGATGAATCAAGCCCTTGTCTGGAGCCACCAAGGAATAAGATGGTCCAAGACTGTCATTTGTGGTCTGCTGTGACCACAATCTTGTTGCTACAAACCTCTGCCCTACAGCATTGTGATGGTGCCTGAGGCTGTTTTTACCCCCAGGGTCCCCATCTGCAGCTCCATCTCCTTCTCTGTGTGGTGGTGGCTGATTAACCCAAAGCTCCTAGGCTCACTCCTGCACCAAAGATGTCAGAGAAGAGCCTTTCCTCGTGGCGGGACCTTGTCGCCAGAACTGTCCCTCCTGCCGCTGGGGAAGAAAGCCGCAGGAGGAAGGCTACAATCTGCCAAAGGCATCCAGTGTACAGGAGACATAAGCTCTGTACAGGAGACATAAGGTTTTTCTGAATCGATACTCCGTGGTTTGGGGTGGACTCTTGTATTTGCTGGGCTTGACACTATTGCAGGTTGAGGACTGGGGGAGTCTGGGCTCCTCCAAGTCAGGCTGACTCTATTTACAACCCCCACCCCTCACAGATGCTGCCCTTCACACTTTCATCCCAGCAACTGCCTTTACACCAGCTCCTGCTGCTTTCATCTCCACCTGACACTTCTGTTGGTTGTGATAGAGGAGGGTATCTGCCCCTGAAGGACCAGGTCTACCCCTGTGAAAGTAAGTAGCAGCTCTCCTCTGCCAACTGGTACTTCCACGAAGCTCAGCAAGCTCTTAGCTCAGGTCTGGCAGTGCAGCCATGGGTGTGCTTTCTCAACAGCTGAGCCTGCCTTCATTCCCCATTCTTACCTGTGACTGTGCCAGACTGATGCTCTGTCAGAGCCAACATGCACAGCATGGTACTCACTGCTCCTCCTTCATCCACCAAAGCATGACACCCCATCAAAGGCTGCACGACGCATTGCTGTCAGCCTAATTTGTGATAAATAAGCTGGCTGTTACCCCCTGGGAGCTCCAGGCTCCTGGGAGGCTGATGTGGGAGCAGGTGGATTCTCTGACTATTGGGTCAGGGAGAATAAGGTCTCTGCTAGCACCCGCCTCAGGGAAGGATGCAGGAGGTGCAGTGATTCAGCCCCGTTCCACTGCTCAGCCCCTTGCTCAAGCAAGGGGGGTTTCTGCTTCCTCCGAGGCTTCAAGTCTAGGAAATAGCTCCTGCTTTCCAGTCACACGTCTGATCCCTCTTGCAGAGCTTGGGGAGCTCTGTGCAAGGCTGCTCTCGCATCAGCAACAGCCCAAAACAACACCTAAGGTGGGATTTACTGCCACATATGTGCTGGGAAGATGCAGGGACCCATTGCACCCGGGTGATATATTGGATTTCAGGTTATGTGATGCACAGGTCTCTCTGAGCATTGTAATTCCCTCTTTCTTCCTGAATGGATTTATACTGCTAAGTGGATGGATTTTCTGCTTGGCAGGGATGCTCCCCTGGGACCTTTCCCAGTTTGAAACATCTCTGCACATCTGTACATAATATTCCTGGGGCACTTAACGAGTGGGCTTTTATGACACCCCTTGCTTTATGGACTGCTGCTTAACGTGGCCAGGCACCACAGAGGGGCCGACAAACGGCATCCCGGAGCCGGCAGAAAGCCGAGTACCAACTCCAGGTGCTGGATGGTGCCTGGGGCTCTGTGTGAAAGCCACTCTCTCAGATGGCTTTCACACAGCTGCCCCTGGCAGGGGGAGCACCACTCCCCTGGTCCCTGAAACAGCTTGAGAGGGACAGGTTTCTTCTGGTTAATAACCTGAGACAACATGCCTCTGGACCAGGTATGGAAATCCTGGGTGGAGATGAAGGCAATCTGTCTGTCTGGGGTGATTCCCCCTGGCAAGGGCTGGGCCTGACATTTTCATCTCTGCAAAGAGCTGTCCCTTCCCCCTGCCCCAAAGAGCCATCTGCTATGGTAGATTACCCCAGCTTTTAGCACTGTGAATCCATAATTAGTGCATAATTAATTACCAGATGTTTTTAACACTAATGAAACATTAATAAATGACGGAGGCATGTTGTCTGGTAATGGAACATTAACCAGTGAACCAAGTCAGTGCTGCCGCCAGCATGGCCAAGCCAGAGACAGGTCTGCATCAGACTGAGCTCTCCCCTAAATAAAGCCCCAACATGGTTAAAATCACAGCAAGTGCCTGGTGGGAGCAAGTGACTGGCTTGGTGCTGCCTTCAGGCTTTGCAGAGCCAAGGCTGTGGCTCCTTCACCTCCATTCTTCCTTCCTTCCACCCACTCACCCATCCATCCACCCCATGCATGTGTGCATCCAGTCAGCCTGCCAGCCAGCCAGCCACACACCCCTCTCCCTGGTGTAGAGACTTAGTTGGGGCACCAGACAGGTGATTTTCTAAAAAATGGAGCTTTTCCCCCAGGCATTGCTTGATGGCATCTCTGCTCCAGGTGGTGCTCACAAGCAAGGCACATGGGGAAAGTACAGCCTCCAACAATGTGCTTCGCTGCATCCACTGCCCCCACACTGGGTCCCTGTGAGCCCTGCTCTGATAGAAGTTTAATTCAGAGCATCTGGGACAGTGACATTTTCCTAACATGAAATTATTAATCAGACATGGGAAGTGCATTAATTGTTACTACGTGCCACCTCCAGCCCCCAGGCTGCAGTGGAGCACAGGCAGGTCTCTATCCTGCTGCCTGCCCAAGAGATGTCAGGGTGCAGCCAGAGCTTGGGGACACATGGGATCCTCCAGGGCCCATGAATGGGGAGATGTGGCACCTTGCTGTCACAGCACAGGCGTCACATGGGGTGGTGACAACCATTCCCTTTCCCTCACCAGGGGTTTCCAGGGCGGGCATCCCCCTTGCACCTTCTCAGGATGTCCTGAAGGCCAGCTTTCAGGTCTCCCATCCCTCTGGAAGATGGGGCTGTGGTCTCAAACCCCAGGGCAGCCTCCAGGGGGTGTGTGTGTGTCCCCCTCAGTGCTGTTCCCATTTCCTCCCCAGCTCAGCCAGCACCACACACGGAAGCAGGCAGCCAAAACCTCCTGCTCCAGATGGAAGGGAAATAACACCCAGAGCCGCCAGTCATCATGAAATGAACATTTAATGAAGACAGTCTCTCCTGGTGCGTGTGTGTGTGTGTGCGTGTGTGCGTTGTCTCTGTGTGAGCTTAGTTTTATCCCCTCTATTACTTTTTTTTTGATTCTTTTTTTTTTTTTTATATATATACATCTATAAAAAATTCAAATACAGCATGTCAACAGTGGGAATACTAGGACGTACGGTATTAAATACTGCGCTTGGGTCCAGGCAGGGCCAAGAGGAGGTGTCTTTACAAAACAGGACATCGGGCAGGATGGGGAGGAGAGCAGAGCAGGCACGGGGACAGCTGGGGACAGCTGGGGACAGCGGGGGACAGCGGGGCACAGGTCTGCAGGGCTCCAGCTCTGAAGGCAACAGCAGAGCTATTCTGCTTTTGTTGTAGAATGAGACAAAGACATTAATGGGGGTGATTCCCTGTATCCAACATGGTTAAAAGTTTGGGGGTGATGTTGGGGTGGGGTTGGGGGGGGGGAAGGCTCCTGCAGGGTGCTGTGGGAGGGGGAGGTGGAGGGACAGCTCTCCCAGGTGCTTGGCAAGGGGCAGGACGGTTTTATTGGTGTTTCACTTCTCTTTTTTTTTCCCGTTAAAACACTGCCAGCTCCCTGCTCCGCATGGCACTTGTGAAAGCCACCAGTTCCCCCCTCCACCATCCCCTCGGAGGGGACCAAGACCCCCCCCGATCCGTGCACCCCTCCAGCTTCGCCACACGGTCGAGAGCTCAGGGGAGCGAGTCCAGTACTTGGGGGACCCCCTTTAGCCATAAGGGAGTACACAGCTTGGAGCATCATTCCCCTCACCACCCCCCCGTCTTCA
>NW_008246062.1:725804-732874 GCF_000691975.1 Corvus brachyrhynchos
TGCAAGCAGGGAGTAGAAGGGTCACAGTCTCGCTCCGAACTCACCTGTGCCCCCTCACTGGTGGGACACACCGAGCAGAATTTGGCCTTCTTCCACAAGGGAAATTTCAGCCAGGTACCCAAACACACCATTTCCACCTCCTCCTCCCAGGGCTGGGCCCTGCCCACCCTCCCCTGGCTGCATGCCACCACCTCTCCTTACGCCACCAGTAGTGTCACACATGAGATGACACTGTCAGAGGGGAGCAAAGAACCCCTTGCCCACAAGAGGCTTCTCTTTGGGCACCAAAGGATGCGTGGCATATCCTTTATCTCCCGAAAGTGACACGTGTGGCTGCTTCCAGGATCCATCCCTGTCCTTGGGCAGTATGGGGACAGTGAAAGGGCATTTGGGTGTGACACCCATGAGACAGCAGCCCTGGTCTGTAGAGGAGAGGGGCATTTTGTGGCTCTCCAGGCTGTCAGCTCCATTCTAAGCCAAACTAAGGAACATTTTTGAGATGCAATCTGAATTTTCTGATCTTGGACAATTTTTCCTTCATCACTGAGCAAAGGTGTTAGATTTCCATATGGTTTCTTTGCCTCTTAAAAAAGTCAGCAGTGAGGATGGGAGAGGGCTGCTGAGAACAGGACATCAAAGACCGACCACCTTGCCAGCTTTGCTTGGGAAGCCATTTTTGGGATCTCCAGCCAAATATCCATCTGGAAAAGCAGTCGGACTGGGTGCATTTACAAAAAACTGCAAGAAAACCCCAAATGACTTGTTCTCAATGCCCTTCACCCATAGCCTGGCTGGAGCATCCCCTTCCCAACCACACTAGAGTGCTGAGGTTCCCCATATCCCTGCCCCATCCCAGCACCCACCTCCTGCCTCTTACGCCTCCAATTTGGGAGATACTCACTAAATAAAGAGGACACTATAGGCAGCCACGACCAGTCCAGCTGTCCAACACACTGCCACGGCCCCACTGCCCACCACGGCCCCCTTGTCACAGATCTTGGTGGTGGGTGGTGCCATGAAAGAGGAGGTGCTAGCGCTTGTTGTCTCTGCAAGGAAGGAGAGTGGATGGTGAGGGGAACTGGGATGCCCTGGGATTCATCCCATAGGAGCAGCCCTGCTCTCCTGCTGGTGTGGATAGGAGCTGGCCCCAAATTGCCCTTTTCAGTGCTATACCATGCTAGGGCTGAGGTGGAGGGCTGGGATGATCCACGGGCTGGTGTGATCCATGAGACTTTCCCTGCTGTGAAAGTGGACCTACTGCTTGGAGTTGTTTGTGGCATCAGGTAGAGCTGAGCATCCTTCTCATCCCCATCCTGACCAGCTGAGCCACTCTATGCACCAGCTCTGTGGGATTTTAGCTAAAAGGTCATGATGAGCCACTAGTGCTCAGCAGAAAGCACCCCTCGCCCACAGAACATTTCAGACACAGCAGGCTACATCTGCTGGACTGGCTCACAGGGTTTGTCCTGCTTTGTACTGGACCAGATGCATTGTCTGTCCCTGCAGAGGGCTGGAGGATTGCAGGGAGTGCTTGGATGGACAGTCATGCTGGCGTAGCTTTGGCCATATCCAGATGGCCCCAGTGTGCCCCTGGCCAGACAGTCTGGGCTGATGCTGGGGACCAAAGAGTGTGTCTCAGCATCTTTCACACTCCATTGAGGTGTCACAGTGGGGCTCAGCCTTGGGGTTGGGATGTCCCACATCAGCCCTGCCTGGCTGCACCAGGCTACAGGGAGGTGTGTGCGAGGAACACGCGTGTGTGTGACAGACACGTGTGCCACCACAGGGAGTGGGCAGGTGACATTGGAAGGGGCATTTGCGTTTAGCACAGTGCAGGTGGCAACAGAAGCAAAATCAAAACACTGACACCAGTGCTGCTGCAAGGTGTTCCTGGACTCCTTCCGGGGGGTTCATCCACCTGGGAATGGCGGGGGGGCCTGCAAATCCCTGCTGCTGCCTCAGCATCCTGGTAGGTGGTCTACCAGGTGCTGTTTCTAAAAGGGGGGTTTCTCTGCACAGGAGTCAAGGAAACCAGTGCAGGGTCTGCTCCATCCCTTCTGGGAAACGGAGGGCTGATAACACCCATTTGGACACAGTCCCAGCTCTTTCCTAGAAACAGAGACTTGTTAACTTGGTGGCTTTTATTTTGAATTGGCATCCCTTGGAGCCACTTTGAGGGGTCGGAGGTGTGGAGGGGGTAGGACTGGAGAGGGGAGGGAGGGCTGGAGGGGGACAGCACTTCAGGGAATAAAAACAACAACAACAACAACAATAGTAATACAATGCCCAGCTTCATTGTCCCACCCCAGGTATCCTGGTGAGAAGGATGCTGGACCCAGGTGAGCTGAGTCAGCATTCTTTAGGGCATGGTTGCACCTGCTGACAGGGCCACAGGTGGGGGCAAAGTACAGGGTGAAGGGCTGCAGCCTGCTCCCCAGTGTTTGGGGGCTGTCCCTGGCTGGGGACAAAGCCTGCATGGAGCCAAAGAGGAGATCCCTCAGCCTGGAGTCCTGGGCTCCTCCTGGATGAAGCCTGTTTGTACTGGGAGGGGGCTCTTACCTGTGATCTGGGCCTCCGTGGTGAGATGCTTGGGCTCCTCTGTCCAGGGGGTGGCATGGACAGCCACGCTCCAGTCACTCCACGTGCCGATGTCATTGTCTTTGGCTGCCACCTGGATGATGTACTCCTTGCCAGCGTAGGCATCCGTGATGGTATGCGATGTCCCATCTGACAGCTCGACCTGAGGGCAGCAATGGGGACAGGAGGGTGGTCAGAGGAGCCCCCAGGAGGTGTAAGACAATCAGTATATTATCTCGGCTAGAAGATGATAACAAGACTTTTGCAGCACTTTTGGAAACACGAGGGCATTTTGGGCAGAGGCACGAGCCCAGGACACGGATGGACAGGGAGGGAGATGCTCCAGCTGCAGCTACACAGAAGGTCTAGAGACCTGGTTCCACGCCCAAACTCACGGCGTCAGAGTGGAGTAGCTTCCTCTAGAGGTCACCAGAAACTAGCAGATGTGTGCGCGGGCTCCCTCGGACATGTTAGGGCAGCTGGGAGCTGGATATTGCAGGCAGTGGGTGGGGTGTGCAACGTGCTTTCAGGGCACCACTGCCAGTGCTGGGAGGAGGCTTCCCCACCAGCAACACCTCTGGCCAGCCTGCTCCCGTGCCTGCTGGCATCCCGTTGTTTTGGCTTGCATCCTTCCAGCTGGGCCCTTGGACAAGGATCAAGTTGTGTCCAGACGTCTTTCCTAGAAACCATTCCCTCTGTCCTGTTGTCACTACTGTCTGAGCCACAGAAGATCCTGCTGTCCTCTCTGCTGCAAAGCGCAAGGGCTTAACCCCATTTAACTCTCCAAGGGATCTCTGATCCACTTGGAGCTTGGCTCAAGGACAGAGGGATGCAGGTGCTCAGCAGAAATGCACCCCCATGGCATGGACAAAAGTGAGCAAACACAGGTGGCTGACAGAGGGGGAGGGCTCAGCATCCAAGTCACTGTCCAGGGATGAAGCTGGACTTGGCCTCAGGGTCCTGAGGGTATGGAGGGGACTAGGGCAGGAGTATCTGGCAGAGGCTAAGTGGGATATTGCCCTCCACCCCATCTCTGAGACAGAGGACCAACATGCTGCCCATTTCAGTAACCCCTGTGGTGCTGTGTGTGGTGTGGGGGGGCACACAGGGGACTCCTCATCTGCTCTGCACCCTGCCCAGACACATTTCTAATAAAGATGCTGCAGGATAAGGGGTGGTGCGGGTCTGACACAGCCCATCTGCAAGCACCAGTGCCCAGCCAGGGGCTCATGCTTGAGCAGAACACGTTTCCCTTCATGGGTGGGGGCAACTTCACGGTGTTGCCTATGTGGGGTCCTCCACATCTCCCCAGCCACCCAGAAGAAGGTCAGGCACAAAATCACGCTGTCCCAGGTAGCACCAACAGCCCAATGACCGGAGGAAGATCAAAACTTCTGCCTGGTCCTTGAAAAAGATGGAAAGGAAAGGAAAGGAAAGGAAAGGAAAGGAAAGGAAAGGAAAGGAAAGGAAAGGAAAGGAAAGGAAAGGAAAGGAAAGGAAAGGAAAGGAAAGGAAAGGAAAGGAAAGGAAAGGAAAGGAAAGGAAAGGAAAGGAAAGGAAAGGAAAGGAAAGGAAAGGAAAGGAAAGGAAAGGAAAGGAAAGGAAAGGAAAGGAAAGGAAAGGAAGAGAAGAGAAGAGAAGAGAAGAGAAGAGAAGAGAAGAGAAGAGAAGAGAAGAGAAGAGATAATAAGAGAAGAAATGAGAAGAGAAGAGAAGAGAAGAGAAGAGAAGAGAAGAGAAGAGAGAAAGATGCACCACTGGGGTGCCCAGGAGGTACCTGGGCCAATGCACCTGTGGGATGAGGCTGCCCTGGCAGTGTGGCTGTACACACACGAGGTCTGGTGTGCATGCCAGACGGTCAGTGCCATTACCCCACTGCTTGCAGGAGTACCTTAAAAGCAGGAACCCACCCTGAGAAAGAACCAGCCCTTTTCCAGTCCCTTCAGTGCAGCACATGCAACACCCCAGCACAGATGCAATCCCTTTGGCATGAAAGCTGCAGCCCCCTCCACGCTTTTACAGCCACTCTGGGGGATTCCTAACAGGAGAAGGGGCTTTCTTGCTCCAAGTGAAAGCCTTTCCCTCCCTATTCCCACTTCCAGGGCTGCATCCAGCCTTCCGCCCAGAATATCGGACCCCTTGGGCTCTGCACTCCCAGCTGCTCCTGCCACCCGACCTGAGCCAGCAGGAGCCTCACATCTGGAGCACATCTGGAGGAAGGCCTGACTGGTCTCCCCACAGCCACCAGGAGCAAAGGGCTTCCTGCTGCCGGCGAGGCTTGAAGTGGTACCAAACCTCAGCAGTGTGGAGAAAGGCGTGTGTCCATCTCACTGCTGCAGGTTTGGGGGCTGGATGGGAGTCCTGCCTCTCCTTGCACCAGCAACTCAGCACTGACCCCCACAGTGCTGGTGGGATGCAAATGGGAATGCTAGTGGTTTCACTGCAGGCTTGTGCCAAGCTGAGACATTCCTAAGCACTTAACCATCAACAGCCAAAGCCCAAATCCATCCCTACCATCCAGGGGACACTCTCCACCGTGACATGGGTCTCACCATCAGGTCTGGCCTGTTGGCATGGGGACAGCTACTCAGGGTGTCTGTTAAGGGGACCTGAGGTCAGAGCCTGCCTGGAAGGAGCCTGACATGGGGGGCAGATGAACACAGTGACCCCAGTGGGGCTCCGTGCAGGGTCTCCCTGAGTTTCCAGCTACATGAAGAGGCTGAGTCAGCCCTGCAGTCACAGGTGCTGCCTCTGTTGTCAGAATAACAGGGTCAGTTCACAGGTCTGGTCCCCAGCAGTCTATACCCATGGGGGGCTATAAGCAGGTCCCATCCTGGAGCAAGGCACAGCCCATCCTGCAGGAAAATGGTTTTGGGCCATTTCACTCTCAGGTGAAAACTGAAATCCTGTGAAGTCTGGGTAGAGGAGGATGGGATAAAAATAAGGAAGGTGCCAGTTCCTCGCATGGATCCTCCAACAAGGGGAGGGTCTTGGCTAAGGCACATCCCACCAGCCCCACCAAGCTCCAGCTCTCCTCAGCCCAGAACCAAAGCCCAAGCTGGACCAGGGTCCCCAGAGGCAATGGGCTCTTGGCACCTACCGCTGCACCCAGCAGAGCTGAGGAGGCAACTTCTGCACCCAGTTCTTACAGGGACACACCTTCACTGCCCAGGCACCTCGGGATGGGTAGGCAGGAGACCCACCAGGTTGTGAATCACCTGGTCTGCTTGGCAGGGCACCTCCCTGCAGTGTAGTGGCACAGTGAGGCTCCCTCTGCCACCCAGACCTTGGGAGCTCTTTGGTGGCATCCAATGTGGATGGCAGTGCTGAGGGAATCAAGTTAAATTAACTCCTAATGATAATTAAATGAAACAAAACCTCATGGGCTGAACTGCCAACTCCCTGCTGACTTGACTCGCTCTATGGTGGCTGGGTGGTGGCTTGGAACTGGAGAATGAGGACAGGGCTCTGAAAGATGCTGGCTTATCCAGCTGGTGTATGACCCTCTCCAAGACTTTCAGGATCCTCTGAAGCCCTGGCTCCTCCCTGGGACCTGCACCAAGCAGGTTGCATGCAGACCAGCCCCACTAAGGTCCTGCTGACCTGGCCAGGCTGCTTTTCCATCAGGAGCATTTTCTCCACCCCAAGAGCCCTCCCAGCCTTCCCTTGGGAGCAATTCCTGCCTCTTTCCACCCACAACCAACCGGCAGCTGAGTGTTTGTAGGTGGTGTGTCACAGGCACAGTGGGGTCAAGTCTGTGCCTTGCCTGGGCAGGGGGAGTGTTCCCCCAGGACCTAGACTAGAGGATCTGGAGGACTTTCCTTGTGGGATCTGGGAGGATGTTGCCCTAAACTCCACTTTAACACAGTAGATAAAAAGAGAAAGCACAGACGACATCATCCATCTCTCCCCACACACACACAACCTCTGGATGCAGAACCTCTGAGCTGGACAGCCAGAGACACATCCAGCATTTGTCATGGTGGGGAGAAAGCGACTGGGTGGGTGCCCATGGCCCAACACAGAAGTGCCACAGCAAATGGGAAAGCCCACAGGGATCAGGTCCAATTGAACACAGACAGGGAGAGACAGAACAGGGGGAAGACACACTGGGGAGGCTGTGGGGGGACGGATGCACACACAGCATCAAAGGCAGAGGGAGAAATTCCTTAATCCGTGTCCTCGCCACACAGAGACAAAAGTTGGAGGAAGGCTGTGCATGTTAGATTTTTTGGCTGGGGCGGGGGGTTGCGTGTCGCTGCCTGCCTTTGTGCACCTGCCAAAAGTCACTCCGACTGGCTGTGAAGTGCTGCCCAGATTAATGAGGGATCAGTAGCCAGTGCAATGCAGAGCTATTAGCATTGTGAAAAAAAAAAAAAGAAAAGAGAAAGAAAAAGAAAAGAGAGAGAGAGGAGAGAGAAATGAAAAAAGCCCTTGAATTCAGATGACAGTTTGCTGAGGACAGCGTGGGCTGGGATCCCATTCCCTGCCAT
>NW_008246062.1:732886-742474 GCF_000691975.1 Corvus brachyrhynchos
CACATCCCTGCTGAGAAAGATTATGGAGCTGCTGAGTGCCCACCCACAGTCCCAAGCGCCAGGATGAGCTCATGGGCCAGTGCCACATTGATGGGATGGGGACAGGCACTTAGGGCAGGCTGAGGGGAGGATTGCCCAGCACTTGGCTTTCCCCTTGTCCATGCTGGTCCTCCCTGCACATGTGCTGGAGGCCTGGGGACATCCACAGCAGCCAAACACACCCCAACAGAGAATACCCATGTGTGCCCTCCTTCCAGTCCCTGCCTGCAGACTGGTGTCCCTGCCTTGCAGTGCTCGGCACAGCAGGAGTTAAGGAAGCCATTCCCCTCTCTGAGCTCCCCTCATCCTGCTCCCATGGCCCCCAGCCCACCCTGTCAGGGTGCCCTGGCAGTAAAAAAGGTCACTGTGCTTTGTTCACACCCAGGCTCTGCTCCTGGTGCAGGGTGACCAGGTAGCAATTATGTGTGAGCAGGGTGATGCACGGGCAGCTCTGAAGCCCAGATGGCCTTTGGAAGGGGATAGGGTAGCGGGGCAGGGAAGAAAACCCCACCCTTCTCTGCCCTGGCAGCTGGGCTGGGGGCTGGTGTGTGTTGAAAGGAGGTGGAGGGGGAGAAGGGGGGATCAGAAGCCTCCTTTTCTGCATCCCACATGAAAATGTGCTTGCTGGCTCCCCTGTGGTGGCAGTGGCTCTGTTTTCCATTCCTTGACACCTCCTGCTTTCCAGTGCAGCTCTTGGTGTGGGAAGGGGGTGCTCCACTGGCAATATGGGGATGAGGACCAGCACCCCTCTGTCCCAAGGCAGGGATGCACCATCTCTGTGTGTGACAGGACAGTGACCATGCAGCTGTCCCAGGTGCTGTATCAAGCCTAGATGAGTCTGCCTTCCCCAAAATAAAAGGAGCACCCTGGCTACTGTAGGGTGAAGCTGATGTGCTCACAGAGCTTTTGCCACCCGCAGCACACATGGAAGAAACCCCTTCTAAGAGCACAGCCTGGGTCTGCCGAACATTTGGCATTCTTGCAGCCTCCTCCTCTGGATGCTACTCGATTTATACTGGATGATGGGGGAAATTGGAACTGGGATAGGGAGGGGACACCCCAGTGGGCTTGATTTCACAGCCACTTTTCCCCACAGCAAGGGCCAGATCCTTGCAATGAGCTTTGCAGGGACTCAACTACACAAACAGCTGCTGTTTCAGGTGCCTTCAGTCCCTGTGAGTGCAGGGGAATCCCAGCAGGGCTTCCACCCGTCCTGGGGAACAGGATAAACCAAAAGCAGGAGTAACGCCCAAGCAAACTGCCCCACCACTGGGAAGTGTGGGATGGTCACTGCAAACAGCCAGTGCAGCTTGAGAAAAGATGTCACCATGAGGAAAAGAAATGTTTTGCTTTCTCCCTTTCAAAGCCATGCCTGGAGAGCAAATAGGTCTGACACTGATTACTAACAAAAGCACCCCCAAATACCTCCTCCTTCTGCAGAGTCGCAAGAATCAGCTGGTACAACCCCAGACAAAACTTTCAACCTGGACTCTGGAATAATTAAAGGTCGGAAAGAGTTAACGATCCCCTCTTATTCTCTGCCAGCCAGGTAGTGGAAGAGCCACTCCAGCAGGGTCTGAGATGTGCTCTCTGCTGTCAACCTCTCCTGAAAAGGCTGTGGTGCTGCACACAGCCCAGCCCTGCTGTGGGTCTGGGAGGGTGAGCTACCACAGAACTCTGCAGCCCGGGCTGTGCCACACCAGATGCAGCTGGACAGATTCCTTTCTGGCTCAGAATAAACACCATCTTTGAAAGCAGCAGCTGTAACCACACCCATAATGGGAAATTTTCTCCAGATGTGGTGGCCCCCTCCTGCCAAGTGACAACTGTCAGAGGTCACTTTCGCTTGTGGCTATGGGGAAGATGGGATCAGGGGTGCTGAGGGCGCTCAGCAACAGCTCTAACCCGCCGGGCACTGCCATATGCTGCTTGCGGATGCCTTCACCATGCTGATGCAGTGGGCTGGGGGTGGAAGCAGCTTGTGCACGGGCATGGCAGGGCACAGACACCTGCCTGGTGTGGTCTGCATGTAGGCAGGGAAAGTTAGGCTTGCCAGCACCTTCCTACCTCCTTGTAGCTGTGTGAGCATGGAGGTGAGGACATGCACGCATGAGTGCTCTGCTGCTCAGTGGCACCTTCACAGGTGCTCAGTACTTTTAGGTCACCAGCAGTTTCCAAGGGGGCTGAGAGCACCCAGGCAATGCCAGCCAAGGGTCCTGAACCTGCTCTGTCCCAGAAAAGCTGATTTCTGGCCCACCCTCCTCTGAGACATTCTCTGCTCCAGCCCTGCCTGCCCCATGCTGAGCTGCGAGTGACACTATTACAGCCTCAGTATTTTGCTCCCACCTATTAATTCTTTGGATTTTTTCCCCCTTCTTTTTTAATCACTGACTTTGCAGCCAGGAGGGGAAGGGAGAGAAATGCTGCAATAAAAGCTACCAGGCGTGAAGTTGTAAGCCAGCTTGCTCAGGGTGACCTCCCTGCCAAGGTTGCCTTGCAAAGAGGGGGAGTGCAGGCAAAGCAGCAGAAGCACGGGGGGATGCAAATGGAGACAAAGAGGCACGCCCGCTGCAATGTGACATTGCCACCGCGCCAGGGGAGGACGCTGCTGTGGCAGACAGTGGCACTTATTGCCTTCCTCCCCAGCTTGCTCCATCCCTCTCCTTGCCCCTCACAGGCAGGATATGCGGATTAGCTCACACTTTCAGGCTATTTCAGGCTGCTCCAAGGCAGGAACTTCCAGCGACAGCCTGTGAGATTCACCTCTCTGACCAAAAAGTGTTGCTTTGCCCTGGGAGATGAGCCCGAGCCCACCCTGGTAGCCACTTCTGATATGGGTGAGGGAGGCCAGTCCAGAGGACAATGCCATCCTTGCACCAACACTAAGTACTTGCCGATACCAAAAAACTTTCCATTCCTGTCCCCAAAACCCCATCATTTGCCTGGATCCGAGCAGGCACAGATGTCTGCGTGGGGATTTGTTTTTTGCCCCAGCTCCTAAAATCCCATGATGGTGGGAGCGTTGCTGCTCGCACTCCCAGAGAAGGATGCTTCCAGCCTTTGCAAATGCTCACCAACATGGCCCTAATGCTTCCAGCACAGAAGAGGAAGGAGAGAACCCAACCACATTATTAGCTTTAAATATCTCATGACCTTTTACTGCAAATCTCAAGATCTGAGGCGCAGCCCGCCTCATGGTTCGTTAACATTTCATGTTGTCAGCGCGGCCAATGGGTTCAATTAGACTTCACAACGGCATCTGCAAATTGCTGGCAACCCACAGGAGGAAATCCTCCCTCGGTCTGGCCACCAGCTCTGACACTGAATAAGAAATACCTTCTTGAGCCTTGCCACATTCCTGGGATGTGCATCGAGCAGGCAAGTGCTCAGCGCACGTGATCTCCCTCCAAAAACTGTGAAAAGGGGGGATCCTTCTCCAGAAAATGCCATGGGAGGGGAGCAAATTGGGTGCAAGACCTGCCCTGGGCTCCCCAGAGATGCTCAGGATGGTGTCTGGCCACCCGTCTGCATGTAGGGATGAGCACGCAGATGTGCTTGGGGAGATCGCATGTGTGAGTGCGGCAATCGCTGCTGTTGCGAGTTAACTGAAGGAGCCTGTAAAACCAGAAACAGGCTATTAGCAATCCATTAGGAAAGGGTATCCAGTTCCAGCCTAGGTAAGCCATTAGAGGAACATCTGAGAGCATTAGGAGAGCTCGCTTGGGGCCAGGATGGGGCTATAAAACAGAAGAGGAAACCACGCTAATCTGGCTTGAATTACAAACTTAAAAGCAGGAGAAAAATAAAGGATACCCTAAACATTTAATGTTTTATATTTAGGAGACAGAAGGGGAGATTTTGCCAAAAGGAGAGAATAAAAAACCTGTTTAGGCTACAAATATCCATCTCTCTTCTGGCAGCAGAGAAACCACCAGCCCCTCTTCCAGAAAGGGAGGAGTGTGATTTTAAAGTTGCTTGAGTTTCAGAGTGAGCTCGGTGCTGGTGGGGTGGAGGGGAGTCTTTGGCCACACGATGTGACACGGCTGCATCCCCAACAGCTGTGAAGTGCTTGTGCCCAGGTTCAAGGGAGCTGCTGTGAGGTGGCACGATCCAGCACATGCTTCACTGCATGCCCATGTGGAAACTCATTATCATCATCATCATCATCATCATCATCCCTCCATGGTAATAATTCCCAGAGCACATCACTGTAATTCCCAGAGCAAACTGCAACATGAGAGCTGCTAAGTGGTCTGGGTGGAAAGGCACTGCTGAGCAGGGGAAAGGGACTGCAAACGGCATGCTGGAGCTCAAACCAAGTTTGCAAAACCCTGGGGAGGGAATGAGGGTGTCTCCTCCACTTCTGGGTCAGCCCCAGAGATTGCTTCATGGTGTGGGATGCTTGGGCCAGGCATCACCTGACTTTCTCTGGTGGAGGGAAAACTGCATTCATGGCCAGCTCACACAGTGGTGGTCTCGATAAGATCCACTGCTCCCGCCACTGATTGCTTCATCTTCTGGTGCCAAGCCCTGGCATTATTAAAATCCTGAAAGGAAGAGCCTGGAAGAAAGCAGACACTGATTGAATCAGGCCCTATGGTATTCGACAGCTCGACATCCATCTGATCCTATTAGTGCTCATTCGGTCCTGCCTGCCGAGGTGCTGTGCATAAATCAGACCCTGCAAAGATAACAGGAGGTGGAGAGGTGAAAGAGGAGCTGCTTCTTCTGCCAAGAAACCCCACGTGTGAGCAGCATGGATATTCTGTCTCTGGGCAGCCTCCAGTGTTCCTTTGTGGGTTTTCTCCTGCAGGGATGCTGGGCTTCCCATGGGGCTGCCAAGTACATGCTTAAAACTCATGGCTGGGGGAGAAGGGGGGTGCCATGAGGAGACAGGGATAGAGCTCAGCCGGTGGACCTTGGGCAGACAGGGATGTGCCAGAACATGAGGTTACCCAACTCCTTCTGACTGCTGGCAGGGACTTCTCCTCTCCCTACCCTGCTCCAAGCTGCCCATGGTCAGCATGCAGGTTGTGTGGGCACAAAAAGCAAGGGCTTCTCTGTGCCAACAGCCCATAGGGACAGCAACTGTCAAGATGGGGGGCAGCTTGTGACAAGAGACCTGCACCTCCACGAGAATTAAGACTCCTATGCAAGTGTGGCATGTGGGACCACCTCATCCTTTCTCAGGATGTCCCTTTGAGCTGTGACCCAACACCACCACTGCAGGACAAGAGGCATAGATGAGCTAGACTTGGCCCTACCAAACCATGTCCTCCCCTCTTCTGTCTGGATTTGGGGGAACAGGGACATCCTTGAAAATGACAACAAGTAATAAGTCAAAGAAAGAGTGCAGGGAGGCTTGGGCATGCTCACAGCATGCTGATATTGGTGGGGTTAATTTTGGGTACAAAAACCTGCATTTGCAGGGTGCCCAGCTGGGCTAAGCAGGCTGAATGTGCCAGTGGGGTCTGGGGTCAGAGCAGCTCCAGCTGCTGCAGCGCTGCCTTTCTCTGGTGTTTGGGAAACGATTGAATTAGGCGTCGCAAATAATTCATCTGATGAATAGTGGCAGTTTTCCTCAAATCATCCACAAATCAGATTTTTCATTACCCAGCCAGAAGGGCAGGGAGTCAGAAAACAAGGCTGGCACCTCACTCACTGAATTCTTGCACTTGCTCACTGAGCAAATTATTCCCCAAACACTCTTCTCCATCCGTCAGTGATGAGGAACATGTCTCTTGCAAGGGGATATTGATTAAAAGCAGTACCCACGACTGCTGGGCCTTCCTGAAATGCTGGGAGGTGAACCCTTCCCAAGCCATCCTTGCACCCACCAGGAGAGCTGGTACCTTGAGCTCTCTCTGCACCTCAGGGTATCTCTGTATAGAATAAATTAAGTTCTGACTGCCCAAGAGCTGCCTTTTCCAACTAGTGTGGCCCTGCCACCAGTGTCACTAACACCTCCATGTATTTCCCACCATTACTGCCTGCCTGACAGCACTGATGGAGAGGCCATGTCATCCCCTCAGGGCTCTGCATTGAGGCAACTGACATGGCTTGACCCTGCAAATATGGTACCCCACACCCAGTGATGGAGGGACCAGGCACTCTGAGAGTGTTGAGGTGGAGGTAGCCCAGTGGCTATCCCACCATTTTTGGATGCAAGGCAGGGTATTTGGCTGGATCAGGCTGGGGTAGGGTAAAAACATCAGCTTTTTCCACAACAATTGCACACCTTGGGAAAAAAATGTTATTGTGTTTGGCAGTTCCCATTAAATCTTCCCCTTTTTACAGAGCTGCTGCAGTTTGAGCATTTCTTCCCCAGATGAAATAAAATACCTAGAGAAAACCAAAACCCAAACTCCACCTATGCTTTCTTACCCCTCTGGATGCTCCATAGATGGTCTCACACTCCTAGGAGGGAAGCAAAGGGCAAAGAGGCAAGCAGGAGAACCCTCTGATTTTCAGAGCCATCAGCAAATGCTGCAATGTGAACCACAACCTGTAGTGCTGCTTCATCAAAAAACTCAATCAAACACAAAAAGTCACCAAGACACCTTGCAGAGCCATGAGCCAAACCTCCTATCCCCTGTCCCACATGTTTCTCTCCCCAGGAAGAGCTGGCTGAAGGAAAATCCCACTTAGCTCTTTGATGCAGGTGCCCAGGGACCCAGTGCTGCCTCTTAGTTGACTTTATTTTTTTTTTTAGGAAAACTATTTTTCAAGAAAACTGTATCTATATGTGAGTGGGAAGGGGGTTTGTGTGCTGAGGACTCAGCCCTGCTCCCGAGGCTTTGCTCAGCATGAAGGACCCAATACACTGGGTTATGTTGGGGAACTAACAGGACCCAAATCTGTCAGAACAGCCACCGGTGTCTGTGTGGGTGTTATCAGCCTGCTCACAACATACCAGAGCTTTACACTGAAACATTGGAGGAATTACTTCATTATAGTACTTAATTACTTTGGACTATTCTGGATAAAAAAAAAAAAAAAAAAAAAAAAAAAAAAAAAAGCCTGCTTGTTATCTTCCTGCAGTAACAAATGAAATCTTTCCTCCAGGCTACCAAGGACTTCACTGACTACTTTTTTTTAAGAAACAAGAAATAAAAGTAAGAAATACGATAACATCGCAGCAATAGCTCTGCGACTGTGCTCTGAGTTATGGTGAGCGGTATTTTATCTCCAGTTCAAAATCTAAATGTGGCAGAGGCGCATTTAAATGTGGTGACATTTATACTTTAAATGCCTTTTACATCTCGTTGGCAAGTTTTATACAGAACATATGTATGGAAAGTAGATAGGGGCCATGGATGAAAACGCAGAGCAGGGAGAGGCTGCAGAGCCATTTGTAGGCAGAGTGTGAGCCACAAGAAAGATGGAGAGGAAGAGAAAAGGAATGAGAAAGAGAAGGAGAGAAACAGGGTCCAGGTTGCCTGGGCAGTAAATATACATCTTTTTTGTCCCTGGACACTTGTTCATAATGCAGCTTGTTCCCAGTCACCAGCTCGCCCGTCTCCCTCCCATCCCAGGCAGTGCAGCATCACTCACGTGTTGCCACTGGTCCAGGATGAGAGGCCGATACCGCAGGAAGAATTTCAGTGGGAAAGATTCAGGGTCAGGCCAGGATGAGGGATTTTGCCATGACACCTCCAGTCTCCGAGGGTTATTGGGCACGGGTTTGGCCACCACACTCTCCGGAGGGTCTGGCTTTACTGGAAGAGAAGAAAAGAGGGTGGTTGGCAAAGCTTTGCATGTGGCACCCTTCCTTTATGCCCCTTGGCAAAGCTGGCTGGGCTTTGCACCATGTGCTTTCCAAGAGGAGCAGCCAACATGCTTCCTTTTCCCAAACTAATTAGATGCAAATCACCTCTTGTTGTCCAGGTCAGTGGTATGGCTGTCCTAGCTCAAAATACCACCATTAAGGAGGTGACAGCACCGGAGACACATGGAAACAACTGGGCCAGGGCAGAGAGCATCCCTCCTACACAGGGCTAACTGGATCAGGGTGAGGAGCCCACCAAGCCCAAATCCTGCACTTCCATTGCACCTGCTGATTTCTGTGAGTCTGACCCACATTCAAGCCCACTTACCTCACAGTAATCTGGCAGAGTTTGGCCCTTGGGTTTAGGGCTGGGGTTTTGAGGATTCAAAGCAGTGGCACATCATATTTGCTAAAGGGGAAGGATTGCCCTGGTCACCTTCCACCCTCACTGCCCTTCTCTGCTTTTGGGATATGGGGATATTTTCTTGCTACCTGACATGTATTTCAGGTGAATATTAATTGGCTGTGAGCTATGCAACGTGCTTTGATGTTGCAGCTACTTCCAGAGTGCTGGAAGCTCATCACAGACAGGCTGTGATGAATGTCACTGCCTGTTGCAGAGCAGTCCTTGCTCCTTACCAAAGGTTTGATCAAATCCTGACAGCTCAAACTCCCAACTGCAATAGCAAAGCTGAAAAAATTTGTGTATGCCCATACTTATCCTTTAATCATGGACAGGAAGGAGCTGGACACAGGGAGCTGTGTGCCAGAGGTGGAAGAGGGCTCTCTGAGCACTTTAAGAATAGCAATGCACATGAGTTCTCATGTCCTGGGAAGGCCCTTAATCCCCTTCCAAGTCCACATGCAGGCAAATGGATCCCTCCTGACCTGAAAATTTCTGGATTGAACAACGGTCCCCTGGCTCTGACTGCCTCGAGCAGAAGCCTGTCAAGATGTCAGCATCAAAGTCTCCTCCCAAGGATGGAGGAGGGATGGTGGGGCTGTGGGGAGCCCCCTTCTGCCTGGCAGAGCTCCTGCCCTGCAGTCAGAGGTCTTCTCCATGCTGACTCCAGGGTTCACCTGCTGTGGGTGGGAAGTGATGTCCTCACAGGGGCTTTGCTTACCCTGAGAGAGGAAGGAGGTGGTGGTGAGTGAGCTGCTCCCTCACTAGCCTGCCTGCCTGCAGCCCTGCCCTGTGTGTGAAGGGCATCCTTCCCTCACTCGGGATCAGGTGCTGATGTGTGGCCAGTCTGCTGCAAGTGGAGTCACATGTGAACTGCTCACTGCCACCCCTGCTTCAGAATGATGGTGGCATCGCAGCAACTGTCCCTGCAGCACCACTGCTTGCTCCTCTCAGGAGAAACCAGCCTGTGATGCTTTGAGAACACACTTTCTTTTCCGCAGGTGAGGCAGAGAGGGTGCTGAATGAAGGCACAGCCTGACTACCTTGGTGGGACGTGTTTCCCCACAGCCCACCACTACCTCTCTCTCCCCAGCCTCCTCTTGCTCAGCACCCTGGCACACACCCTGCTTCAGGTCTTTATCACCATCATCTTCACCACCATCCTGGCTTTCACCACCTTCCCTCTGACACAGCGGGTGCAAGGACGGCTGGACAGCTTCCTCCTTCCCCCTGTCACTTCATGCTCAGAGGATGCTCCCAGAGGCTCTGGGGGTGGCTGGTTAGCTGGTGAGCCTGACCATGGGTGCCTAGTGCCACCTCTCAGCTCCCACAGACTCCCCTCTGTGGCAGGGGGGGGCCGAGGTTTTTGTTTTTCGAC
>NW_008246062.1:742512-750496 GCF_000691975.1 Corvus brachyrhynchos
TGAGCTACTCCAGATGGCTCCACTCACTTTGAATCCCAGGGCTGGGGCTGGACATCAGCTTCCATCGACAGGGACTTGGAGTCCAAACACATACGGAAAAGTATAAATCCAGCATTGGCTCAGCAGGCTGGGTTTGCAAAACAAAAGTCTGTTTGGCTGAACGAATGCAGATGACTGTGAACCGCAGCTCTGCAGTGAGGAAGTGGGAAGGAAAGTGCTGGGCTAGGGATGGATGCAACGGATACTCCCTGGGGTAACGCAGGGGGCCTGGCCCTGGTTTTTACTACGCCAGCCTGAAGGGATGATTGAATTTAGTTGGGCATGGCAAGTGTGTTTGGGCAGCAATGAGAAAAACTACTGTGACTGATACAGGAAGTCAGAAGAAAAAGTGCCCTGATGCTGAGGTGGGAGTCACCTGCCCATTCTGCAGGGACATGACCCCTAGCCCCTCTCCTGCGAGCTGGACACTGTTGCTGATGCATGGAGGAAGGCTGCCCTGGCTTCATGTGCGTGTTCCTGGCTTCTACAAGCCTTCAAACAGCACTGGAAAACCAAGAGTCCCTGGTACCTCCTCATGTGCCTCCACCCACAGGACTCCTGCCCAGGCCAGAGAGCACAGCAGGGCCAACCTCTCCAAAACCACAAAGCCAAAACAGAAGCTGCCATGTCCCTCCACAGCAGTGGGGACACAAGAGCCATGAGAGGGGACCATACTTCCAGCAGTCAGTCCAGAGAGGACAAACCTATGTCTCTTAGGACAGACCTCATCTTGCTGTGCTCATCACGGGAAACACCTGGGCTAGTCCCACAGGGGCCAGCTGAGGAGTGAGGGGAGTGGGCTGTGTCCAGCTCCCCGGTTTCTATATGACCTTGAAGGAGTCCTTTATGTCCTGCAGACAGGAATGAGTGCTCCTCCTTCCCCAGCCTTTGTCTGCCTCCATTCAGCCTGCACAGGGTGAGGCAGGGGCTGTCTGGCTGTACATCAGCCAGCATAATAGAGCCCTGTCCTCACCGAGGGCCTGCAGGCAGTAACATAATAAAAGCAGTAATAGTAATAATAATAATGGATGATGGGCATTAGGCTGAGTACTGGTTAAGCGGCTATAAAACCAGATGTAATATTATCCTGCAGAGCTGAGGGAGCATCATCAGACATTCCTGGGAAGGGGACTTGGCCAGGAGGCTACTCGCAGCTCTTCCCACTTGGTTTTTGGCTCCTGTGTCTAAGCAAGGGCTTGAAGTGCAAGAAGAGCATCAGAGAGGAGCTTCTCCTTAAGGCGCTGCACGCTCATGCTTAACTGCGAGTCTTTAGCTATCCATCGCCCCTGGCTGTTGTCAGACATGTCTCAAAATGAATCTGGCAGTTCAGAAAGGCAGCTGGGACCCTGTCGCATGGAGAGGCCCGTCGCCCATCCCGTCTCTCCAGTGAGCACTAAAATGGATCCCTTGCGGCCATTAAATATCCCCTGGCATTTTCCATGAGCAGAGGGATATTAAACTCCATGTCTTAGCCAAATGTCAGTCCAGGTAATTTAATTCTGCCTCCCTAAGTAGTATGAATTGAACTGACCTTCTGCTTAGGCAACTGTATACCTGTGTTCAAAGACTCCGAATTTCATACAGACATGGGCATCATGCAGCCTCTCTGAGATGCTCTGCATCATCGCACCAGAGCTGGAGTTGGAAGGATCAGATGACCTTCCCAAGGTCACACAAGGGTTGGGCAGCAGATTTGGGAAAGGCATCCACACCTGCAAGGCCCCATCCAAGGCTGCCTTCCTCCTTTTACTGCTGTGCGTCTTCTCATGTTTTCCCCCAGGATCATATGAGCAGAAAGGTGCTGAGGCAGGATGCCGGTGTTCCTGTGGGGTGGTGGTGTCCCGGCTTTCCTGGGGGATGCAAAAAGCAGCTCTTGGGCTGAAACACAAGTGAGGAAGGTGAGGTGGTGTCCTGGCCAAAAATGTCCCCATGCTGCGCCAGCCATCATGAAGGAGGTGGCAGCTCCTGACACACCATCTCACTCCTCCCTGGCATCTTCCTCTGCCTCCAGGTCCCTCCCCTACAGTCCCTTTTCCACCTCCTCCCTGGGGCTGGAGCCCTGATGTCCGTAGGGCTCTGCAGGACCTCCTCCCCCTCACCTTTATTAATATCAATACTTTTGCAGAAGATGTAATTATGGAAACAATTTCCAGGAGCAAGATGAGGAGGAAGGCAGTCCGGATCTGCTACCAGTGGGAGATGGGGGCCAGAGGGCCGGAAAAGCTTTTCCAGTCATCATTGAAAATGACAATGCAGAGTGCCCCTTCACAGCGGCTGCTAATAACCAGCACGGCCCGACCGCCAGCAAGGCATGTGCTCAGGACAGCAAAAGAAAGTACCAGTCATTTTCCACTCAATTAGAGACCATCTTCAGAGCGGCTGGGGAAGGGATTTTCTGCTGGGGGCTCCAGGGACGGAGGAAGGAGTGAGAAAGCAAAACCAAAGAAGATCACTCCTTCCCAGGAGGGCTTTTTGTGCTTGCCCAGGCTGGGTGGGTGGTCTGACCCAGCTGAGGGTCTACTCCTGGCTCAGATGGTGCTGGGAGGGAGAGCTTCCTTGCCCTGCACTGCTTTGTCCTTGGCTCTGGGTTACTCTGTCCTCAGCAGGGCAGGAGATCAGGGCTACATGGCTGCACTTTAACCTCCATGCAGAATGTATCATGTTTTTCTCTAGGCTAAGGGGAAAACACAAGGCAGGCTCTGACAACCATGGCCCAGGGATTCCAGGAGAAGCATCACACAGGTCCTGGCTGACACTGTCTCTTCATTGTAGCAGGATGTGTGCAGATGTTGCGATGTTCCCACTCAGCATTTTTCCAATGAGCTGAAGCGGCAGCTTTGCCCTGAGCCATAGGCTTTCCACCCTTCATCTAGCAAAGGAAAACCCAGCAAAACCTCCAAGACGAGAGATCATCAGGCCAGCTGAGATCCCCAGAGAACCTACTGGATGCTAGATCCACACCTCCAGCGCCCCCCACGCTGGGACACAGTCCTGGATTGCACCTGCAGAGAAGGCAGCTGGAAGAGACACTGAAGCTTCCACGGGGACCGCAGGCAACCTGGGGCAAAACTGTGTGGCAAAATGCAGCAATGCAGGGCACTCGTTTTAACACCAGGATGGCACGAGGAGAAGCTCCACTCGGGGTAGGTGGCTGTTGTTCAGCAGCAGCAGAGGCTCTAATTATCTGCTAAGCCTGTGACTGCCTGCTTCAGCACGCTGTCACCACCCTGCCTGTGCCACTGGTGCATGGCACCTGTGCCAAGTCCTGAGGAGGAGAATTTCACAGTCATACAGAATACGGAGATTTTAAGGCCACTGGACACTGAAGTGGTTATGGAAGTGGGCTGGTGCAGGACACGGCCCTTCCTATCGGCATCAGCCCATCACCCCTTCCCCAGGTGCCACTCTGGAGCCAGGTGATGCTGGGTGGTCTGACCTCTCATGGCAACTGCTGACACGTGTCCAGGCCCTCTGCACCCTTCCAGGCACTCATGTAAGAGGCAGCACCCTTGCTATGGGCTGGCCTGGGGCAGCGCTGGTCTCTGCTCACCGCTCCTCTGACCTGGGCCAAGTTCAAACTGTGGGGCTGGATCCAGCTTTGTGCTGGTGTTGGGATGCCCGAGGCTTGCAGCTGGGTGTGCTTCCCCAGGGGAGCTGCCCTTGAGTGCTGGATGGAGGACCAGATGTTTGGGAAGCCAGGCAGGGCATGGGTGGGATACAGATGTTACAAAAGGGTGCCCTGAACTCCTGCAGGAGGGAATGCAAGGAACTTGGAAAATGTAGCTTAATTGCTGTCCTGGGCCATGCAGGCTGGAGGTTACCTTCATTTTTAAGGAGTGTATCTTCCACAAACACAACAATTTCCATTTAAAGGCACCCGAGTGACTGAAATTCCACCACTTCCCTGCTAAGCTCCCTGCCTTGTTATCAGCATTCCTGATGTACTGATGAACACAAGCTTCAGGTATGGACCACGGCTGCAGACACATGGCAGGACAGTCCCTGCTCCAAAATTGTTTCCCTGCTCTGTTCAGAGCTGGTGCTTTGTTTGATATTTTCCAGGATTTGGAGTACAAAGGGAAAATCTCGTATAGCAGTGGAGCTCCTCTTACTGCACTCCAGCACTTCCAGCTTCTCCATGCTGGGATGCGTAGCACATTGGAGGCAAAGCCCAACCACTGGCTGCACTTCAGTGATTCACTTATTTGTTTTTCTGGTTCAGTAATTGCCACATGCAGCCAGCAAATTGTTTTTCAGCGTATTCCTGAACTCCATTCTCTCCTATTTTTCCTGTTCTTTGAGGATGTCACAGCACCAGCTGTAATCCAGCTTTGGATGATGGCAAAAGTTCCCTGCTTTGCTGTGTTTGGCACTGGATTTCTTGGTTCACGCCTGCCCTTCACAGTCAGAGGAACATCTTGGCCGTGAGTCTGGACATGGTTGGGAAGCATCCCTGTGGCACAGCCTGAGACACGGACACCCCAGGCCACAGGGCCTGCTGCTCCCTGCCCTATGTGGCACAGCCTCTGCTGTCCTGATGGGGCAGTGAAGGGGTGCAGAAGGAGGAATAGGGTTTTTAGGAGCATATTAGGTAAGGACTGGGGGAACTTGACAATAGGAGAGCTTTATCCTAACTAATGATGAAGGGAAGGTAATGGGACATTTTAATTTCTCTTCCAATCCTAATTCCCATGGCTCTGCTTCCAGCACAAATACCAAACCTCTCTCTCTTTAGGGACACTCTGAGGGGTAAGAATGGCAACGCCATTTGGACCACACAATTTTCACAGCTCTCTGCCCTGACACACGGCAGCTGTTTCCCCAGCATCCCAAACAGGGAGAAACTCAGCTACCATGGGCGATCTGGACCACTGGGGGTCGGACCATGCATGGCCCCAGGCCACTGTGACCAGCATGGAGGCTGCCTGTGGGCATCCTACCTGGCTCCCCCGGGATGCTCAGGTGCCAGCAGGGCGATGAGAATGAGAGGGGCACAGGGAGGATGCCAGAGTGGCTTAGACCCCGTCTCCATGGATAGGCAGAATCTCCACTTGGAGAACCAGTCCCTTCCCAGCCCCACCTCTCAGATGGATGACACTGTTTGCAGAGCAAGCCAACCCCAACACCGCCCTGGAGAGGCCACTTGCTGCCGTGGAAGTTACCTATGGCGAACTCGTCAAAGGTGAGAGTGGTGAAGTTTTTGCCCAGAGCATTCGTGACTGTCAGAGTCACCTTGTACTTCACTGTCGAGAAGAGCTGGAGGTATCTGATGTGACACCTGTTTTTGGGAACGGCATCTTTCTCACAGACCATGTCTTTCGTGCCGTGTCTGGAAAGCAGAGGTGAGAAGAGCTGTTACCTGTGGATGCACCCAAGCTGCTGGAGGAAGGAGGCAGATTGTGCAGCTCTATCCCCACTACGCCAATGGTCCCCATGCACCAGCCCCTGCTGTGGCCAAAGGGCTGCTTTCTCCTGACAGGGAATTGTGTGGGCTCCTGCGTATGAGGTTTTATCCCAACCCTACACAGAGGCTTCAGTGAATGTCCTCATGCTGGCCCCAAGGAAAGAATGGGACCCTGCTGGGGTTGGGTTTGTGTCTGCCCCTCCCACAAGAGAAACAAGGTCTCCTTTCTGATAGTGACGCAAGACCCGGAAGGTAAGGCATGGCACCAGCCTGTATAAGGGCTGTGCCAAGACTTGGGCTCAGGGTAGGGAATGATGCCATGCCATGGCCAGTTCTAGGTGAGAGACACTGCTGCTGCCCGACCACAACCAGCTTACTGCAGAAAAGAGCATGGATGCGCCAAATGTGCCAAAAAACAGTGGGCACAACATCCACTACAGACAACTGGTGCAGAGAGGATGGTCTTGGGAAGCAAGGAAAGGACTCCTGGGAGATGGGGATCTTCCTGGTCCCCTCTAGGGAAATTGAAACTTCCAGTTTGTGTGTCCCTGGAACATCCTCCCCCAGGCCCATCATTTTTGGGACACCTATACCATATGCTCACCACAGGTCGGACCCACTGCCCCAAGACTTCGTGGCTCTACTTGAGACCTACTGCAGGCTGCAGGGACTGAAACTCACCCCATTGCACCCTTTCTTCCCAGAGACTTACATGACAGAGATGTTGAATGTGTTGGGGATGTAGGTAGGAGTGGGCAGGTGCCAGCTGCAGTAGAAACCCTTTGGGTAGTTGTTGGATCGGCACATCAGCACTGGCTCCTTCGGCGGGGCTGCCAGGGAAAAACTACCTGCTGAGGTGGGGTCATTGCCATGTTCTGAGCAAGGGGATGACCCTCCACTCCCAGCTGCTGCCTGCTTGGGAGGGGAGAGTTTGCAAGGGGAGCCTGGCCTGTGTTTATACTGCTGGAAGTATCTGGGGGGTTTTTGTCCCATGTCTTCTGTTGAGGTCATCCATGACACCTTGCTTTGGGCTGGGCTGAGCAAAGCTCACCTTCTCCTCAGGCAGCTCACTGCCTCTAATGAGGGATGGAGTGACAGAGAGGGTTTGCAGGTACCAGGGAAAATTGTCTTCAAGGCTGTGACAGAGATGTTGGTGATGAGGAGGAGGTGTTGCTCTCTTGACCCCATTAATCTACACCTCTCACAGCTATCTCTGCCACATCCCTGGAGGGTGATAAACTTACTGAGGGGATCATCCTCCAAATGATCAGAGGTCACCAAAGGGAAGAAGAAGGACCACTGGCAAGATGGGGAGGAACAACGTGAAACCAGCTGAGAAAATCCAGCTCTGCAGGAGGACTAACAGTGTTAACGCTTTTGGCATGGGGCAGAACATCCCATCCCAGGGCCTCGCCTCCAAAGAGACATAGAGGAAACAGGAGACAGGATGAGAGCATCCAGCGGGAGCAGCCTTCCTCTGGCCTCGTCAGCTGATCCTAAAGGTTAGAGGCAGAAGAGGATTTTTAACCCAGTGAAGTGTTCACACTGCACTTGTCTTTCCTGGACATATGTGCAGTGCACTCTGCTCTTTGCAGGAGCATAGCCAGAGCTGCAGGAAAACTCTGCAAAAGGCTGAGGGACAGTGCATGCGAATAATGAGATGTGATACCTTTTAGCTGATAAATTTTGCCCTTGTTGGTAAAATTCTTACCTCATCTGACACCAAAGTCAGCTCTACTTCGTACCCAGGAACTTGCATTGATTGCTAAGAGCAGCACCCTAGCAGAGTGCCTTGCCATAAAATACACTCCCTGGGCTGGATGTACACCAGGATTCCCCTTGGAAAGGCCGTGACCTGTGGTGGTCCCGCGTTCCCTTCCTTTGTTAATCCTCACCCCCATCCATCCACTGGGAATATCCCAGGATATGCTCTTCTCTCCAGGCAGGGGGTTTGAAACAAACTGAGCAGACCTGGGAGCCTCAGCATCTCTTCAGCCCCACAGCCCAGGTGTCACTGGCATGACGCACTCGGGGGCACATCTGAGGGGATGCAATGAGCTACAGCTGCGACTGGAGCCTACAGAGTCTACAGAGTCTACCACAGAGGGGAAACTGAGGCACAGGGTTTGTGCACCCTCAATTGATAAGGGAGCCAAGCGCAGCACAGCCAGGGAGCAGGGAGCAAGGAGCAGAGGGAGAGGGAACAGAGGGGCCGGTGGGAGGGAAGGCTGTGCCGCTCCTCTCCGAGTGTTCCTCCTAATGGCTGTTTCAGCCTTCAGCCGACAGACGAAGGCCAGAGCCTGGTTAATGAGCCTCCCGGTTAAATTATTCAAGCAGACCCTCCACATCAAAACAGAATGGCTGATCGCAAAGCCAGAGACAAGGGACTGATCCTTGCTACAGCTCCATCCTCTTCCTCCTCCCCGCAGGCTCTTTAACCCCTTCCCTGCCTCCCCTGGGCGAGGCAGGAGCAAACGCAGCATTGCCCTTTGCGGGGTGCAATGGGGGGTCGGGAGGTGTCCCGGAGGGGCTGAAGGGGTG
>NW_008246062.1:750702-760922 GCF_000691975.1 Corvus brachyrhynchos
CAGAAGCTGCACTGCCATGCGCCACGATTAGTCCATCTGAGGATAATTTATCTCCATTGTCTCCAGTATCGCGCCGGATCTGGCTCTTTGTGATGTCTGCTAATTCCTCCTCTGAGGAGGCTGGGGCGGGCTCACTCCTCCAGGTTCGTTTTGCTGGGAGAAGGAGGGCGGGCTGCCCATGCTGTCTCCCGCTTCCATCCGCACTCTGCAGCAGCCTTTGAAGATGCCCCATTTCCACAGCATTGAATGCCGTGAAAATCCGGTCCTCTGCTTCAAGGCTGGACCCCAACTGCAACCCCAACCCTTTGTGTCCAGCACGCTCCACCTCTCACCCTCTTTCAGCAAGCCAGAGGTGGAAGGAGAGACTGGGGAAGGGGGACAAAATGATCCTCCGAAGGGATGCTGCTGTATGAAGCCTGTCTCACCCCAGCCTCTGCCCTCTATTTCCAGGCAAACACAAGCTGTCCCACAGCAACACTCCTGCAACCTCCATCCCTTCAGAGAGCTGTCAGTGCCAGAGCCACAAGCGTCCTGGGAAGGAGTTGTCAGGCAGCTCCCCCACTTTCCACCTTGATGGGCAGAAAGTTCACCCTATGGCAGAATGTGGGGCCAGTGCAGTGTGCCATGTGGGGCTGTGACCATGGCAGCACATGGGTGATCATGGCCACCACTTCCAGGCACCAAAGGAGAGGGAGACAAACCCCTTCTCAGCTGCCTTGCTGCATCAGGAGGCCTCTCTTTGCCCACCCGACCATGGTGTCTTCTCCAAGCTGGTGGCAGGGTCCTCATCTCCCTATGGAAGATGGTAGCCTGCAACCTCGATCCTCTCCCCTTCTCTCCCAGGAAAGGCACTCGCTGGCACAGCTCATGCTGCCCATCAAAGGCTCTTAAAGACAGCAAATAAAATTGCAGGCTCCAATCGATCCGGCGCTCTGTAATGCTGTCTTTGGAGGTGGGCCAGCCCATCAGGCCGACAGAGAGAGCAAGAAAGGCAGTGGAGGAAAACAAAGCCATCAGGGAGCAGCATTAAAGGCTTTTTCTGCCCTGAGGTTTTGGGCAGTGCTTCTGGGTGTGGGGTGTCCTGCTCCAACCTTCTCCATCCTCCCTCAGATGACATCCAGCTCTCAGCACCCGCCCCACATCAAAACCAGCCCAAACGACATGTTGAGCTACTTGGGCAGTTCTCCCTGGGCTCCTGCACACAGCCTCCCTAATTCTGGCAAATATTTACATCCCTGTCGCTTCATGGAGCTGCTGAACTCTGTAAAGGCAGAGCTCTTTCCTTTTGCCACAAACAGTGCCTGCCCTCTCTAATCTGTCTATTAACCTCTCGCATGGCAGGGAGCCACTTCTCCCATGTGCTCTGCTGATGTCCTCTCTGAAAACCCAGCATGTTTAATGCCTGGCTCTGGCAGATTCCCAGAGGCTTGGGTTGCAACCAGCCTCGCTGGAAAAGCTCTGGGTGAGGTGAAGAAAAGCTCAGAGCTGAGCTCAGAGCTGAGCTCAGAGCTGAGCACATCCCATCTGGGCCCATGGCTCACAAGCCATGAGATGCTCCAGCAAAATCTGGGGCTGCCATAGCAGTGAAAGCTGGTGCCAGGGTCATAATCTCTGCAGACCCCTGAAAAGACCAGTGGCAGGGAAGGAGTTGGCTTTCCCACCATGCTTTGCACTCATTTAACTCTGTCTCTCCATCTTGTTGGAAACAGCTGTCACTTGGCCAGCTCCAGCACTTCTGCTCAGCTGGGGACAGCACCACAAGCAGTCCTTGAGGATGAAACAGCTCTGGATACACCAGCACAGACACAGATTTTTGTTCCCCTCCTCATCTCTAAAGCCCAGTCATCCTTGTACCCTCAGTCCCACTGTGCAGGGGAAAAGTGTGACCAATCCATTCTGGAAACCACTAAAAATGATCTACAAGAGCTTTTCCTAGCTCTGCTAGGTCATGAGATAATGGACATTAAAATCATGACACTTTTATATATAGAAAAGTTATTTTAGGTCACTTTTAGAGGTTTCTGAAATGGATCAGTTATAATTTTCCTCTCCTGCTGAGGGCTGAACGTACTAAAGATGCCTTGCTCCACAGGTGGAGGGATACAAAAAATAGCGCCAATAAAAGTTTTAAGAGGCCTCTCAAACACTTCTGTAGGAGGTATTTTTTCTGGTGCACTCGGGGCACATTCAGGCATTGGGCTGATGGGGGATAATGAGCCCGTAGTGTGCTTTTGGGGTCACCTGCATAACTCATCATCTCAGTCTTGGGCCAGCAAAGACTCCAGGGTCCATGACAGCAGCATGTGCTTGTGCTAGAGGTACAGCTGTGACACAGCCTGCCTGCACATGGGCAGGACTGCCCTGCTGCCCCATATGGGGGGGACAACCCCACAAACAATGCTGCTGTGCAGCCAAACTCCTGCTGTTTGCCCCCCAGTGCATGCGGCAGGACCAGATCATCACCCGATGATTTTTTTCACACCACAGGTGGTGGGTATGTACCAATACTTTAAAAAAACACCCAAGTGACCAAAAGCAAAGCTGCAGAGGCTGGGACAGCACAACAGGAATCCACCTGGGCAGAAGATGCCAGCACTGAGCATGTGGGCACAAGAGCAGCAGACCCCGCACGTCCACACACGCTTCTACACAGATGCTTTTGTTATGCATATGCTGGCTGCCAGCACGATGTATTATTTATCCAACGCCGCTTTTCTAAAAGCCTGTTTGTGTATGAGAGGCTGGGAGGAAACAACAAAGAAAGCAATGATGAATAAATCATATTTCTGCTGCCAGGTGGATCAGGGGAGCATCCGTCTGCCATGTGCCACCTGTGCTGGAGTGCAGTGTGGCTGTGGCTGGGGATGGTCCCTTCCATAGACCCAAATGTTTGGGTACAACTGTGTTTTGCTGCTGGAGAAAGGCAGGGAGGTGAAGATTTGAATTTGCTCTGATTCCCCTTGACCATCTGTTCTTGGATAAGTGTGAGGATGAGAAGGGGTGCAGAGGACAGCAGTGTGGGGGTACATAGGCAGGTGATGCTCCCTGTGTTCTGGGAACATCATGCTCATAACCACCACTTCTTCAAGAAGGACAAAGGAAGTTGTTTGTTTGATTTGCTGGGGTTTTTTTGTTTTGTTTTGCTGTTGGTTTATTTGTTTGTTCTTTAATTAATTCAGCAAAATTCATTTGAGAGAGAATTAAGAGAACTCAGGGGTGCAGGGGCACAGGGTGTTGTGGGTTTGCTCCTCACTGACCTCCTGGGTGACCTGGGCAAGTGGTGGAGACAGGTTTTATGTCTCTCCCTTTCAGTCTAAGCCACCCTAAGCTTATCAAGTGGACATTTTCAGGAGAACATTCCTTTTCCTTGAAATTAGACACTGAAGATATATCCCTCTGGAGCATGAGTATACCAGCTGAACACCAGAGTTGCCCACATCCAGCCAGCACCTAGCCCAGCCCTCATACCCAACACTGCAGCACCTCCCTGGTAGCTCCCAAAATGGGCCAGGGACACCTGCAGCTGTAACCAAAGTCCCCTGACCCTGCTGCCACCTAAGAGCCATCTCCCCAGCCTCAAAGAGAAAGAATTTATTCCCCAAGAAGGTGCTGGAGAAAAAGGTGGACTCAGCAACAGATAAATTTCTAAAAGGCCCTGTTTTACACTGATTGGGGCTCATAAACCAAGCTATGGATTTTCTCATTTCCCTTGCAGAAAATTCAGTGAGCATGGCAAGAGGCAATGCTGTAAATTTTTGGGCAAGGCATTACTCCAAGAGAAGAGAAGAGAAGAGAAGAGAAGAGAAGAGAAGAGAAGAGAGGAGAAGAGAAGAGAAGAGAAGAGAAGAGAAGAGAAGAAGAGAAAGCCCAGCATCCCACCTTTGGCCAAAGTGGCAGGGCAAGCTCCCAGTGTGATCACAGGCTCCCTGGAGTTTGCTCCATCTTGCACTGCATGAGGCAGTGCTTTTTTCCAGCATAGCAGAACTGCTCCTGAAACCTGATCATTCTTCAGCCTCCAGAAAATTATGAAGCAAACCTCGCGGCCTTGATCTGTGAGAGGAAAGAGCAAGAGCAGAGGGGCTCTGGCAACCCTGGCCTGAGGTGGGCTGGCTGTCTGGATTGGCAGCCTTTGCTGGAGGTGCTCCCCAAGGTGCAGGATGCTACAGCAAGGTTATTTAGGCAGGAGAAGCCATCTGGCATCCTGAAATGCACAGACCTTCTTGTTCCCATTCCCTCCAGCAGCGCTGGTGTTTGGCAGCATTGCTGTCCCAGGGAAATGCCCATCCTGCTGAGCACATCAGCACCCCAAGCCCAGCTGTGCTCCTGGAGGTGACTTTATTCCCGTGGGGCAGCATTCTAGGCTGGGTGCCTTAGGGAATGATGCGCAGCAGGGATGCTGGACGACACCACCCTTCACTTCACCCCACACCACAGCAGAAAGTCCCTTCTGACCCTCCGGTCCTCCACCAGAAACCAAAGAGCAGCTTTGCTCTGAAACAATATTAAATATTGAACAAACGAATGAAAAACCTGTTATCTGGGATAATTGTGAGTAAATAAAACATTTAACCAAACCAAATGCAGCTGTTTCCACTTGGAGCCGGCACAACAGCAGGGAAGCCAGCTCAGCTACTCTGCATCCTCGTTACGGCAGCTGATTATTGTTTTGTGTATAACAGTAGCACCGCCAGTCCTGGAGCGGGGCCGGGGCCGCGGTGCTCGGTGTGGTACCCCTGGGATGGGTACCCCGGCAAGGCGGGATGCGGCAGCACGGCAGCGCGCCGGGCATGGGAAGTTCTCTGCAGCGCTGGGGTTTCCTCTTCAGCCCAGGGAGTTCACGGCGAGGCCGACTTTCCTCCCCCAACACCTCTGCGAGGGGATTTGCATGTAACATAAACCATTTCAGAGCCAGGTCACTGGTTCGCACATAGCCCCGGGCAGTAATGACCAAACCTCGTTACCGGCTGGTCTGGGATTGACTGTGCCGGGCCCCCGTCCAGCTCCTGGAGACCTGGAGAGCGGTCTGGGGTAAGGGAGTGTGCAGCAACCGAGGGAAAAGTGCCGGCAAACGGGGCCTTAGGAGGGTCTGGGGAAGGAGAGCATATCCCTGCCCACAGCTCAGGGCTGGAGCATCCCAGAATGCCAGTCTGCCATGGGCAGACGGCAGGGAAAGGGGAGCAGGGGGCTGATGTGCTCTCAGTTTTTGCACATTCACAGGGCTTTCCACAGCTGGGATTTGGAGAGGAGAGCTTCATGCCCCTGCAGCTCCCACCCAAAAGCTGGGCCTGTCTCTTGTAAAATGGCAGGGAAGGATGAAGGGCATGAATTATGTGGGATTTTCCAGTCCCTGCCAAAATAATTTCTCCTTCCAGGGGACTATTCTCCTCGACATGGGGCTGGATGCACTGTGTCAAGGCAATCCAGGAGGGAAATGTTCTTTATAACACACGGGTTCCCCAGTAACTGCTCCACACCCCGAGGAGCTTGTGGTCGGTGCACTTGGGAGCACATCACAGCCCTGGTCTCTACAGAGAAGTAGCTGGTTCTCCTTGAAAAAAGGCTTGACCAGAGCAGCCTGCAGACTCCTGACAATCTCCTCCAGGAGCTCAGCTGGAAAAGCCATAGAGAGGAAACATCCCTGTCTGCTGAGAGGGAGGGCTGTGGCTTCCTTGTTTTGGTTGTGCAGGAGGAATGTAGGGTGCTCTCAAGGGTTCTTCAGGTATTGAGGACCCCAAGGGTGCCCTGCCTTGCACTGTGTGGAGAAGAGAACTCAGAACTTCCTTCTCCCTCTTTTCCCAGCTGCAGGCAGAAATTCCCTGCACAACCTACACCATGCAATGCCCCTGCCCCCTCCATCTCCTTATTTAATGGCTGCAAGAAAGCAATCCATCTTCTCTGCAGATGGAGAAGACAGGGAAAATACCAGGTGTGATCAAACACAACTGGGACCATCAACAGCCATGTATCCTTGGCAAAGCTGTCCCACCAGAACTCCTAGAAGTTGTATATTTATCCAGGAGGAGCCTCTGGAGGGAAGCTATAAGCACTTTGTCATGCACTGAGCAACGAGCTAGCCACGAATATTACCACCAATCAACCAGCGGGGGAGAGTGGGCTGCCTCTAACAGGCAGTGGCTCTCCAAAAATGCCTCCTTCTCTCTTCATCCGCCTTGACATGCAGTCTGGATACATCCCCTTCTCTGCTCTCCTCTTCCCCAGTGAGGGAGGTACCTGCTGACAGAGAGGCCTCTCTCCCCACGGGGAATGGAGAGGAAGAAGTAAGAGATTTCTGACTCTCTGCAGGAGAGAAGGATATTTCTGGGCTTCTCCTGTCTGGGCGGGAGGAGCTGATGGGAGTGGTTAGTAAGCAGACATATCCCCTACCCACTTTCTTCTCGCACTAGCACTGGCTTTTGCATGAAAAGTTCCTTCCCTTCAGCATTTATTGAAAACCACCCTCTCCTTTCACCCACATGTTCTGCTGGGGAGTATGTTGCAGTCTGTTCTTCTACCCCCTCACAAGGCAGACCTCATGGTGTCCTTGAGCCTGTACTGATGCTTTACCTCAGATTCAGTCAGGACAGGGGGCTTAATAGTGGGCATCTGTACCACACAGTGCACAGGCAGAGGAGCCATTTGCTCATCCTGTGTTTAGCCATCCTGGTTGCATTTGGGTTTGCTCATGCAGGCTCAGCATCCCCCGGTCAGCAACTCACATCCTTGGGGCTGCCCTTCTGCCCCACTTGATCTCCTGGTGAGATGCTACTCTGCTCCTGGGGCTGATCTGCACCCTGTGCCTGTCCCTCAGCCCCAGGGGCCATGCTGTGAGTATGTGAGAGCCCTGTCCCCTGTAATGCTGGTGGCTTTGCCCAGCTCCATGTCATTGTCACAGTCCTGCTGGGAAACCAACTGCAGACACCTTGCAAAAACAGCTGGGCTGGAGCCAAAGGAAATGCTGGAGTTGGGTGTAGAGAACTGACACAAAAGGAGCTTCCCCCCATGCTGTTCCCACCCCAAACATGTGTGAGTCCTCCCAGCAGCAGCCAGCCTCCTTTGGTATATCCATAGAAGCCACCTGGCCCATCCCACATGTGCTTCTGCATAATACACCCTGGAAAAATCACAGCACTGGGCCATAGTGGGGATGGAGCTGAGATGGACACCACAGGGGGTGGCTGCGGTTTGTGGTGCTATTCTGGCTGCTCAGGGATGATGATAGCCCATTAGTGACAGACATTTGGGAAGATGCCTAACTGATCATAGGAAATGAGGTCTCCACACCAGTCCTTAGCTACTCAGTCTCTGGCTTTGAGAAAATACCAGTCAGAAAATACTGAGTAGGGGTGTCCTAGCTCAAGCCGAAACCCTCTCCTGTGCTGTTGGTACTTTGGGGTGGAGGCAGGAAGAGCATCAGTCTCTGCAGCTCACCCAAAATGTGTCCTTCAAGCAGATGAAAACCAGAGGAGTGTTACATTTCTGGAGGCATTGGGCTGCCATACCAGCTCAGCTAACAGCACTGCTCAGCTCAGCTAACAGCACTGCTCAGTACCACTGCTCTCTTTACTAATGTCTGGTTTTTTATCCTCAGGTCTGAATCAGACCCTGGCCTCATTCTTTTCTTAAGGCAATGGGGTCCTTGGGATGATGTAAGTCACACAACTCCAGACTAACACTGCATTTGGAAGTAATAGCTGCATCCTTACTCAGCTGGCTTCAAGGGAGGTCCCATTATCCCACCCATCCGTAAAGAAATGGAGCTAAGAAAAGGCCCTTTGCTTTATGAAAATGATGCTCATCTTCCTCAAATCCTGGCTTGATGCTTAAATCCCCCCAAGCAGCAGAGGGCAAACCCCAGGGGATGTTTGTGGCATGTGCAGCCAGGGCATCTCCAGCAGCTCAAGCTCTCACCGTGTGTGAGAGCCTAGCATTTGCAAAACAAAACGTGAGGCACAAACCAATTCAGTTACTCACAGCGCCTGTTTCCACCTGCTCTAATCACCACCTTCGCAAGGTTGTTTCCATTTTGTTCCCTCTCTGCTCCCCGCAGCTCCGCACCGCAGCAAGCACCTCACTAAATTCCCTTAATCTCCCCTTTAGGTCATACGGTATCTTTTAATTCTTTAATCAATTTTCCTCTGGACTCCCTGTAATTTATCGATGGTCTTTTAACAATGAAACCCCAGAAGCAAACACACCTTCCCTGAGAGCATCGGCACCGGATCAGCGGCAAGAGCAGCCTTGTTGCCACGTCTGCCCTGACAGCGATAACCTGGATGCTCAGCACAGCCTCTCCCTCCTCATGGAGGACAGCAGCCTGTCAGGCATTCTCTGACTTGCTTACAACAAAGAAGAAATAACAAGCACTTATTGTCATATGAAAATATTGTTATCAGTGTTTTAATTATTTCCTGAGGAATGGTGGGAATGCCCAACACTGAGCTCTCCCAGTGTGGGCAACCCTCTTGCACACTCCAAGCACCACGGCAAGGACGGAGCTGTCACCCAGATGTTCACAAACCTTTTCTGGGCAGGATGAGGGAGCCAGGATGCTGGGATGGGCACCATGCACAGGTAGTTGGGGCCCTGCTGCTTCTTTGGGGAAAACACACCAGACTGTTCATGCAGTGGCACTGCCCAGCACAGCAGGAGATGCTCGGGAGACCTGGGGCAGAGGGGAGAGGAAGGCACTGTGCCCAGATACCCCACTGATGGTCTGGGACTGATTTCCGGCTGTGTTGTGGTCTCTGCAAGAGGCTCAGCAATGGATCAAGTAGCTTGGCAGGGAAGCCTAGGACTGCTCTTTCTTCCCCTCCCTTTCTCACCCTCTCCAAGGTCAAACAGTCCTGGACTCTCCATAAACTGTTGCAGGGGCTCCAGGGGATTTTAGGAGGCATTTGCTAGGATTTCAGCAGACCTGAAGCGTGACTTCACAGGGATGGGGGGAGAAATACCCTAGAGCTTTGGAGAGAAATGTTATTAGAGTCACTGAAGGATTTTGCTGTGCTCTCTGAAGCGTTGCACAGAAAATTACAGGTGAAGAGCAAGCCCTGTGGTCTGGACCTCGCCAGCAGCATAAGAGTGCTGTAGTGTCTGTGAGTGAGCCCCATTTCCCTATCATGGACCAGGAGCACACTGCAAATGCCTCCTGCAACAGGGACTCTCCTCTCGATGCACACAGATGGCTCAGAATCCTTCTGAGATGAGGTGAGCAGCTGGGACAGGTCTGAGAGCCAGGGCTTGGCTGCAGATGAGAGCTGCAAGGATGTACTGGCAAAACCAGACAGGGCAGAGCAGTCTGGGTTTACCTGATAGCTTGCCATCCTCTACTGGAGCAGAAAAAACAGCTCTGACTGGGTTAATGCCAATGCATTTAGGTCTGTCCCATGGTGTGTAAGTCACCAGCAGTACAGGAAGGAAGGCAACAGGCCTGGAATAAGTGGGGAAATGCTGTGATGCTGCCAAAGTTTCGGTCCTTTCCAGCGGTGACATGAGGCTGAACCCGGCCAGGATCCAGCACGGGAAGATTTGGGGTTTGTCTGCCTCAGGGAGTTGCTAGAAGCATTGCATCAGTACCTGCCCCATGCCCAGAAAGTTGTTTGCATTTCTGGAGAGCAGATCCCACAGCAGCAACCATGGCTTTATGGCAGAGCAGCTCAACCATGGCCCAGCACAGTGAAACTCAAATGACTTTTGAGGTCATAACTCACACATACATCTCACTGGCTGTCCATCCTCCTTTCTGCACTAATATGGGGTGGAAAAGCAAGAACTGGGCCAGGACCCACTGGGCAGATGCACTTTGTTTCACCCCATGCTGATGCTTCACTTGGACCCTTGAAGAAATTGCAGCTCGAAAGCGGCCGTCACTGTGAGCCAAATGGGTTGCAAATATGTTGGCATGTGCTGTGTCATCTGCAGTGGTTAATAGGATCCATTTTCCAAGGAAGAGGAAAAGGAAGAAGAGGAGGGGAATGCTTGAATCAGCAAAACAAACATTCACCACCCCTTCCGAAGCACTACACCCAAGGCAATAGATTATTTATGGAAGTTTGGTCTGGAGCAATAACCTGCAAGGGCTTCTCACAACAATGCAGCTGGATTCAGATGTCAAACCAAAATCCTTAGCACTTAATACCTTCAAAGTCTGTACACAGAATGAATGCGTTGCTGGCCCCGCAGAGTTATTGTGAGATTTGTTTCTCATTTCACCAGCAGCCCTG
>NW_008246062.1:760943-761976 GCF_000691975.1 Corvus brachyrhynchos
GGGACTTCCCTTCCTGGTGGCACCTACACCATGCCCCAGCTCTGAACCGGTGCAGGAGTTGCCTGCCCATGTGGTATTTGCTGCAAGGCTTGGGAAAAGTGATAAATGGGAGAAAGGCATCCTGTGCAACCTTACAGTCACCTTACAGTCAGTCATCTCACAGGGAAATGGAGGCACAGAACAGTCAAGGGACAGCTACTGAGGATGGAGAGGCTGGCTGAGGATGGAAAGGCTGACTGAGGATGCCTGTTAAATCCCTCAGCCCGGAGTGCAGTTTCCTGGTGAACCCCAAGTGCTCAGTCACCTCTGCAGGCATTTGAGCACTGCTGGGCTCAGCATCCCTGGGTGGCTGAGATGCCCAAGCCCCTGTCTCCTACCTGGCCCCAGGCAAGGCTGGGAGATCCCTACTCGCCTGCACGGCTTCCCTGCAGCCCAAGCAGATGTTCTGGGTCCTGTGTCCTGGGACAGATCCCGGCTTGATTTATTACTGGACGTGACTTCTGGAGTTTGTCAAAGGCACCCGCTCCCCCTCCCCTGACTTTTCCCACACCCTTCCCATTTTGTTTTACATTCACTTTGTGGTCTCCCCACCATAGCTTGCAATAAACAGAAACTTACAACCCTGCCTTTCCCGCTCCCCATGCCTGTCTGCTTTTGGGTTCTGGGAAAACAGTCTCTTTCTTCTGCTTTTTTTTCACCCCCCCAGCCTCCTGGCCCTTTGCATTTTTTTTTTTTTCTGAGATTTATAATGTGCCAGCCAGAGCTGGAGTGGTCTATCCCAGTCCACGTCACGTATGTGCTATTAAAAATAAAGCTACCAATAGATCTCGGTAAGGAAAACCACCTGAGCTCCTCCTGAGCTGAGGGTTTACAGGATGGGGATGTTGGCTCTGACATGGCCAAAAGTCTTTCAAGATGTGGGATGTCTGTCAAGACAGGATTTAGAAGACTGAATAATGGAGAGATGTGCAGGGCAGATCTTTCCCTCCCCAAGCCCTGGGGCAGGAGAGATGCCAGCCTGATGGGAGCCAAG
>NW_008246062.1:761995-767816 GCF_000691975.1 Corvus brachyrhynchos
TGGAGAGCTGGATAGTCACCTCTCTGAAGGGCTGGACTGATGCTCTCAGTTGCCTTTATCTATCTTTAGCCACCTGGAAAGGAACTGGTTGGGCCAAGCAGTCTGTCTCCATTCTTGCCATGCTTGATGGGGACAGACAGAGACCTGGGGAAGGCAGACTGAATCTGTCCTTTAAATGGGGTACACACCTGTCTGCAGTGTTTTCACAGAATCACAGAATGTGCTGAGTTGGAAGGGACCCACAAGGACCATCAAATCCTGCTCTTGGCTCTGCACAGGATAGCCCCAAGAATCCCACCATGTGCCTGAGAGCATTGTCCAAATTCTTCTAGAACTCTGTCAGGTTTGGTGCTGTGACCACTTCCCTGGGGAGCCTGTTCCAGTGCCCAGCCACCCTCTGGGTGAATAATCTTTCCCTGATATCCAACCTAAACCTTCCCTGACACAACTTCAGGCCATTCCCTCAGGTCCTGTCACTGTCACCACAGAGAAGAGATCAGTGCCTGACAAAAATGCATAAAAAATGGTGAAGGTTTTTAATACCTGGAAGAGCTCACAAAGGCTCAAGAGGATTCCCTGCCATTGGAAGTCTTTATATCAGGGCTGAAAGCTTTCCTTGCAGTTCTGCTGCCCTTCAAAAAGGGATCTATTCAGGGCAGTATCCTGCCCTGCAGGGGCCACACAGCAGGGCAGGCAGCAGCCTTGGGCGCCCTCACCTTCCTCACATCCCACATCACAGGGATGCTGCAGGGGGTGCACACATCTGCCTTTTCTTTCCCATGGCACAAAGATATTGGGGTCAATCTCCTTGTAATGCTTGGCGACAAAGTTGCTTTCTTGGCCAAAGCACTTTCGTTGCAATTTTACTCTCTATTACCCCTCTTTTACTCTCTACTGCCCTCCTCCTAGGACAAGCCAGCCCAGGACCACCAGTGGCCAGAAGTTAGTCATATAATTCCAGGCAAGGAGCTGGTCAAAGCAGCCAGTGGTTCAATTTTTGCTGGGAGATTAAGAAAAATGAGGAAATTAGGTGGGTTAGTGAAAATCTGAACCCAAGTGGTTTAGCTGGAGAGAATCCCAGCATTGTAAACTTGCCTCTAAGAGGGCTGGAAATATCTTTATCCCTGTTGCAGATGCTGTCTGACACCGTGTTCATACTACCACTGGCTGGGACTCACTGACAGCAAGGCTTGTGCAGCCCCAGACAGCTGGATTTTGACTGTGCTGCATCTCCGTTAGTTTTGTCCCCTGTGGGGTTTTCCATGTAGATATAAGCTCCTTGAGGGGCTGTGCAGAGCACAGGGGTGATGGTGAAGGGCTGCAGCACTGCACTGGAAGCTTCACATCTACAAGAAGGTCGCGCTGATTTGGAAAAAAGCCCCACACATGTCATTTACAGGGACATTAAACCTGAGTGACTGTCTTGGTGCAGAGTCTGAGTGCAAGCAGAGACTGTGGTACCACACAAGGCAATGGGGAGCTCCCAGCCACAGCTCCTGGCACCTGACCACTTCCATCAGCCATTCCAAGCAGGTGAGTTTGCTCATCTTGCCTTGTCCTCAGAGAGATGCTGATCAGGTGTGTAATGCTCCCAGGACAGCCCAGTGGGCTGGATCAGGGCTGAATCCAGGATGGGCAGGTGTCTCCATTCACTGACTCTAATCCATGAATGTGCTGGATGGAGCCTTACACATGCTGCTGGATGCCAGAACCAGGCTGCGAGCTGGCCCCACAGAAGCTGTGTCCTCCCAGAGGGAGGGGCTGCTCCAGGTGGTTTGAATTCCCTTGAGCAGCAAGTGACGAGATCTGGTAATGTGGATCCATCTTGGTGTAGCCCATGCTGTCTGTGCAGCAGGTCCAGCAGATGGTCTGCCCATATTCGATGGGAAAGCTGAAGGGCATGGGAGATTTCCTCTGCAAAATGCCCTGTTCTCATGGAAGCACACAGATCAGGAGGAAACACACTAAAAACTCCACATACAAAAATCCCTGGAGTGGAGAAACTCTTCTGTTACGTGCTGAGACCTTTTCTATCATGACAGCTTGGCTGTTATCTCTCATCGCATCTCCGTTTGCTGATAGCACATGATGACACAGCTCCATGTTGTGATGAGGGCAGCTGGGGTTGCAGATGGCTGTACCCATGGCAGGAGAGCTACAGCCAGCGACAAGGAACTGCACAGGCCTGCCGGATTCCCTAACAACAAATCCATACCAATGGATTAGCTGTCTATGGAGACAGTTGGTAGCATTTCATCACCCCTTCACACCCCATTGATAAAAGAACTCCTGGTATGAGGGGTGGCCAAGAAACCGCTCTGCTCCTCTCCTCTCCCATGGACGAGCAGCTGAAGCTGTCCCCAGCTGACCTGAGACCCTTAGCCTTTGTGTTGTCCACCCAAACCGAGCATCCCCAGTGCAGTTAATCACTGCAAGCGTCGGGGCAGGAGACAGCCGAGGCCACTGAAGCCCAGCACAGTTCGATGACCCTGAGGAGGAATGCAGCTGACTCACACCATGGGAATCTGACCTCCACGGAGGCTGTGCAGCTGGCTGAGATCATGGATATCCATGTCCCGGCATTGTGGCTCCCAGCAGAGCTGCAAACAGTACCGTGTGCCCTTGTGGGTCACGGTGGGTCCAGCCTCTCACCTCACCACAGTGATGTTCTTTAGGCATCCCAGTGTGCACTGCACATCGCGGCACAGTGCCTGCTTCCCTGTCCCTGTCCCTGCTCAGGAGCACGGGCAGCAGTCCTGGCTCTCTCCAGTATGATATTTCCAGCTAGGAAGTGCTCTGAGTGTGCCAGCTCCGCTGCCTCTGATTCTCCTCCAAGTGACCAACAGGGTACTGTTAGAGCTGCTGTTATGGTGATTTTTATTTAAATCAATGTCTTCTGTGTTATCCCTGAAGCGCTCACTACTAATAACCTCTCATCCTCTCAGCATGCCTTCAGTGGAGGTCAGCTTTGCTTTGCTCTGCGCAGAGCTATGAGCCCTCAACACTTCTCTGCAACTCCGCCTCTGCCCATACCAGGGAGAGAGGCTGCTCCCACCCCAGGTGCAATTCAACCCCAGCAGCAGTCACAAATACCTATGGGACTCCCAGCTGGTATTTAAGTTTCCAGACATTGTGATGGGAGGAGAAAGCCCTGAAAAATCTAATTTCCAAAAGACTTTTTTTTAAGTGCCAGCCCCATGTGGGATCTGATAAGGCAAATCCCAGAGTGCATGGGTTGAATAGCAGGTTTCAGGTCCAGCATGTGGCTTTTGAATCCCAACATTTATCATTACTGTTGCTGGAGAGAGTAGGGGTTTCTCTGTCTGGAGTTTCTCAGCGCAGAGCATGGAAGAAGTCTGGGTCACCTGGTCACCTACACCAGCAAAAAGAGGCAGGGGAACCCCCCAGGCTCTGATGCAGTCCTGCTAACCACACAGGGCACAAAGAAACACCCTGATTTACCAGCATCTCCAAATTAAAATAACAAATCCTTACCCATTTCATCTGAACACATATAAGTCCTTTTCTACCATAGATGAAATTTTTGGGTACAAGCATGGCTCAGCCTGACAACCGCAGCGTGACAAACCTGGGGCTGGGGACCTGCCAGGATGAGGCACAGTCCTGAGGTGACCAAACATGGATCCCCCATGGGCACATGCTGCAAAGCCAATCCTCACTGCCAAGCACCGTGCCAGGGGTGCTGCAGACCCCTGTGGGAATGGTCCCCCAAAATAAAGCACCAACCACCATCTCACTTCCTGTCTTCCCTGGCCACCCTTCCCCAAATCCCTCCCCAACAGCTCCCCCTAGGCTGCAAAAGCCAAAACCAAGAACAGGTGGAAAAAGTGAGGTGTAAACCCATCGTTGTGATGGCATATGGGCACATTATGGATTTCCCATGTCAAAATAATGGATCAGAACTCGTGCTGCCACCCTGGCTCCAGAAGGGCACCGCTGCTCCTGCCCATGGTTTATGTTCGATGAAACTGAGTTAGTAGCGTTTTTATCTGTCAATTAGGAGCCATGAAACAGTTATTAAATAGAGTCAGAGCCCTCCTTGTAGCTCTCCTGGGCAGTGCAGGAGACACATACCAGCCTGTAATGAAGCATTAAGCAGCAGCAGTTTTGTTTCTGATAGGATTGAAAATGATAAGCCAGCGAGGCATGGCCGGGTAGGGGGAAGCAGGTCCCCGCCTCAGAGGACACATAGTAGCAGCTGCTATGGGGAAGTTCAAGACTGAAATTTCTGCCCCCTGTCCCAAATAAAGTCTCTGCAGGACTGCCATCAAGCTGCATCTGCTTGATGGGGGAAAAGCAAGGGCCTGAATTTAATTATCTGCTTTTCCTGGTGCAGCCCTAGATGATTACCATGGAGGCAGGAGGGCCTTCAGCTGTGAACAGCAATGTTATCCCAGCCCCAAGGAGAAAAAAGGCTGGTTAAAACAAGTTTTAAGAGACAGGGACTGGGCTGCTCATGGGGAGGGAGATAACACAGGCACAATCCACTTCTGGAGGTCATCAGAGTCCACAGAATGCCCTCCCTCTGCAGATGTAGATGCCGTATGGCATCTTTCAGTATGAAGCACCCAAGCAAGGTTAGGATGTTTACTTGACCTCAGGAACTATATGGCCAGGATTTGACACAGGGAAAGGCCCAAATTCTGGGCAGAGTGATGGTAGTCCTGGCATGGGAAGCATGGAAAGAGGCAGAGGTTCACAGTTCCAGTGCCAATGGACACATTTACCTGTCTCCTTCCCACCCTTGTGTCTCAGGGTTTGGTAAGCCCTTGCTCTGCTCTGTTAGCTTTGCAGCCACACCAGCCCCAGGGGGCTCAGAACAGCATTTTCTCACCCACCCACGGTGAGAGACCCACCACCTCCCCAGCCACTGCAGACAGGGCCTGTCTGCACCAAGGGACCACCCAAATGGGTACAAAGCAAACTGTCCTCCCAGCACCTTGCCCTGGGGAACACCACAGATCTGAATATGCCAAAGGCTTTCAGACGTCTGTGGCTGCTTTGCAGCCTGTTTGTTCACAACAGAAACAGGACAACAACAGCAGGGTTTTTTTGCTTCTGGTGATTTTAAATGAAAGGTTGAGTTTTCAGTGCTTTTCCTTTTGGAGCTCCCTATGATTTAATTAAAAACCTCATCAGACCAAAATAAAATGAGCAAAATCTTGACCACAAGTGCTCAACTCTCGAACAATATACAACAAAAATTTTCATCTGGCTCTGACTTCCAGGGCATTTTTCCAAAGTTGCCAGTGAATAGCAAATCCCATTCATTTCTTCTTTCCGGGAAAACCACTCAGGAATCTGAAGATTAGCATCTCCCAGTGCAGTGGGGGCTCCTGCTAGCTCCTTCTCCAATTGCCACCCTTCAGGGAGCAGGAGGGAAATACACTGTGGTGTTAGGCTGGCTCACTACAAACCTACACCATCCACCCCTCTCTTCCCAGGGACTTTTCAGAGTTTCAGTGTTTGTAAGACACCAAGGGACTCCTGGACAGGTTGCACCATCACACCACTATGTCCTGAGTCCTGCCATCACAGTATTCCCATGGCACAGTCTTCAGTGCCTGGCCTCCAGCCTCAGCCCTGTCCTTCCCTTCCAGCCACAAAGAATGAGAGGGAGACCTCACCCTGGCAGAGATCTGAGCTCTTCCCACATGGAAAAATGTAGCTATAGTAACGAATTGCTCAGGGCTGCAAGGCAGTGATGGACAGGTTTCAGCAAGGGAGAATGCTGGTGGAGAGGATGCTGTGAGAGGAGTATGGAGGGGACAGTGATGGGCACACTTCCCCAAGGGAAAGA
>NW_008246062.1:767990-777431 GCF_000691975.1 Corvus brachyrhynchos
CTGCCTCTCCAACCTGTCTGCAGAATAAAAGTGGGAAAGAACTTGAAACGGCAGGAGAAGCAACATCTGCTGTAAAAGCATAGGAACCCAGAAGACAGGAAAGGCACAGACCTGCGTCTGCACACACCAGGTCCTCTGAACTGCAAGCTGCTTCCTTGAGACAATGCTACCTTGGCCCTTTCCCATCCATTGGGATGGATTGGTGCCCAGAGCAGGATTTCCATCTCTGCAACATGGTGGGATGCTCATGGTTGCAGACAGCAGGGGAGCCCCATGTCACCCAGGCTGAATTTCATCCCAGCTCCCACTGGGAGCTGTGTGCAAGCCCCTGGAGTGGTTCAGTACCACTGGAGCTGTCACACACAGCTGGGGCTGGGCTGCAGAAGGGAAGATGCAGCAGGAACAAGAGAAGTGGGAATCCCTGCTTGTTCTGAGTGTATGAGAGGTTTTCAGCTCCCTTCCCACCCTGACTGTGCCTGCAAGGTGGCCAGGATGCAAGGCCACTCTGGTTTGCTGAGGAGAGGCACATCAGTATCCAGTACACCAATGTCAGAACAGGGGGTAAGGAGCAACCCAAGTGGTTTTCCCTACTCCGTCCCAAAGAGGATGCAAAATTAGGGCCAAAGGCAGCCCAGGGTCCTTGCAAAACACTTACCACCCTCACCTGGCTGGGAACCTTGGACTTTGCAGCCCTGAAGCAGTAGGATGTTTCCCTCACTGCACCTCTTCAGAACAGAAGTAGAGGCCCCAGGTGCCCCTCAGGGATGAGTATTTGGTTTTGGAAAGCAGCCAAGTGGCTAAACCAGGCTGGAGCCTAGTGCTGGTGCCACAGAGCTGATCAGGCAAGAGACAAACCTGGAGCGGTGGCAAGGGCAGGAAGACCTGCGGGGGCTCTTTGCAGCTGTGGTGAAAGGGCTTTGCAAATGCCTCTATCCTAGTGTGAGCATCCTCCAGCTGGCAAGAGGGGCTGCAGGCTGACCTGCTGTCCCTGCCCGCTTTACACCCAGAAAGGATTCTGGGAGCGAGGGGAGGGAAGGTGGGCAACCCCTCCTCCTGCACCTCCCTAGCTTCCCTGAAATTTGCCCTAGAACAAACTCTCAGGGATTAGCACCAGCCACATCCTGGTGAGAACAATATTAAGGGATTATGAGATTAGAAATACCATTTATGCCTAGAGGAATAACTCTAATTCTTATCTGATTGTCTACAGATGTCAGCAATCAAAGCGCCTCTTTCATGCAAAGCAGGGAGCGCTGTTGGGGTGGTAAGTGAACATGACTTGGCCCCCTCCTAGCACGAGGAGCTATCCTGCTGATATGTGCCCCGGACCGTGTTTGGCAGCAGCTGCTGGCGCATCAGTTCCTTCGTGGGGAAAAGCTGCTCATCAGAAGCCCTGTGCTGGGGCTGCATCCCCCTCCTCTTATGTCTCTGCTGGACTGTGCACCGAGGGTAAACTCAGCTGTGCCTGCTGCTTGCAGGGTGCTGGTGGAAAGCCTGGGGGAGTGGGTGCTGCTTTGCTCACAAGCAACACCACCCTGAAACTCCAGCTGCAAGCTCACCACAGCCCATTTGCCACCAGCTCCTCCTGCTCTGGGCTGTGTCTCCATGAACCATGTCAACACTAGGATGCACAGGGTGCATGGCCCCCCTGAGTGATGCAAGGCTTTTCCTGCTCCCGGAGGCTCAGACAGCTTGAAAAAGAGACAAACTAATCAGGTCTGACCCCAAACCTGTGTGCTGCCCCACTGTACTCTCAGGATCTGCCTTACACCCTGTTTGAGGGGCTGGGATTGTTTGGGCTGGAGCATCACTGGCTTTGTGGCACAACTGCTCCTGGGCTGGCCAAGCACTTTGTGCCAGCTTGCCTGGGGAGGCAGCTCGTAATGGGGTGACCTGGGAGACTCTGCCCAGCCATTAAGGAAGGTAAGTGCTTCTGGGCATGCTGTGCCAAGCTCCTGTCTGCACGCTGGAGGCAGAGTTCATGCCGTTTGATGGCACATTATCTCCATTCGGCTCCTCATCAAAAGCTCTCTGTCAATCCCTCCTTCGAAGGAGGGCTGTGAGAGCTTTCTGTCCTTCATGTTAATGCTTACATGACTATCTCCATCCTATCTCTCTTCTTCCTTCTCTTTCTCAGACCCAAGCCATCTCAACCCATTTTGTCCCATCTGCTTTTTCTGCCTTGCCTGTGCCTTGCAGACACCCCAGCACTTAGGCAACATTTCTCTCCTCCCAGCCAGGAGCAGGGCACACAGAAAGCCAAGGCACCATGGAGCTGGGATGGAGCAGGGTGAGGAGCACCCTAACTGGGGACATGCAGCATCCTCCGAACACCCCACATCCTCCTGTGCTGCAGGTTTTTCCTCGCAGCCCTGATCTGCACCACCAAACACCCGAGCCACATTATCCGATGAAAGAAACAGCAACCGTGCAGCTAAATCTGCAAGACAGGGATATGCACCTTCCTTAAGTCATTCACTTGAAGGCCATGGGAGAAAATTAGTTCATCTCACCTGACCTCCTGGGTTGCACAGGCCATTACGTCCCTCCATTACCCCTCTATTGAGCCCAATAACTCGTGTTTGACGGAACAATCTTTCAGCAAGGCAGCCAGCCTTGCTCTGCAGATAACAAGCGACAGAGGAGCCGACATGGCTTTTGGCAGTTTGTTCCAACGCTTAATCATTTTTTCTATTAAAAATATGAGCCTCATTTCTAATTCAAACGTGGTTGTGGCTCAGCTTCCAGTTATTGGCTCTAGTTCTGCCTTTGCTTGCTGGTTTACTACCCAGTACCTTCTCTGCTTGGAGGTAATTACCAAAAGGAGTCAAGGAATCTTTCCAGCTTCCCCTGAAGTCACTGAACAGACTATTTTAAGTCTTTCTCCTTTTGGCAGTTCCCCCTGGTCCCTTCACATCCTTTTTTACTCCCCTGTTTTCCCAGGGTCCTTCTCAAATAACTTCTTTGATAACATCACAGGAACGAAGCAAGGACCTAATATTGTCTTTGTTGTACATATGCAGCACTTGGCAGAGCTGGCTCAATCTTGGATCCAAGAGTCCCCTTTTTGGCCAGTCTGTCCCAACACAAACTCACAATTTGGGGCACCTCCATCCTGGCACCCTCCTGCAGGAGCTGTCTTCTGTGCTCTCTGCAATTTTGCTTTTTCATCTTAATCAAGCCCTGGAGGTGTGTGGCAGCACAGACGTCACACTGCCACCATTCCTGGGCAACTGCTCTGCTCACTCCAAGTGGGAATCATCCCTGAGTTTTGCTGAGAGACAGGGAAGTAGGAGTAGGGGATGCTGCAAAATGATGCCTGCAACGACTGTGTCTCACAGTGTCTCACAGTGACTTTTTAATGCCCATGAAAAAGCCCACTGCTCTTTTCCACTTCTGGACAAAATCCACGATGGGCCAACACAGCAGTCCTCACACCACCACGGTAAAAATCACATCCATGAACACTGCTTTGGCAGCTAAAAAAGTGAGTGGTGCTTCCCCTCCTGAGCCTTTGAGGGTGATGGGAGCATTGTTGGTGTGGCTATGCTGCTCCAGCAAAGCAAGAGAGGTTTGCAAAGGCCATGTATCACCACTGACATTTGCAGCAAGGAACAGCCTGGTGCTCTTGCACAGAATAACCCAGCAGCGTAATCACACTTGCTTTGCATTCATGTGAACAGCAGGACTGCCCACAGTACCAGCTCCTCCCTCCATGCTCTTTCCTCTAGGAATGTCTGGGTTTATGATTTGGACCTTAACTGGCCACTTAAGTCCAATGCTGCAGGTCAGCAGGAGACAGAGGAATTCCCCTCTCCCAAGAATTCATGATTCTGGGAGCAGAAAAAAGCAGAAGCAAACCCACATGCTGGCCAGGAGAGGGGGGAGCGATGGGAGGAAGGGCTGGATGAGGAGGCTGTGGCAGAAAGGGGAGGTTGTCCATGGCTGACACATCCAGCCCGGCTGCCTGTGAGCTGTCCCACTCCATGGTGTGAAGCAGGAACAAGCAGAACTGTGTGATCAGTGTGATGCTGCCCTGGGGTGGGCTGCAGTGGGTTGGAGTCCTGGCATTGGGGGTGTTCAACCTAGCACACCCCATTTGGGAAGCCTTGTAGGGTCAGGATGGTACTGAATCATCACACAGGTTTTTAAGCCAAATTCTGTGGCTTCAGAAAATTCCTCCCCAATCCGTGTCTTAATTTCCCCTTCTGCCTTTTCCTTTAGACTCTGACGTTTGTGTTTACTACCAGAATTGGGGAGGAATGGGAGGTAGCTTCTCTGTATCCCCAATGCAGCACTGGAGTCCATGTCCCTGGGTTTCAGAGAGGGCAAGAAAGAAAGAGGAGGAAGAGGCTGGTGAGTCAAAAGAGCCTTTTCAGAGGGCAGCAGCACCTGGCTGGCAACTCAGGGAGGTCAGGCACAGAGGGAAGAGGAAGCAGCTTGGGTCATATGGACAGAATAGGGATGAACTCTGCACTGGAGGGCTGAGCAATTATTCCCCTAAAAAAGTGAGTGATACCACATCAACTGCAAAGACATCAAGAGATGACAAATTCCAGCTCATCCACCATACATACAACATATTTCACAGATCCCTGCTTCCAGCAGGCACTGGCTCAGACCAACACAGGTTGAACGGCATCCAGAAAGCAGCCAAAAGGCAGAGACCTGCTTGCAACACTCTGCTTTCCTCCCTGACCAAGAGGACAGGATGTAGCCATGACATGTGACAAGCCATGCCATGCAAGGCTGCTCCTTGGAACATGTGGAGCTGGGGCATGCTCAGTACAAAGCTACTCACATTGTCCAGCTGTGGAGAGGAAGAACATCCAGGGTTGGGAATGCTCTAAACAAGACAGCCCAACACGAGCAAAAATGCAGCACCAAGGTCTGAGCTACAGCTCCAAACCTCCTCACGATTTCTTGGCGTGGACCCATTGAGTGATCTCCTGTCCACCAGAGGTGAACCTACTCTTCCTACACACCCTACACACCCTACACTTCCTACACACTCAGCCACACAGGACATCGAGTTTCCCTGTGAACCTGACTGTGGCCCAGTCTGGTTTTGTGATCACTCTCCTCCACGTCTCCCATCTGGGGCAAACAGCAGCGCTGGGGAGCCACTGCTGGTCCCTGCTGACACAAGGTTCTGTGCACACACTGCTGGACTCTGCTCTTCATGTCCCCAGAGCAAGACCAAATTTCCCCATGTGGCTTGGCACACGGGCTTATCTTTGATCACTTGCTTTTGACAAACACCCCTCTCCCTCCCCTGAATCACCAGCAGCCAGGCTGCCCAGGCTGGTACCCTGTGAGCTGGTGGAGAGAGGGGCACAGAGCCTGACATTAGCTGTGCTCGGCAGTCTGTGTATGGCTCCCGTCAGCGCAGAGAAGACCATCCTGGAGAGAAAACAAGCAGCCGTCACCCTAGGGATGGTATCATAAACCATTTTAATAAGGCATTTTTCTCCCCCTCCCCACCACCCTAACTCATGCAAACACTGCCTTGTTCAGTTGGCAGAAAATGATAAAGACCCCCAGGGAGTGCAGGAGGGGGAGAAAAGGGACATCTGTTTAGAGCATTTCTACTGCATGGCTCTCCCAGGCTATTTCTATCTCTTCTTGTCAAAATTTATCAACTGCGTAATTGTTTAAACAGCATTAGAGTGCTTGGAGCAAGAGCAACTGGAAATTGTCCTGCAGTTGCCTCTGGTACTGATGCTGACAGCTCAGGAAGGGACTGGGGAGAGAAGGGATCCATTGGGCATGGGAATCCTCTGACTCCTTTTCCGGGGGGGTGACACCACCCTGTCCTGCTAACGGGAGGAAAATAATCTCACTTTATCCTGGTGTGCTTCCCTGCTTTCCAGGCCCAAAGCTCTGCTCCTTCTCCTCTGCTCCCTCTCCTGACCTGCTGCTAGCACACATTTAGTCTGCTAAATTATTTACAGTAGACGCAGCGGGTCGGGAAACCACAGCTAATGACAATGTCATTCACGCTGAAGTACCCTGGACCTTGCCCTGACCCTGCTAAGCCCTTGGCTGGCACCTCCCTGCCTGACTGGGCTCCACCGTCATTCCCAGCCACCTCCAGAAGTTTCAGAGAGAGATGGAAAAGCTTTGGATATTGGGAAAAGATGAGACTTTGCTGCTGCCTGCCATCTCTTCTCCTTCAGATATGAGGGATGTGGCTACAGAGGATCCACTGTGGGGTCTTCCCACCCCTGGTGAATGGTCTTCCCATGCCTGGCTTGGGTCCCTGCAAACATGGGCACATGTGGGCAGTGACAGGCAAGAGTTATGCCCTGTGCTGGTGACACTGGTGGGGTTTCTTCTTTCAGCACCTTCTGGGAAGCAAACAGTGATCTTATATAAGTACCAGAGGCGTTTGGAGCTGTGGTGGAGAAAGGAAAACAGCATTCACATGTGGAGCATCCACCCCTTTGCTCACTGCCCCATGGCTGCAGCGACAGGGGGTGGCTGTATCCCAGCCTGTTCCTCCCTTCCCAGGACCCTGAAAGCTGCAGACACATTGCTGGTGAGCGGCAGGAAGCTTGCACCAAATATTTTGACAAGGGGCACTTAGGAGCAGCTCAGATAAAATCCTTCCTGGAGCAGAGGCCAGTGCAAACAGAGAACCAGTGTGTGTCCCCTCCAGTCCCCAAAGCAGTCACCGTCCCCACCCATGGCCACCCTCCCCCAGCCAAGGAGGGTTTGTCTTCTCAGCCCTAGGCATCCCTAATTCCTGGCACTGAAGAGCAAGGGTTGTGGGAAGCTGTTTAGACTGGACTTGGGATTCTTTAATTATGGAGCTGTTTTTGTCATGTTAGGCAGGATAAACAAATCTCAGGAGAGCAGAAGGAGGCTGTGCTGCCATCCACCCTGGACATGGGATGGTGCTGCATGCAGCCTTCAGTATCTGTGCTAGGCAAGGATGGGGAGGGTTTTCCGGGAAGCTGCCAAGGCCCAAAGCCCTTTTTCCTTCCCTCCTCCAGCCCGGCAGCTGGAACCGGGCTCCCTCTCAGTCCTATCCCATCAGCTTATTCCCAGCCCAGCTGCAGGAGAGGATGCACAGTGAGCCTCTGGGGCTCATTTCACACGTAGGTCCAAAGCTCAGGATCTCACATTCACTAAGAGGGTTCTTGCATCTTAATCAGCCTCTCTGATAGACACTCCATCCCTGGCTCTGGCTGGTCACCGGCAACCCTGGAACTCTGACACTGGAGGAGGATGGCAAGGGAGTGACCACCTTCTCCCCTTCTCAGTGCCCTTGTGCTGCATGATCCCCCTGCCATGACTCTGGTGGAGCCATGAGCTCCCCGTAGCACCCAACACAACACGGGCTCGGCGGTCAGTGGAGTCGAGTGTGGGGCCACATCCCTTCAGGCTGGTCACACTGGCCACCTCCTGGGCATGCTCTCCCTCAGACAGCATTGGCAAGGCCAGGACAGAGCTGCTGGTGCTGCTGTCCCGAGCCGTGGCTACTCATAAATGCCACATGATGCTCTGCTGGCCCCACCACTGCATGTTCCTCGCCATCCCCAACTCCCCTGCGGGAAGGGGCGAGCCGTAAGGATGGGAGAGGGGATATTTTTATTGTTTCTGACACTGGCTGCCCCAGATTATCATGTTTTACGTAGCGAGCCAAGGAAGCATCACTCTGCTATGCTGCAGCTGGGCTGGCTGCCCAGCCCAGCGAGGGGAAGGCGGAGAGGAGCAGCAGGGCGCGGGTGTGAGCGTATGAGTGTGTGCACACGTGGGCCATGGGGCACGGCTTCATTCAGCCCTTCCCGCTGCGGCATGCAGCCTGCAGCCCCCCGAACGGGGCGGAAAGGTCGCCTGCTGCCTGCAAACGTGTTTGTTTTTCTAGTCCGGCTCCTAATTCGATTAGGACTAATTGCATTTGAGAGCGTGGTGGGGTTTTTGGGTGGGTTTTTTTTGGCTTTCTCCTTAAAGAGCCGGGATAATAATTTGCATACTGTTACCCGGTACGCCTTTCCAGCTCTCAGCCGGGCCAAGACCCGAAATCTGGTCGCAGGCAGCACAACTCATCCATTGAATTTTCCCAGCCATGAAAAAACAGCACAACATGGGAAGGCCTGCACACCTTGTGAAATAAAGCCAAATTTCAATAAATGAAGCATACCTGCAAGCTTGTTGACACTCCCTTTCTGCAGCTCTCAGGAATCAGGGGGTGATGCCTGACTGTGAATCACCCCAGGACCACTGCACCTACCCAGACCCCAGTGCTGCCAGCACATGGGGGAAAAAAACCCCTCCATAGTAATGAACCCAACAGCCCTGGGGTGCATCTCCTGATTCTGGAATACCAGCAGTCATTTAAACTTATTAGCTCCACCCTTTGGTCCATGTTCATGTCCATCAACATGTAGGTTTGGTCCATGTTAATGTAGTCCTGCCTCAAGCAGTGCTTGGGCACAGCCTTGGGGTTGCCCTTGTGCAGGACTATCCCCAAAGGGCAGGAGCACACTGGGAGGGTGAAAGGGATGAATCCAATGGGCAGGTGCTCTTCCCTGCCAGCTGGCCCTGGTACGAGGGAATGGTCGCAGTCATGTTTAACTTGTTGCTCCTGAAATAGCCTAAGTTTACATCGCCATGGGAAGGGATTGGAAGAGTTCCGCGGGGAAAAATCCATAAAAAGGGCTTTTTTAAAAAAAACCAACTACACTCTGGATCACAGATTGCTGGATCACAGACCGCTGGACATAAGCAAGGAACCATCTGCATACACTGACCCCAAGCCCATGCTTCTTCCTCAGCATCCAGGCAGGAGCATCAGCCTGACAAGAGGCACCCTGATCTGAGGCAGAGGCATCTTCACCTCTGCCAAACTTCACAGCCAAACTTCTGTTCTCCCAAGCTGGCATGTCATCAGTGCCCTTCTGCAGTTTTTTCTACCCAACCAACCCATGGAAGCAGGCAGGCACACACCAGTCCCTAGCACTGCCTTCCTCCACTGTTTAGCCAGTGCCCGTCATGGGATGCTCATGCCTGCCCTGGTAGAGCCAGAGGTGCACGTCTTAAATGGAGAGGTCACTACCTCCTTGTTTTGCTTCTTTATTTTGGATAGGTGAAACAGAAAAAATGTTTTAAAAATAACAACAAAAATAGATGCAGACTTGTAGTACAACCCTCTGGTTGCAGCTGGAGCCCAGCTGGGAGGAAAAAGACTTCTAAGGCAGAGAAAAGGGAGGCTCTGATTATTTATTAGTGGCCGATGTTTGATTGCTTGCTAATCAGTCCAGAGAACACTCAGGCTCTCCTGGCCTCCCGCTCACATGTGGTTCCTGTTGCTTTGCCCCTTTCCCCCTCCCTCTCTCTGGTTTTGCTTTGTTTGTTTTTCTGTTAATTTGGTTGTTTTTTCCATGTCATTTTCTGTCAAACCGCATGTTTTTTCCTCTTTCTCTCGCCAGCCGC
>NW_008246062.1:777451-780187 GCF_000691975.1 Corvus brachyrhynchos
GGAAGCAGTCTAGCCTGGGCCTGCTTGTACTCTGCCAGTCCCTTTCCCACATCCATGGCCTGGGAGGCAGCAATGCCCCTGGGACTAGCACCAGGCTACAAGACGCTAGGCCACCACTGCGGCATGGAAGACGACTCCCCTGCCTGCATCCCGATCTGTGCCCCTGCTGCTGGAGGGGATTCTGCTGTATTTCCTCTCCCATGCAGACCCCATCCCTGCTTGCACTCCACCCCGTCAGGCTGCAGCCTTTTTGGGCAGCAGGATCAATGATGAGGGTCAGATGGATGTCCGCCAGGGCTTGGGCATCCCCAAAGCAGGACGGAAGGGCAAACGTGCAGAGGTGCTGGGCCAGGATAGAGATAAGGATGTTAGAAAGGGACAGAGGGATGGGAGTGGAAGGAGGGTGCCTGCTCTGGCTGCCTCCCTCTCTCCCTCCCTTCTTTGCACACAAGGCCTCCCCACTCCCATGTGCGCTCTCCGGCTTCTGGCAGCCTTTCCGACGCGCGTTTCCACTCCTCTCTGGCCCATTAGCAGTATTTGTATAACATTCTGTAACGCACAGAGCCATGTGCCAAACCTCAAGAGTGCATTATTTCCCAACGTCACTGTTATATCCACCCCCGGGCCCTCCGGCTGCGTGTTTCCAAATGCAGAGCTGTGGCTTGTGGGGGCAGGGAGGAGCCCGGCACCACACTCCCGTTACCCAGAGCCTTGCCCTCCCTCCTGGCCTGCTCCTGGTGCTCAGCCCTGGGCTCAGGCCAGGGATGCCTGGTGTGTCAAAAGACCTGGATCCATGTCCTGCTTTTGGCCACAGTTGGGCATCTGCTGTTCTCAGGCTGCAGGGCAGGTGATCACTGGACATAAACACCTGGTTGCTCTCCTGTGCTTCACCTCACACTCACCTGCCTGAAAAAAGGGGCAGACCAACAAATCACTGCTCAAAGTGCCCTGGAAGAGGTTTCCCCTGGAAAAGTGCCAGCTTCCCCCAGGCCAGTTTTTGCTGAGGATTCATGCCTTGTAGGTGGCTGATCTGGGACCTTTAGCGATAGACAAGCCTGTGGGCCCTTCCTTCTCGCCATCCCTGGATGCACACTGTCCCACTGCATGTGCACCAGTGTTCCCATTTCTGCAGTGGGCGAGACAGCCCAGCTACCCCCAGCCTCTGCAGGGTGCTGCTGGGCTCTGAGCCACATCCCCCATGATGTGGACCTAGGTGTCAAACTCTTCTCAAGGACCAGATGAGCTACCTGTGCCCTCCCTCCCGCCTGCTGAGCCACATTTATGAGACACCTTCACACACTTGTGCCTGCACCATTATGTAGCATCCTGGCCCCTTCAGCATTAAATCCCCACCCCAGATATCCTCTTGTCCCTCCATAGCCACTGGCATATCTAACCAAAGCTCCCTGCTCCTTGTGGGCCAGAGCCATTACAGATAACACCATTGAGAGTGGCTCAAATGCAGTCCAAACCTGGTGCTGAAGCTTTCCCATCCCTTCCAGGAGCTCCCCCTTTCAGCACAATCTGATCCCCTGTAGCTATTTCCTAAACTGTGTTCCAATTCTCATACTAATCCACATTTTCTCTGGTTTAACTCATAATTTCCCATGTGGCATCATAGCAAATACTTCACTGAAGTCAAGACAGATTACACTGACCACATTTCTGGGCTTAAAAAACTGGTTCCCTTATCAAAGAGAGCTATCAGGTTAATCTGCTGTGATATATCCCTGGCAAGCCCCCCTTGTGTTTTTTTCCCATTTTCCATTTGTCTCCATGTCTTTAATTGCTCCCTCTTCCAAGTGCACCCCGCGGCCCCACTGTGCTATGGGGTCAGGCTGTCTGATCAGGACTTTTCCTTCTCTCAGGCATAGGAGACACGTCGCACTGGGTACCACCACTGACCTCTCAGCTGCTAATGAGCCTTGCTAATGAACAGATGTCCTCACATGGGGATGAGGTTCTCCCCAAGCCTTCAGGGCATTGTCTTCTTTGACGGTGCCTCCACAACAGTGGATCCTCTCCACATTTTATGCTCCCTCCTCTCCCTTAGCCTGTGCTGCCCTTGCTCTCAGCATCGCTCAGACCCGGTGGGGTTCATCTGGTATCGGGCTCTGCCGAGCTTACTTTTAATCTCCCCTGAAACCTGTCTGCAGAACCAGCTCTGCTCTTCTCTCCTCGTTTGCTCTGCATTTATATGGCTAACCCCCCTTTTCATTTCCTCTGCAAGGTCTTGCTCAGCTTGACTTCTGGCAGGTCTCCCTTTATCCCTGTGCTCGCTGACCCCCACATCAGAGCTTGCTTTGCTAATTGACACCCTTTCCTGGTCCTCGACCCTTCTCTGCTCCCTCTCCACATCCTTCCTCGGGTGTTGTATGCTCAGGAGCACCCCTGCGTTGCCTGGGGGCCACATTCCAGGTACCATCATTTATTTAATGAGATCCCCAGCACTTCTCCACGTGCAGCCCCAGCCTCTCTCTCTCACTGCAGTCGTCTTTCTTGTTGCCCCAGTAAAAGAGAAAAATGCAGTCACAGGCCTGTTTTCATTTAATTTCCCATGCAATTGAAATGAAATGAGTCCAAGATCCCTCAAATCCCAGGTTTGGGCTCCCAATGCACTCAGCTGCAGCAGCGATGCTACCACAGGGCCATGCTGCAGATCTCCCTCGAGTCACCCTTCTCCATCTACATGCCCAAGCCCATCTCCCTTCCCTGCTGGGATGCTCCCAAACCCAC
>NW_008246062.1:780253-787201 GCF_000691975.1 Corvus brachyrhynchos
AAAACAAGCCAATTAAATTAATTACCACTAAAAGCGTCTCACCTGATTAGTTCCTTGCACAGTTAATTGTGTTAACAACACCAGACATGTGTTTATTTATTTGTCACCCTCTCTCCTGGGACCAGTGGCCCCAGCAGTGTCCAACTGGGTTTCTCAGCTGCCCAGTACTCAGGGGGCTGTGAGTCTCCAGCAAGTGGGAACACAGTAATAGAAAACAGCAGGATTTGGGCTCTAATGCTGAGCAATTCCCACGGGTCCCTGAGTGGATTGACAGGGATTACTATTAGCGAGCTGCTTAGTAGACGGAAGAGCCATTGCAAAATCACGGTGATGCCACAGCTGCAGAGGAGGTGGCTGGAGGCTGCAAACCTCTCCCCACTCCCCGTTTCCTGCAGACCCGGGCTGCAGCCCTCTGTGCACTGGCACAGCCTGGGACCTCTCCGTAGATGGGATCTGGTGAGCACATGCCCAAGCAAAGGAGCTGCACAGCCTCCCTCTGCTGCTGCCTGCACCAGATCCAGCTCCTGCCTTTTCCGTCTCTGAACTAGCTGTGAACACCTCCTGACCAGACAATGCAGCTAAAAAGCCCCTGACTCATTTGCTAGGCAGCAGCAGTGGCCATTTTGCCTGTCATACTCCCAACCCCCACACCTGCTCACTTGCCCTGTGCTGACTGCTTCCCCTCACCTGCTTCTCATATCACCTACCAGCTCCTTCCAGCACCCCTTCTTGTTGGCCGACACGCCAGGATCCATCCCACATGACCCTAAATGAGTTGGACACTGAACAACATTGCTAAAATTCAAATCCGTCCTCTAGGTGCAGTGAACCCCTCATGCCTTATTTTCAGGGCTTACACAGACCCTCCTGTGACCCTCTGTCCCTGGACCATGGCCTAGGATGGAAACACCACCCTGGCTCTGATGCAAGGTGCAGAAGGTGAGATAAGGAGTAGAGGAAGGCTCTGCTGTGTCTTCCAAACCTGGGAACATAACACCCACCTACAAACACCATGACACATCCCTGGATGGTGGAGCTCCCAGCTGGTGCATCACAGTTACCATCCTGCAGCCGGCTAAGCCGGCTGGTGCTCCCAGACACCCACGGCTGCCAGTTGGATACGCTGTGCTGCAAAACACACAGTTGCTATCAGCTGTACAAACACAGCAGCCCTCAAAACACACAGCTGCTATCAGCTCTCAGCATCATGTGAAATATAGCACAACTCTTATCTCCCACGCTGAGGCCTGTGAATCGGCACATCCCGCGTAGAATGCAAAATGCTGAGGGACAAGCAGCTGTCCTCCAGCGCGCCTGTGCAAACCCAGGGATCACCAACACCTTTTGGTTGCTCCTCTGAAACAACCACACTGCCGTAATGCCAGCCAGGGCTTGTCCTTGCTGACTGCAATCCTCTTTGACTGCATTTTCCATCTACAGAGATGGTTTCTGTGGCACAAGGCTGGATGGAGAAGCTACATCCCTTCTCAAATTATTCCTGAGGCACCATTTAATTTACTGGCTTTGATCCAAGGCTTGGGGCAGAGTGGCTGATTCCAGCAGGGATTAGTATGCCATGAGGACCTCATATGGTGGTGTGCAGCTGACAACCCTATGTATGGAAAGTAGAGGGGTTGGCATGGCAGGAGAGGGGGCTGTGAGGAGTCAATATGGGAGCAGAAACTGCCCCCCTCCACGTGACATGCTGGGGTACTCACTTCCCACCTTCAGGTAGGTCTGGTATTTGAGGTGCCAGGAGGAGCCCTCATAGCAGGAATACTGGCCACTCTGTGACAGGTCGACATTCTTCAGGATCAGGTAGGACCCATTCAGGTGGGACTCATCGATGTCAGTGCCGTTGGCTGTCCAGGTCACGGCTGCATCCCAGTCCATGGAGCCACACTTCATGGTCACGTCCGCACCTACGCGCTCGTACTGGGTGTGGCTGTCTGTGGGAAGGAAGAGGAGAAAAACAGGTGAGCTCAGAGCCTCTCAGCACAGCTGCCTTGGAAATAAGATATTACCATCCCATCCATTAAGTAAGAGAAGGATTGAGGCATGGACTGACACTGTTGTTGGCCAGGGAAGTCCAAGTTCTTCTCCTGTCCCCAGTCATGATTTATTTTAGGCTAGAGTGGACAAGTGATCAAATACCAGGGGATCAGTATTCGTGGACCACCTTCACCCACAGGATGGTTTCCTCTCACCTTTGCTATGGAGAACACATGTCAGGGGTGCAAGTATGGCTCACCAGCCAAACACCTCACAGCACAGCCAGGCACACAACACATTGCCAATCCTGTATCTAGGTGACTTGCTGCAGGACAAAAATCAAACACACGCATCAGAAACTCCCATCAGAGATACAACAGAGCCCCAGGACTTGCCACCAGCAAACTCCACGTATTTACTAGCACAGATGGGAAGCAGGTAACTCTCCCTGCAATTCCCTATCCAGGAAAGCAGATAGGAGGATTGCAACCTAACCATGCTGTGGAAAGGCACAGCTGCTTGGTGCATGCAGTGCTGTTTGTCTCTCTGTCTGGGTTTTCTTTTCTTTCCACAATAACATGATGCCTTGCTGAGCTGTTTGATGTAGCAGCTCACGAGTGGGGCAACACAGCTCATTGGGCACCAGCTGCCTAATTGAATTTTGTCAGGTTTCTGGACAGGAGCTGGAGCTGACATTCATTAATGATCCTTAGCAACTGAATATTTCCCGTGTTGCTACACTTGGCTGTGCTGAGCTGCATGTGGCAAGGATAAAACCATGTGAGTGTGTGTGCGTGACACAGGGTGAAGCAGCATGGGAGGATGAATGGGGATGAGGTTCCTTCAAGGCTTCATCAAACCTTTGTGCACAGACAAGGGTGGTTCAGTTCTCAAAATTCTCTTGGGCTTCAAAACCACGTTTGACAAAGTGCCTTCCAAGGAAACTAAGCAGCCCTGACACATGGGGAAAGTCCTTGCGAAGATTTATAGCAGCTAAAGTCACGAGACCAAAGCTATCAAATATAGCAGTAGAAGATGTCACTGCTGAAATGACATCTCAAACCCAAAATGGAAAGCACCGTAACCCGAAAGCCATGAACAAACCTGTCCCCCTGCTGTTTAGGAGCACAGCACCACTGGAAGCAGGGCAGAGGAAGGAAACTGGAACAGCTAAGGTTGGAAACAGATCCCATGTAAGGATGGTTTAGTAGACTCAAACCTTTCACCCATAAAAGGAGGCAACCAAGCAAAGATGTGACAGACACCTTAGCAATGACGAGTGACATGAAGAGGACAAATAGAGAAGGACAGCTTGCTCTTTCTCCTAATAAAATAAGGGGGAGCAAAACAAGCAAAAGAAAGTGGTCTTTTTTTGCACAAATTGTGATTAAATTACAGAAATCTATGTCCCTCAGATGCTGTTGATGTCAGCACTGAAGGCGAGAACAGTGAGTAAATGAATCCATAGCACAAGACACGACCTAAAACACTGAGCTGCCCAGTGAGCCTTGGGAGACTGCAAGCAGCTGATGGTGGAGACAGATGGGAGAAGTACCTCCAAGGCTTCTCCTCTCTTTTCTCCCTCTCCAGATGTCAGCTCTTGGGTCCCATTAATAGGTGGAACCACATGGGCACGATCCAGCTGTTCCTTGTGTCTAAGCCCACATCCTGATCCCATCTGCAAAGCTGGCTCTGGATGTGTGCCTGGCAGGTCTCAGCCCTCCTGCAGATGGTCTGTCAGGACACCTGCTCCTGAGAGGAATAGAGCAACTTTGGGGATGTTATCCCTGCTGGGAAAGGGGGTGCTAAGGACAGGGGCAGACTGGTTTGTAGTGAGTAAGATGCTGATGGAATGCCTCAGGACCATTTGTGACATTAGCCAAGGATGGAGACCTTTGGGAAACTGTGCTGATCAGAAAAGTGTATTTCAAGGGTCTTTAAAAAGCTGGGAGCATTTACTGAAAGGCAGAAAGAGGGAAGAACATCTAAGATGAAGCATCTGTGTGAGGAGGGGTAGCTGGAATAGGAGCAGATAGACAGATAGGCAGAAGTGGAAGGAGACAGTGGGTGGATGGATGGATGGATGGATGGATGGATGGATGGATGGATGGATGGATGGATGGATGTGTGTAACCACAGACAGATGGACAGCAGGCTGGATGGGCACAGATGGGATGGAGGGAAGGAGGGATGGAAGGACAATGAATGGGAGCGGTGCTGGGTGGATGGCTGGCTATTTGAATGGCTCTGGAGGTGGATGGATGGTTGGATGATGAATGGATGGACACACAGATGACTAGGCACATGTGTGGATGGACAAATACAGATATCAGAGTTTCAGTAAGAATTCAATCATTTTACTGATGTTCTCCTCTAGTTTCTTTTATTGCATAAGGTAAAGAGGTTTTGTCTTCCCATTTCCTGCTGGCTCACATGTGACCATTGACAATCTTGTCCTTACACTGGGAGTCCTGCTTGGCATAGACACTGAAGACATTGCACCACCCACCAGCCTGGCATGGAGAAAGGCTCGGTGCAGTGATGGACCCACAGACCTGTCCCCTTCACCTGGCTCCTGCCTACCTGATGCCTATTCCCAAAGGATTGAGATGGGGGAAAGCTCTGGGATGCTCATCTCTACCTCTCAGGACTGTGGCTGAGAGCTTGTCTGTAACTAGTGGCTGAAGGACTAAGTTGGGAAGGAAAAAAGTCACCTTGAGTTATTTCCTGTTTGTCCTTAAAATGGTGCAAACACACCGGCATTCATCCAGAAGGGCTGAGGGAGCCATTCCTGGAAGACAGGTCTTTGAAAGTGATGCTCCTTTCCAAGGCAATGATTTAAGGTTCCTGATGAAGGAGAAACCCTAAACACAGCTTCAGAGGAGGCATTCCTCCCAGCAGAGTTTGCTGATGATCTTACTGGAGCAGAGACAGGTCCTCATGTCCTCCCTTGTTCCATGCCAGACGTGGGAGTCCCACCCAACCACAGTGATGTGCACATGTGTGGCAGCCCCTTTGGGAAGGGGCACCATGGGGACAGCTCCCCTGGAATGCTGGAGCAGTCCTGTCCTGCATTGAGAACACCAGTTCTGCTTTAGGATGGGGATGGGCAGGGGTGACCAGAGCTCTACAGGGACCCTCCACTTGCTGCAGGCTGGGAATGGGCCGGAGCCCCTCCAGCCCACTCAGAGCTCCACTGCTCCCTTGAACAGGGAGGAAAGGGTGGTTTGTCCACACTCCTGGTCACTGGTTACACATGGGATCAGTGACCACAATGGTGCCTGTGCTGCAGGGCCAGCCCTTTTGCATGGACATCAGCTGGTGACATGGATGGTTGAGGGCTGCAGCTTGGAAGATTTGAGCTGGACATGGGCAATAATCTTTTCTCCTGGAGAGTAACAGGGTACTGGGACAGGTACCCACAGAGAGGGAGGATCCTCATCCATGGGGTTTGTCAGGGCTCTGTTGACAAAGGCATGGCTGATCTGGTCTTCTGCTGAGGACAGACCTTTTCCAAGTGGAACACTGGACTAGACACTTCCAAAGGTTCCTTCCCAGCAACACAGACGTGATCAGTGGCTAGAATTGACACCTCAAGATGCTGTCCTATCCCTACACCACCCTGCTTCTCCAAAGTGTGCTGCCTTTTGTGGTGGCTGGTTAGCCTGCGGTATAACAGACAGAGTGCTCGGTAAGACAGTCCCTATTACAGAGAGCTCTGTAGGTCAGGGTGAGAAAAGAAGCCTCTCCTAGGATGCTTTGTTCTGTTACGGTAATCTACCCCCGTTCTGCTTCCCCAGTTGGCTGTTGGCCACTCCGCCCCCTTGCTACCATGTGTGTTCCATGCCATAGAAAGTTCTCCACTCCAGGTTGCCCCCATTGGCCTCTGCCCCTCCCCACTCCCCCAGAGCTCCCCCACTGGTCCCCATTCCCTAGTCCCGCCTTTGTACCGCCCCCGTGCCCTCACACCATTGGTTCCTGGTGCTAGCCCCACTCCTGTACTTAGACCTGAGTTCTGTATTGTTCTGGGTCTCTTGCCTCTGGAACCCTTCACAGTGTAGAAGCAGCAAGCTGCTCCTGTGGAAGTCTATGCGAAGACCCTTCTTGTATCTTTGCTGCCGACTTATATTACTGAAGCTATCCGTGCGTTTGTGCGTGCGCGCGTGTGTGAGCGTATGCAGCTGATCCTGCTGAGCGGCTTCGCTTTGGAGACACCTTTAAGAGATCGCTACACCCCGCGCTTGGGCACAGAAGCCACAGAGCCAGAGCGATAGCCATAGCCTTTTGGGTCAAGTGACATCACGAGGCTGTGATGTCATCATAGAGGGGCTATGTTGCTGCACCCAACCAGCAACATGCCTCTCAGCATCCAAGCCTGCCAAGGGCCACATCCCCTGTCAGGCACAACATGGCTTATGACTTGAAGTCCCAGACCTAGAAAGGAGCCAATCATGATGCATAATGGGGGCAGAAATTACATCTTACCCACAGCTCTGCAAAACTGCAGTGGGGGGAAGATGGGAGCCAGTTGTGGGATAAACACACACAGCTTCCAGCAATGAACCTGGGGCAGCTTGGTGAAATGAGCTGTGACCTGCTTTGCTGCACTAAGAATGATGAGTGACAGCTGGATAGGTCCTGCAAGTGCAACAGGGACCAACGGGACAGCAGTCCAGCAGAGAGATGTGGAGGGAAGATGAGACAAAGCAGCTGAGATGTGGGGCCCATGAAAACATATTTGATGCTTTCCAAACCCATCCATCTGGAAATCCAATAGAAACCTCTTCCTCATTTTCCTCCTTAATGAATCCTGACCTACATCAAGGGCAACAGCATAGGGAAATCCTGGTAAAAGCTGAGGACTGCCCTGGCATGCACTGTGCTAAAAAGGAGCAGAACTCCTCTTGGGACCTTCCATCTCCACTCCTCTGCCTGTGCCCCAGCACAGGCTCCCAC
>NW_008246062.1:787232-798926 GCF_000691975.1 Corvus brachyrhynchos
TGCTGGGCACTGGCATGTGTGGAGCCACGGATGTGGCACTGGGGGTCTGTGCCCAGACGCCTGAGGGGTCACTGGAACAGCGAGCAGAGGAAGTGGTGAGGATGGTTTGCATTCCTGGCACCAGTGCTCACCACAGCCCTTCAGTGGGGGTCTTTCAGCCAGGGCCTGTGGCAAGACAACATCCAGCAGACACACACGGCCAAAACCACCCTTGCTGTGACAGTGATTTGTAGGCAGACTGGGACAAAGATTCCCTCTGAGCGCTCTGCCGAAATGCACTGCAAGTTTGTGGCTTGTGTAAGCAGAGACCGAGCAAAAGAAAGGCACTGCAGCATTTTTGGGGAGAGGGATGAGCACTCTGCAGGTTGCAGAGACTCTGGCTCTTTCCTTCTTTTGCAGATGGTGAAGCCAAAGCAGTGAGAAAGGCCAGGTCCTCACTTTCTCTGATAGGACATGGAGCACTTCTGCAGTGGGACAGAGAATTACTTATGTGCCTTTGGACAGAGGCCTTCACATCACCCCACTGGGCCTCGTATGTCCCTCCCACAGCTGAGAAACCAGCCACAAATAATTGTCTCAGCAGCTAATTAGCTGTCTGTGTACACAATAAATTATACATTTAATATTTACACAGTGCCAGGGCTATGCCAAGAGCTTTCCAAGCATATAAACCAGAAGGGTCTTTCACTCCACAACTTCCCATGGTAAATGAGATGAATCAGCCCACAGGAGATGAGCAGGGAGCCCCAGAGGATGGAGGGGGCAAGAGGACAGAGGGGTGTCCTGATCAGCCTCCAGATGAGGATGTTCCTGGCCTCCTCCAGCCCTGGGACAGGGTAGTGGCACAACCCTGTGGCCTCTCACTTGCTTCAGGACCCATGCCCACTGGCCTGAGCAGCACCAACTGTGTCCAAGGAATGCCAGTGGCTCCACTCCCATGTACAGCCTGACAGCCCCTGAGGTCTGCCCTTCTTGAGATGAAGCAGTCCCTGGCCCTGGAGAGGGTTTCCTGACACCAGCTTCCCAAAGCATACCCCAGTCTTGATCTCCTCACATCTATTCCCTGTGATGCCACTTGGTCTTCGCACAGCTTTTCTTACCAGCAGAAATCTTCCTTCAGGGAGAAGAAATTTCATGCTTAAAGAGGCACTTCTTCCACAAGTGATTTAAAACTGGGTACATCTTTGTAAGGAAACAAGCATAATTAAGTGTCATTGATGCAGCCAAAGATATGGACTGTTCCAAGTTAATTTTGTCCATTAATGAAGAGTTGCAGAAAGCAGAGCCCGCATTTGTTTGCTCTACTTTGGTAAATCCCTGGAGTCAGCAGCTTTGCTCTTGACAAGAAAAAATAATTAGAAAGAAACTTTAATTAAGAGATAACAGATGGGTGCTAAAGGACTTGTACTCAATCGCATCATGACAGCCTGGAAGCAGACCTTGGTTTACTTCAGGAGCGTTGTGAAGGAGGGACTTGACCCCTCTGATATGCTTGGCTCAGGGCAAGATCCAGGGCAGGAAAACCTCTTCCCTCAGCCTGGATGTGAACACAAATCATCCTCCTGTGAGCATTGGCAAAGCTCTGCTGCCCCCAGGGAAGTTCTGCTCCAGCTCTTCAGCAGCCTCACCTTTCACCTCCCTCTGAAGCTGCATCCCAAATCCAATTGGGGATGTCCATCATGGCATGACAAGGGCCTTCGTGGCCCTTCTAGCTGCTCAACTGCACAAGGCTGGTGCCTCTCCCATGAGCCTTAATACAACATCTACTGGGTCTTTCTGAGGATGAAGGGACACATTTAGCATCAAAAGTTGCATTGTCACAAATGATATCCAGTTCATGGGCTCCCTCCTGGACTTGATGGTCCAGCAGTGGGGGGGTGTGATGCCTGCACTGCTATGAGCTTGACATGCCATTGCCCAGGCTGAGCTCCAGGTGACACAGTCAGGATGGCAGCACCATCAGGATGGTGTCACTTGCATGGCTTATGCACAGGGGCCAGCAAGGCTGTGCAGTGGCAGAGAATCAACACCCTCCATGGAGAAAACACAGTGCTAAACCCAGCAGGAAACCAGAGAACAGAGACCCACTGCTGGAAGAAGAAGACACACAGTCTCACAGCAGAAGTGAGGGCCAAGTCTTTGCTGCAGGACTGGTTCAGCTCCATGGGATTTAGCAGCTCCCTGTGCCTTTTGGGCTGTGGGCCGATGGGGAGCCCTGGCTGGCAGACACGGTAGGAGGATGGGGAATGCTGCCTTAGCAGACAAGTAAGTTAAGTGTCATTCTTCTGCTTGTAGCATATCATCAGCCTGGCTAAATCAACACCTTTGGTTTGGTCTGGTCTGAGTGGGATTTCACCAGGGCAGAGTGTGTCCTCCCTGTGCCCTATTATGTCTGTGTCTTCTCCTGGTACTGCTGCATTCTGCAGCTCTCTTGCAGCTCTTTAGATCTGACATATCACATCAGCCCAGAACTCCACACTGGCAGTGCTCCTGGCTGCAAGCCAGAAGGGCTCTGTGTCAGAGGCAGCCTTGTTGCCCTGCATGCCATCAAACCCAGCTCTCGCTGGGAGTAGTAGGAGCTGTACAGTGATGTGCTGCCCCAAGCACAACTTGACCCTGGTCACAGGGGACAAGCAAAGCTGAGAACAGCAACCAAATCCATCCTGCCTCTGTAACAGAGCCTCCTCAGCCATGCATGGGCAGGAGACCACAAAGGAGCTGCCCTTTCCCATGGCTTCGGGGTAGGAGTGAGCTCTGCCCAAGGATGCTAATGCTGGTGTGCACCCATCTGCAATGGTCGCATACTTCTATCATGGATCATGTTGTGTTGGCCCAGCCAGAACCAGAAGATGCACCTCTGCTGCTACTTCTGCTTTTCTGTCTCAGCTGCTCTACAGCAGAGAGGTCTGGATTCTTTTGGGCTGGTGATCTTGGCTTTTTGGGTTCTTCCACAGGAGGCTTTGTTCTTGCATCCCAGGAGGGGACCTGAGTTCATGTGTTGATCTGCTTTCCAGAAGGTCTTGGTAAGACCATCACTTGGATGTCTGTCCTAGCTCTTCTAGTCCAAGTGTCCTGGGACTCCAAGTGCTCTCCTTGCTGCAACTTGCTGAGCTGTGACACTGTTTTCATCCTAAAGCAAGGTTGAATGGGACCTTGCCCCCTTGGCTTCCTTGCGAAGTCAGCTTGAGACGACTCATCTTGAGGAAGTGCAGTTGCTTGGCAAAGCAGCAACTCCTCCAGTTCCCTGCAACTACATCGGGCTGCTCCGGCATGTGGGGTGGTATGGAGGGAAAGGTGTTTGGAAGAACAGAGGAAATGGCACTAAGGGGAACCAGCACACAAGCAGGAAAACCCCACCAACATCCTCCAGGCTGGGCTCACTTGAGCCTTCAACCTTTGCTGCCAAATGACCAGTGCTAGCACCACGGGTGAGTTAGAGGCTTGTTTTTTTGTCCTGCTTTTTCATGCAGACAGGACAAATAACTCTAGGCCACAAAACAGTGCTTAGATCAGGCTTTTCAATGCCATTTAGGGGGAAATCAATATGATTCAGAATTAGGTGCCCAAATCAGAGCCATAAACACAAGAAAAGCTCATTGTTGTCCAGCAGTAGCGTGAAGATGCCTCTATTTACCAAGGTTTGGGGAGGGAGAGGTGGGGGCAGAGCCAGATAGAGACATCAGGGTGCCTCACTCCCCACCAACCTCAACCTGCCTTTCCAACCCGGTGCACAGCACTCCCCATCCCCATTCACCAATGCCCACACGCCTGCCCTCAAATAACAGCCTTGCTCCGCTGAAATATACCGGGGGCGACCGCTATTTGTTCACATAACAACCCAGCTCCTGCTTCACCTCACTCAGGGCTGCGGATTAGTATCAGGCATTGTGCAGTGTTTTTTTATTAGCACAGAATTATGGAAGTCAGAGGCGTAAAAGACCTGTTGGGTCCCACTCAGTCCATCCTCCTTCTGCCAAGACAGTATTGGTCCCTGCAGCATATTTACTATTTCTCCAGTCTAATTTTACATACTGTACAATCTGTGCAGTGCCAAGTTACGATCCCTGTGTGAGAAGCAGAGCTCTCAATTTCCAGGCTCTTGGGTGTGTAAAATCACAACCGCGATGCTAAATTAACTTTTTTTTCCCTTGCATTTAATCATTTAATAGCTCTAAAATTCAGCCCCTCAGGCTCTTTCTGTCTGTCTGTTGGCTTGGGTTCTGCCTGCTGTAGGCCAGTGGCTTGTCGCTTACAGATGTAATGCTCACGCCCCTGGGTGGATCAGCAGCAGCTGGGCTTGAAGCTGGGGTAACTACAACTTAACACATGAACTTCTGTGGCCTGAGAATGGAAAAACTCCTCTGCTTTTTTAACCACAGGTACAGGACGTTCATCCTCCCCTTTACTGCTCAGCCCCACAAGGAGGAGGCACAGAATGCACTGCACACAGGGACAGGACTCAAAAGCATCACGGAAGCTGGACTGAGAAATCGACCCCTGTTGTAGCACCAAGACACACGGGACAGGGCATTCCCTGGGGCTCCCAACAGAAGCACCACAACTTTTCTCTCCACCTGTAACCTGTAACCTGTAACCTGAAGGTTACACCCCAGGGCTCATTTCTTCCCAAAAGAAGGATTTCTTACCCCTGCACCAAGACTTTTCTTGTGCACATGGCTAGAATAGCAGAGGAACTGAGCTGCTGCCAGTGCAGCACAGTGAAGAGGGTGGGAAGAATAGATGCTGATAAAATGGGAACCGTTTTCCCAAGTTTGAGGGGTTTTTTGACCCAGTCACCATCACTCCTCCAAGTAACACCTGCATATCTGGAGCCCGGTGCTGATTTCAAAACAATATTAAAAATAAGGCACTCCTCTCCCCTACAGGGGCTGTATCAACAACCAAGGCAAGGCATTGGGATTTGCACTGGTAATAACGAGATACTGCATTTGCATTTGACGCCTTTCACTCTGAAGGATCCTCAAGCAAAGACAAGCCTGGAAAGGATCACCGGCACGTGCTGAGCTGTGTCACAGCCAGAAGAGCTGCAGCCCACCCATCACACAGTACCTGCTGGGTGCAAGTACCTCCTGGGGGAAAGATGGGCCATGGCATGCTGGAAAGAGCATTACTTACACCAGAGACACAAAATAAATAGCTGAGTATAGCTAATGGAGCACTACAGACCACACAAAAAGACCCCAGGACAGAGCTCCTGGATCTTGAGCAGAGCTGGGAAGCAGGCTCCAGCTTGGGGCTGAATGAGGCTGGGACTCTGATTAAGGGCTGGAAAGTGTATCTGAACAATGGACATCATGACTGCAGGGTTATGGTCCCCAAATGCTTTCTGAGCTGCTTGTGGGGGCCAGCACTATTTGGGAGCCCCATAAATCCACAGACTGCCTGAGTATTTACAAATTACTCTGCGGTCGGAGAGCTATCAAAGGTGGAAGTGCCTTTGGATTTGTTTCTGGGCAGGTAGGAGAGATGGGGTTTTCTGCACACTACATGGATGATTCCAGCAGCAGGAAGTCAATCCATGAGAGAGCAGGGGACTAAAAGTGCACGGTGCTTTGGGGCATACAGACAGAGCCTTTGCATGCCTTCTTGCACAGATCATAGCATCATGGAATGGTTTGGAAGGGACCTCTGAAGATGATTAGTCCAACCTCCCTGCCATGAGCAGGGACAGATGTGCACGTACTACAGAATCATAGAATGGATACCTCTTGTTCTGCAAAGCACAGTGCAGAAGCTTGCAGGGGATAACACCACCTCAGAAGAGAGAGGCTTAAGACAAGGACAGTAAGCCAGGAGCTTTCAGCAGGGTTGTTCCCATTATTGGAAGGATCACAGAATACTTTCAGAGGAGGGAGCATGCAGGTCCTTGAGGGACTGTGAACTGAGCCAGTTCCTGCCTAGCCCTGCTCCCTTGCTGGTGCCCTAAGCACCAATGTCCAGCACCTTTTCCAAAACCTGTGAAGAAGATGCTCTTAACCAGCTGAGCATTTCCAAAGCAGCTCCCACTGGCTGGCTGATTGCCTCATCATGCAGAACCCTCATGGCTTCATCATGCAGAGCCTGAAAAAAACATGCTGTAATTTCCATTTGATATTTATGGTCTCTCTGCTTCTGGAAATGCCTTCTCCTCCTCCTCCTCTTTGACACAGCCTTTCCTGCCTGTCTACCCACTGCCATTCCCTCTCCATACCACTTTTGTTGCCATCCATCTGATTAAACTCTCAAAAGCAGAGAGCAGCACTGCTTTTGGGAGCCCAGTCTGCCTTTGAGAGCATCTCCTAACCTCCAATAAGTGATGCTGCCATTTCAGAGAGCTGTCAGTTTGGTGTGGTTTTTTCATTCCCTCTGTTGGGGACAATGAGCAAATGTTCAGGAGCAGACATTCATTCAGTATGACTTGAACCAATTGCACATTATTTCCTAAATTTCAATGTTTAAAAGCTTTGAGTGTAGCAAAACAACAGCTAAAAGGCCAGTTATGTATCATTGACTGAAATACAAGTAAGTGTGCCCCACTCTCTGGAGAGCTCTTGAGCTGGAAGCAGAAGATTTTAGGGAAGTATATTTTCTGAGAGTAAGAGTCTTCAGAAGCTCACCATGTCCAGAGCTCCAGTCATCTGAAGGCAGTACTGAATTACAACTATTATTAGCACAAGAGATACTTGAATTCTGGAATTTCTGTAAAACGTTTTGAATTCAGGTTCAGAAGCATTTAAAGGACTTGAGAAAATATCTTTGGCTCCAAGTCAGAAAAGCACTTAGGCAAGGCCTTAACTTTGAGCATGTGTTTAAGTACCTTGCTGACTTGGGGCTTTTAACCCCGGCGAAAAGAAATCAAAGAGGAAAGAAAAGCAAAGGAAAAAAATTCTGGTGTACATGGAAATCCCCAGACAAGCCAAAATAATAGACGAATCTCTTCTGGAAAGTAAGAAAACAAAAAATAATAGCAATTTGCTTTAAAATTAAACACTAGAGGAAGCTTTCTGGAGGAGGGGGGAGAAAGACTCCCAGAACAAATGGAGTATTTCAATGTAGCCTAACGCCAGCTTCACTCTCTTGCCTCTTCAGCATTCAGAAATTATTTATTGCTGAAAAAAAATCCCAAACCAAACCCAAAACCTGCTTCCTCCTCCCATTTCCAGGCGAAGTGCAATGGGAGAGGAAAAAATCTTGGCTTCGGCAGTGAAAAAAACATCTCTGAAATGAGTCGGCTGTGAAGGACTGTCTCCATCAGGAGGGAGGAAGAGGATAAAGGATGAGGGAGTGAAGGGTAGTAATGAGGAGGAGGAAATTGCCCGGAGGCAGAAGCCTGCAAACAACTGCATGCACTGCCTGCGAGGGGGGAATACGAGAAAGTCCTTAAGGAGAGAAAATCAGTGCAAATCTATGCACACATGCATACAGCTACAGGCAGAGAGCGGCTGTTCCCCTACCTCCAGTTCGAGATCATGAATAGGAAAACTGAAGCACAGCAATAAGAGGATGCTCTGCAGCCCACCCAGGGAGAGCGGCTGCAGACAGCAACGGGAGAGTGGCCACGGGAGCGGGAATGGGCGAGAGGAGATGCCCCGGCTACTCCAGGATCTGGTGCTTGCAGCCCCTCCCGCAGCTCTGGCACGGCCAGGGCAGGCCCAGGGTGCCATGAAGTTGAAAATGCTGCTCTGCCTCCACCAGGGCAAAGGTCCAAATTTACAAATATTCTCTGTTAAAGAGGGAAAAAAGCCCCAAAACAAGCAAGTTCCTTCCTTCAGAGGAAAACAAAGGTTTTCATGTGTTTTAGGGTGTTTTTTCAAAATGTCTACGCTGAGTTGTACAAATAGCTTGCAAAACATTTGCTTCTATAAGGGGAAGGGGGGGTCAATTCAAAGTGAAGAACCTAACAATTTCTGAAAAATACCAAAAAGACAAACTTCAGCCATTCCTTCCCCTATGCTTCATCTCTTTGTTATCTCCCCTGACAGAGAAATATGATTTTGTAAAACATTTAGATGTTGATGGGACTTAATTTCCAACAGGAAACAGCTCCCCTGAGGATTTTGCCCATCAGCTTTGCCCAGGACAGATTGGCAGCAAGCGCTTCTCTCCCTGATGGGGGTACCCCTCATGGGAAGCACAGGGGATGGAGGCAGCTCCTCCTCAGCACTCACACAGCCACACTGCCTGCAGCCCCCCAGGGATGTCCACCATGTCATCCACTGCTTGGTGCCGGCACACAGCAAGATGCAGCGCCTGCCAAAAGGATCTGACAACACAAATGAGTGAGACGAATGAGAAGAGCATCATTCTCCCTGCCTTACACATGGAGCTGAAGTCCCCAAAGCAGATGAAATAACTGGCCCAGGAGAGTTGTTTTCATCAGAGCTAGGCTCTGGTTTTCCTCCTTCCCTGTGATCCTATGGCACCTGGTACATTGACACCAGGGTTTGGTCAGGCTCTCCTGACCCTGCTGAAATACAAAACCACAAAGCACTGAATTAATTTCATCCAGTGCCTTTTTATTCACCTGGGACCCCCGTATGGCTCTCGGGATGCCTGCACTCGGGCACTGCAGGGATGGCTTGTGGGGCTATGGAACAGCTGCTGCCGTGTGCACCAGTGACTCCCTCTGAGGCACCAAAGCAAAAAGCCTTCCATAAATACTGGTTACACTAAAAAACTCCTCAGGGCTAAGCAAGTCAAGAAAAATGGCGCAAACTCACTGGAGGAAGGAAAACACAATTAAATCACCCAACAGCCCGTATCCACTAATCCCTTTTGCTACCAGGCTTGACTTGAAGGTCTCTGCCTGCTGACACCCACTTTCCACCCCTCATCCAGCCCTGACACTGCTTTCCCAGAATCCTGGCAAGGTTTCTGGGCACACATGTGGGAAAGAAAGCCCCCCACCACAGCCCTGGCTCCCAGCACACAGTCACAGCCCAGCACATTGTGCAGGGACAAGCCCATGCCACAGCACAAATTAAAGGCACTGAATGTTTTCAGGAGGGTTCGGTATTCACCAGGCTGGGAGACACATCTGCAACATCAGGTAACAGCATTAAAAGAGCTGTGAGCGCTCGTGGCGGCTCTCACTGTGAAGTTCTTCATTCTGGAGCTGTGATTTAGGGCAGGATGAAGAATGTGATGGGATTAAATCTGTCTACCTAAATCCTGAAATTTTCCTTCTGGGTTTACATCTCCAAGTCCTTCTCATAGATCAATAGAAGGATGCTTGGGCCCATCTCTCTGGAGCTGCCAAGAAGAAAATTACAAAAATATGGAGGAAGAAATGCGTCACGGATACAAAAGCCCATAGACTCAGAGAGCTCTGTGGAACAGACTTGCTCAGATTACAGAGTGAAGGGGATCACTAACACAGAGGTTGGGCTGTCCACTGGCTATCTTGCTCAGATGGGGCAGACACTTCCACTTTAAAGTGACTGATTCAGCCCCACAACCTGGTCCAAATTTCCTGGGAGACAAGGCACATCCCACTTCTTAAACAGCACTTCTTGGTGGCCCAGGGGTGAACTGACCCTGCTGCCATGCAAAAGACATGAACAGCACCTTTGATAAGCTAAGACAATGTCAATACCCAGAAAATAAATAAATAAATAACAAATTTCAAAAAGAAAAAACCAAAAAGTTAGAAAAACCCCGACCCTATACAGACATGCAGACAGATGTTTCTTCTAAAATGACATGACAGCTTCTGAAAGTCCCATGTTGCTACTATTCCCCCTCAGATTTTCCTTTCTGTCTACCATGCTGCGAATGCAGCAGCTAGGTAACTTTTGAAGAGCACCAACCAGCAGCGTGAAAATAGCTGCAGTGATTATATTGCAACACTTCACTGCTTCCCTGAGCTGCAGCTCCCTCCTCCACTGTTGGAAGTACAATCAATGCTAATTAATTAAGGGCCAAAGCCTGCCAACCATGGTCGCACCAACTTCAGTGCTGCTTCCTGAATATTCAGGGCTCACGCTCCATAAAAGCAAGGATCAGCCTCCAGCAACTGGGGTTGAAAACAACAGAAGCTCTCTTTGCAAACCAGGAGGGATGGACAGGTATGTCTGTGTCAGAGCTGAGACCTGGAGGAGTCATCTGAGCCAGGACAGACCCCAGTGAGCTGCAGCTGTAAATCAGCAGTGAGGCATCCCGCAGGCATCCCTAAAGGCTCTCCCCCCAACAGGAACCACGGAGCTGGCACAGCTTTTACGCCCAGCCAAGGCTAAGAGGAGGGTGCTTGCATGGGACCAGAGACAGAGCACGAGCACCCTGCAAGACAAAGGATGAGCAAAGCCCTTTCTCTTAGTTCCCAAAGTGATGTGCCCTGTGATGCTGGGAGATGGGAAAGCAAGGGCTGGGTGTCAATGGACAAAGATGGAGAGTCTCCCTGAGAGCAAAGGGGACAGGGAAGAGTCACAGGAGAGTGAATGGACTTCACTGGATCACCAGTGGGAACAGTACTGGAGCTCACCAGCCGGTGAGCCTGTGGCTGTGGTTCCTAATCGTGCCAAAGGGCTTGTGTGATGCTCTGAAGGTGAGCAGGCACCAGTGGGGAATCCAAGCTCCTGATCTGCCCCTCCACTCTGCCACACAGAGGGACCCTCACACAAAGGAAAAACACAAGACCTTGTGCTTTCCATACCATAAAGGTAAAACTAATTTTCAAGTCTGCTGAGCACAGGAACTTATGCCATGAATATGACCACCAGGATCGTGCCTTGCTGCATCCTATGTAATGCTGCACCCTCTCTCAACAGCAGGAGTTCCTGCAGGGCTCAACAGCCTCCTCCCACTCTTCGGCAACATCACTGGATTTTCATCCCTTTGTACCCTGCCTCTCCAGTTGTCCCAGCAGCTGGCATAGGTTGTGGCAGGTCTCCAGACTCACAGTTATGGCCAGACATGGAGGTTTCTATGGGAAGTTGCAGGAGAGGACTAGACAGACAGACATTAGCTTCTGTATCTAATGCACTCTCACTCCCATGTGCCTCAGTTTCTCCCTTGCACAGCATCCTGTCAGCTGGAGCAACCACACCACAGCACAGGCAAGCCACAAACTCAGCAGAGTCCAACCTGCCAGGGCTTGTGGTTTGGCTGGAGTCAGAGGCTCTCTGTGACTCATCCTACAAAATCTCAAGTTCGTGGCTATGGCTGGAGAATCCCATCGGGAGCACTCCAGGCTCAATTTACACTCCCTCTGGGAGTGGATTTGTGCATAAACAATGCAGATGATGAGCAGAGCTCAACCGCCTGGTTGGAGAATATCCTCACTTGGATGGATGAATGGATGTGGGGCTAATGAGGACAAGCTCTCGGCAGTGGACCCCTGTGTGTACACTCTGCACCACCCAGGTTTCCAGGAGGTGCTGCTGTTGTGAGCCTGCCTTCATGCCACTCACAACAGGATAAGACCCTGATCCCCCTCTGCAGCTCTGTTACCTCTGTGAGGGATGCTCCTCAACTTCCTTGGCTTTATTTCAGTTTGGATCCTGGAGGCAGCAGGTGTAGCCCTGCTGCGAGCAGCAGAGACCAGCTGAGCACAGAGTGGACCTTTCTCCAGAGAACAGAAGTGCTCTTTGGAGGAGCAAAACATCCATTCCCCTCCATCTGTCTTCAAGCAGAGCTGTTATTCAGCAGCACACTCGAGGCCTGGACATCAGAAATGCATGCACACAAGGGCACACC
>NW_008246062.1:798993-807247 GCF_000691975.1 Corvus brachyrhynchos
GCATCCCAGTCAATTCCTCAGTGTGATGGTGCCGGCTCTGCTCTGCCTACAAATCACAGAGTTCTTGGCTGGCAGAAGTCCTATGGGCTCCTGGCCTTGCAGGTCAATGTTCTCCAGCATCAGCTCTGTAGACCTCTGGCTGTTTTGCAAAGCTCCAGAATAGATGACTAAGAAGAGCCTGGCTACTGGCAGATGACTTAAATCTGCTAACACAGGTCTGCTCCAGAGGAAATGCTGCAGGCTTTGCAAACTGAAAAAGCTAGGAAGGTCAAGTGCGTTGAACCTGGGATGAAAAGCACTACCTTTCTGTCAACCATGTGCACCCCGAGGTGAGGTTCTGCCCATCCATAGGGAATTTTGAACTGAGAAGTGGATGTGTCTTGCCAGGTACTCTCCCTGCATGCAGATATTTTATCCCCTTCCCCTTGTGTCCTAAGTAGAGACAAAGCTGTTTTTTCCCCATGCTGTGAATCACAGCCAAAAATCCCTTTCCCCAGCACCAGCCTCCCCAGTATGGGTCTAATCAAGGGAAGAAAGTGCAATGAGGCTCCAGACTGCTCGGCTTCAATCAGCACGTGCTAAGAGCTAAGCCTAGATAGCAGCGTTTTCCAGCAAATTGTACACCAAGAGATCAATAGTTCATACAGGACTAACACTGCTGTAACCCCTCCTGCCTCCATCACTGTCAATTGCCTTGAGGTTTCACTTCACTTCTCCACCTGATGGGCCTTCCTGGAGCAGTCATTACAAGGTGACACACATTGCTTTTCCTCTCTGTAACGAGCCTGCCACAGCCCCTCCTCAATCCTTCTTCTCTTTCTCCTTTTAATAGGCCACAATTATATTGGCTTCTCTGCATGGATCCACCCCATTTAGTGCTGCCCAAGACCGCTTATCCTGAAAGATGCTCTTTTCATCCACAGCACAGACTGCATATCTTGCAAGTTGTTCTGTGTATTTTTTACACTCCAGCATCTGCTGGCCTGATTAGGAATCTGGTATTTCCCTTTCCACAGAAGTACAGTATCTGCTCAGAGAAATTAACCCCACCAAGGACTTCAATTAAAGAGGTTTGTGGATGTTGTGTCCCAGCATCTGATCTGCACTCCTGATCGTGCTTCATGGTGTCTTTGCTCTGTTCCACCCCAGAAAATCCTCTCTGAGGAAGCAGAGATGATTACGTTTGTACTCGGTGTCTTGCTGTGCCTGTGTTCCCATTATCCAGGGCTTTGCTTGTTCCCAGATGTGTCACAGGTGGGCTGAAGATAGCAGCAAGTGACTCCATGCCCAACACTACAGATGGATATGCAGGACCTGAATGTCTCAGCCTTTCCTGACCTTTAGGTCCTGGGTTCTGCCACACACAGCTCTATTGTGATGTGTCCTGCAGATGATTTGTAGCACCCTCTACTGAGGCTCTGTGCTTCCACAAGTGGTGCCCAGAGCTTCCCCCAGGGCTGCCATGTTTTGCTCTTTGAGCCTGACTGGAGATCGGCTTTGCAGTTCCAGGGCATCCAGGACTTCAGACACTGGAAACTCTTCAAATCAGATAAATAGTGAGTGGTACCTTCAGTCCAAGTTCTGTTAGACACGTGAGCTGGTGGGAGCAGGCTGCTCTGGAAATGTGAGATGTCTGGCTCACTGGGATGGCCACATGTGACTTCCAAGGTGAGACCTTTCCTTTTGGAGCTTTTGGAGGCTAATTGAAGCCAAACCCCTGAAGCACCAAAGGTTTCCACCCCACCCGACAGTTTTATGTGATCTTCCATTTCTGGAAGCCTTCAAGAATGTAAAGAAAGGGTGAGGATTGCTTCCTCTTCCACAAAAGGAGCTCTGTGCTAGGACAGGACACAGCCCTTCCTCAGCAGCCAGTGCTCACATAAAGAACAAGGCCCATGGTATTCCCTCTGTGCTGGGCTAAACCTCAGCTTCCCAGGGTCTGAAAATCTGTGCAAATCAGATTTTGGCTTCTATCAGCTTTTGGAGGCTCCCAGCTGCTGTGGCAATGTGTCTATTTAGAACCATGCGTCCGCAGAGGAAGCCATGCTCCTGCTCCACACAGCAGGGCAGTGCCATGGTGAGAAGGAAATCCAAACCCTTCCTCTCGGCCTCTCCCCAATAAGCAGGCCTTGTTCAGCACTGGGTGTCAGCAAGGATTTATTGGCAAGGACTCTCTGGCTTATGTAGATGGTCAACAAATTTAGTGCTGTCCCCTCTGCACAGCCACAGCCTGGCAGGGCCAGCCTCCCACATGTGACTTCCAAGGTGAGACCTTTCCTTTTGGAGCTTTTGGAGGCTAATTGAAGCCAAACCCCTGAAGCACCAAAGGTTTCCACCCCACCCGACAGTTTTATGTGATCTTCCATTTCTGGAAGCCTTCAAGAATGTAAAGAAAGGGTGAGGATTGCTTCCTCTTCCACAAAAGGAGCTCTGTGCTAGGACAGGACACAGCCCTTCTTCAGCAGCCAGTGCTCACATAAAGAACAAGGCCCATGGTATTCCCTCTGTGCTGGGCTAAACCTCAGCTTCCCAGGGTCTGAAAATCTGTGCAAATGAGATTTTGGCTTCTATCAGCTTTTGGAGGCTCCCAGCTGCTGTGGCAATGTGTCTATTTAGAACCATGCGTCCGCAGAGGAAGCCATGCTCCTGCTCCACACAGCAGGGCAGTGCCATGGTGAGAAGGAAATCCAAACCCTTCCTCTCGGCCTCTCCCCAATAAGCAGGCCTTGTTCAGCACTGGGTGTCAGCAAGGATTTATTGGCAAGGACTCTCTGGCTTATGTAGATGGTCAACAAATTTAGTGCTGTCCCCTCTGCACAGCCACAGCCTGGCAGGTCCAGCCTCCGCCCCACAGGTTGTGGCATCATTGCTCTATGTCAGCAGTAATCCTCCACTTGAAGCTTCTCTAGATGTCTGGGTGGACTACAAATCCCATTCCTCCTCCTTCATTGCCTGTTGATGTGTAATGAAGCCTTAAGAGACTACTGAGACATGTTTTTCCTTGACACTGGCAGAACTAATGAGTCCTGGCTGACTGTGATCCTCCTGGCAGTTTCTTCTTCTCACCACAGATACAAACTATTTTCACCAGTTCTGTGGGATCACAGGCTTGTCCAAAGTCTGATAGATCCACACTCTTAAGATGTGTTTTCTTTTTTCTTTTCTGTCTTTTATTCTTTTACAGATTTGTCATCTGCTTCAATACACAGGACCTGTTTTTGGGGAAGGCTTCCCTTTTTTGTTAGCATCACAGATATTGCCAGCTAGGTTTCCTTCCAAGTTCCTGGATGGCTCAAGAGGGGCAGATCTCCACTTTACTCCAGAACTCCATCAGCTCCATTTCAAACAACTTCTTCCATTTCCAGAAAGTGGCAAATTCAGTTCCAGTGCCTCCAAACAGAACTGTACATGGAAAGCAGGCAGCTTCTTTGCAATGTCCACAAACTTTGATAACTTGCAAAAGGCAATACTTAAAAGCCCTGAACCACCAAGCTGTGTTTCCTCTCACCTAAGTGCCAGTCCCTCTATTTTTCTTCCTGTCCTTCTCTCTCCCCCACTCGCCCTTCAGGAACATCTCATCTCCTGCATTTGACAGCACTGAGCACAATGGGACATCAGTCTTACTGCTGACCTGTGGCTATTTTTCAAACAGACCCTAGGCAAGAGCTGTGAGGTCTCCAGTCCCTGTCTGATGGGCATGAGCTGTACTCCCACAGCGTGTCCCAGCAAGACCAGCCACACTGCACCATGCACCAGCGACTTTCTGCAGTGCAAAATTAACAGACAGTGCATGGAAATGAACCTTCTTGATTTCCCACCTCCCAGTGGGGAGGATCAAGCCTGGGATGTGCTCCCTACAGGGCTACCCTGCACTGCTGGCTGGCCCCCTGTGGGATGCTCGGCTCTGGACCCTGTGGAGTGATGAGGCAGTGGGCAAGGAAGCACAGGCACTAAAAATAGGCTGTTTGCGGTAGGGGCTGACCACATTTATTAGCAAGCCTGTGCTCTGGCTGACCACAAGGTCAGCTGCCGAGAGCTTGGCCGTAATTCACTCTGTGTCTGGGCAGGAAATCTACTTTAGCTCAGGGGGATGTCCAGTAATAGGAAAAGTTGTTCCAGGACCTTGGGCTATTTCGGCTATTTTCTTTTATTTTGCAGACAGAGAACCTTTCGGGAGATGCATCTTGTACTGGAAAAAAAGAAAAATAAAGTCATGTGGTCAGGGACAGAAAGAGGGGTAGAAATGGAAAGGGGAGCTTGCAGATGTTTGTGCCTCTTTGGGTTTGGGGTTCTTCTTCTTGACAGGATCACCTTCACCAGGGAAGATCAGAGTAACAAAGGGGACCCCAGAACTTGATGGGCTCTTAAACACCCTAACAGCATGCAGCAGAGTCTAATGCGTTGCAGCAGGGGTGTCACTGCAGGTGGGGTTGCTGTCTCTGCTGCTTCCCTGCAGCTGTGGGTTGGCAGGGAAGATGGGGAGGCAGTGGGAAAACCATCACAGTAATGAATGCTCAGGGATGGAGATGATGGACCTTCCTTGGAAAGGCATCAGAGGGCAACTTGAACTACAGCCAGGTTGTACCTCTGGCCAGCAAGGGATGGGCCAGCAGACTGGCCCCCAGCAGATGCAGTAGGACAACGCTGATTCCCAGTGGGTGGCCATGAGCTTGGGCTAGCTTAGCTGTGAGCAGCAGTGAGCAAGGCAAAGGAGGCAAAGGACGCAAAGAGCAGATGCCTGCCCTTGAACGGCAGCCTTCAGAATGATTTAAACAGGGTCTGCTGAATGGGGCTGCAGTTTGGAGCGAGGCTGGTATTTTCAGCCAGCTGGATAATGAGAGCATCCAGAGTTATAACAGGAAGGATTAAAAAATGTAATTGCTAATGGGGAATTAATTGTTAATGGGGAATCATCATTGCAGGAGGGTGTTCCCAGTGTGGCCCCGCAGGGATCTGTTCTTGGCCAATTGCTAATCACTCGTCTTATCAATTATCTTGAAGGCAACATAAAACTGTTGCTGGCAAAGTTTGCTGGTGACACAAGGGCTGATGCACATAATGGAAAGGATGAGTCCATCACACACAGAGTCCAGAGCAGCTAATATACGAGCCTTCCCTCGGCAGGAGCATGTGTTTTATGCAGCCAAACACAAGTCCATTCATCTCCAGTGGAGGAATGTAGGTCAGACTCACAGAATGCAGGATGGTGTCCCAGGGACGACAGCACTGATAAGGCCTTGTCAGGAGCCACATGGAGATAAAGTGCCAGTGTGCTGTGCTGAGAGCAAAACTTGGCCAGAGGCAAAAGGAAGTGTCACGGGAGGTATGAAGGTGCTGTGTAACGAGAAGACGGAGTTTTTTCCTGAGCTGGCCCCAACCTGAGCCTGGAAGAAGGCACCATCTCCAGCCTCCCAGCTCAGCACACACAGTCAGTCCCTTTGACCTTGCCTTCCCCAGTGACTGCCTGTGCCCTGGCAATTACAAAAATTCCAGACCACTCTGTTGCACACTCAACTCACCCTGGGGATTGCGTGGAAAAACAAACAAAAAATGACAGATGTTTGTCATGTCACTTAATGCATGACTGAAGGACACTGTGATAGTGCCACAAGGGAGAGGAGAGGAGAGGAGAGGAGAATGTACTAACCATCTCCTACACAGCAAATCCAGACAAAACTCCAAAATCAAAATGACTAGTTTAAGCATGCCAGGCAGAGGGCATTTCCTGGCATGGGTTGGCTTATGTGGAGGAAGCAGAGTACAGAAAGAGCTGGTCACATCTCTGTCAGCCAAACAATGCAACAGAGACAGGGTTGGGCAATTTGAGAAGGGGAGAGAGGTTTTCCTATCCATAGTTGGTTTCTCTTTGAAAAGCCAATTTGCATGGCTTTGCTGTGCATTTTGAAGACTATTTACCGGTCCATGCTTTGTCTTTGCAGCAGCATTTCTAATGAGGCACGTGCAAACTGGAGCCCCCGGGAAGCTTTGCAGCAGAACCGACTGCAAAAGATTAGTGTCAGGGCTTAAGAGAGCAAGAAAGACGGGAGAGTACCGAAACAAAATCTCTCTTTTCCTCGGCTGAGGAATGATGGGGGCTAATTGCTTGTTGCTGGTGAGAAAGAGAGGAGATGGGAGCTTCTGCTCCTATCAATAAATTAACCCCGGCATGTGGCATCTGAAGTGCATTCATTTCCAGAGACTTTTATCTCTTTGTCTCCTCTCCTGGGTGAAAACATAATTATTGTTTAAACATGAGTTAATTCAGCAAGGTGAGGATCAATAGAGCAGAATTACTCCTCTTTTAAAAGCAAAGAAATCTCAGTCTGGGACAGATGTGGACATAATTCTGGCAGAGCTGATGGATTGGGAAAATGCCTTTGTCACAGCAAGAGACTGGGGAAGCAGAGCTCCCTCTTTTCAGGACTGCTGTAGGCATTGGGTCTAATAAGAACAGGTAAGTCCAGCAACAGGCAGTCACAGCATTTAGCAGCAAAAGCTGAAATCACCCATGCATGTGCACTTTGTAGTCTGACATGTGGTTAGGCATCTCCACCATGTACACACTTCCCATATAAGAGCTTGGGTAAAACCCCAAAGCTCGTGCTGTGACCTCTCCCGGACCTTTGGAGGCACCCAGGCCCTGCCAGGGAGAGGGTCTCTGCACTGCAGGGACCCCCACCAGCTCTGCTCTCACACAGTGGAGGCCTTGGACAACCAAAGGTGTGAATGTCACAGCAGACAGCATCGCGTCGGTGCTCAGCTGTCCCCACCACCTTCCTCCACTCTGAAATACATTGACAGCAACCACTGCCTGAAGAACAAAACATGGGAAGGAAAACTGAGCTATGCACAACAACAGGAAGTTGATTAGAGGGCTAGAACACCTCTTCTATGAGGAAAGGCCGAGATACTTGGTATTCTTCAGCCTGGAGAAGAGAAGGCTCTAGGATGACCTTATAGCACCTTCCAGTACGCAAAGGGGCTACAAGACACCTGAGGAGGGACTTCCCACAAGGACATGCAGTGACTGGACAAGGGGTAATGGCTTTAAACCGAAAGAGAGTAGGTTTAGATTAGGTATCAGGAATAAATCCTTCACTCTGAAGGTGGTGAGGCACTGGTGAAGGTTGCCCAGAGAAGCTGTGGATGTCCCATCCCTGGAAGTGTTCACGGGCGGGTTGAATGGGGCTTTATGCAAACTGATCTAGTGAAGGCGTTGCTGTCCATGGCAGAGGGATTGGAGCTTGATGATCTTTAAGGTCCCTTCCAACCTAAACCATTCTCTGATTCTGTGTGGAGGGCACAAGGCTCTCCCCTATGGTCTTCAGCCTGTTCTGTCTACTCTGTCCTCTCCCATTCTTTCTGCAGCTCCTGTCCATCCCTCCATGCCAGCTGGATCTGTGCAGATGGGGACAGCCCTGAGACTGTCCAGGGCAATACCCATCGCTGCAGGCAGTCTGGCCCAATCTGGCAGCCCCATCTAAAGCTGCTTATTCATGTGCTGGGGATGACACTCCTGGACATGCTCTTCCATTGCCCCTCTGCCCTTCCTTGAAGCAGGACACCCCAAACCCACTGCCAGACCCAGAATATTAGTGCCAGCCTCAGAGTATCCCCCTGGGGCTGCCCTGCTGGATGTCTCTGGTCTCCCATCACACAGTGTCCATCCCCATGGGTAGCTGGAAGTTGCAGTCCCCAGCTGTGTCATGCAGGTGAAACCTGAGCAACCTGCCAGGGATGCAAAGCAAGGGAGCTCTGTCACCCCAAAGATCACAGGAACTTCAAATCCATTGACTTCTGAGCCCCTCCACTCCCTTCCCCCGACATTGGAGATCATCCCGGGCTTCCACATCCCAGACAGATGCCCCCTGTGCTCTGCCAGCTCCAAGGAGGTGGGCAGCAGAGGGGTTAATACATGAGCAGCCTCACCTTTACCAAGGCTGATGCTGCTTTTATTAATTCATGTGGCACTTTGCAGGATGCTCCAGTAATCACCAGGGTGCATATGAGAGCCAGGAGAGGGTGGCCAGGCTCTCTCCGTTGTGCTCATGCTCACTTAACAGCTTGTCACATCCTCCTCACTCAAGTATTCAGTGCTAATGCATCTCTTAAAGTGCTTCATGAGCTATTAAAGTCAAACGTGCCTCAAGTGCATGATAAATGGACTCTATGCCAGCATCTTCCCCCCACTCCCCCGGGTCCCAGCCACCAGTGGGATTAATCCATCCTCCCACACCACTCCTGCTGGCATTTT
>NW_008246062.1:807289-808498 GCF_000691975.1 Corvus brachyrhynchos
GCTGCAGCAGGGCAGGTGCAGCACAGGGCACAAGCTTTGGGTCTCCAGTGTGGGGGAGACACTCCCCAGCTTCCCCTGCCTGCATGCAGCCTCCCTAAGCCAGGCATGGTGGGGTGGGCAGGAGAGCAGAGCATACCTCGGTGTTTCTGAGAGGTGCCCAGGAGGGACACGCAGTGCCTCTGGGGAACAGATTGAGGACAGTCCTGAAAGCGCCCTATTAGCCTTTCTCCAGCTCTTGTAACCTATTTTCTGACCCTGTGTCCTTTTTTGTCCCCCAGTGAAGCTCCTGCAGATGGGAAGATCCCTGCCTCACTTCTCACCCCCTGTTGAGGCACTTGTTGATGCACACAGGCCTCAGCAGCTTCAGTTTTGAGCTGGTGACCCAGACACCTCCCTCCCAGACACAGGCAGGCAAGGGAAACAGGAGGGACATGAGGACATGGGAGGCTATGCTGCCAAACCCCTGAACCCTACTGGATCACAGAGCAGAAGGTGACAGTCGCTGCAGCTCTGCACCAGCTGTCAGTGGCAAAATGCGTGGTCCTGCTTACTGGTGAGGAGCAGCATTTGTTTCTGACTAGACAACACAAGTGTGTGCAACCCTGAGGTACCTGGCACTTCTGCGTTTTGTGCATCTCCCTGTGCAACAGGTCTGGGCTACTGTTCCTACAGCACAGCAGGAACAGCATGGTGCGTCCAAAGGATGCTCTGCAAGTCCTATTGCTGAGTCCTTCAAAGCTTCCCAGGTAGTGGTCCTACAAGCACAGCAGGACTGAGCAGCTTTGCTTCTCTGCAGGAAGCATCACACCACCACAAGCAGCACACAGCTCAGCACCCAAATGCTTTGAGCAGGCTCCCTGGGAAGGGGTAGTGGACCCTCCTGCAGCACCAGCCAGCAAGCTCCTTCCATGTCCAGAGGGTGGCTGTCCCCACAAATGCAGATGTGCTGCCAAACCTTGGCTGCTTTGTGTCCAACCTGGCAGCTTCTGGCAATGTAAACCCACCCAACTGGATTTAGGGTAGCTCAGCAGGGCACTCTGGCTGGGTTCCTCAGTTTCACAGAGCCCATAGATGTCTTTACTGGACTTCATCAGCAAAATCCCCCTCTAAGATCCTCTAAAAGCAACTACAGACAGACTGCCAAGAAAAGCAGTGAATGCTGGAGGTTCCCCATTTTGTCCCATTTTTGCAGGGCTGGACTCCACAGCA
>NW_008246062.1:808513-843984 GCF_000691975.1 Corvus brachyrhynchos
GTGATGCCATCCCTGCTCCTGCCTAGACCCAAGATCATGTGGGGCCCTCCAGCTCCCAATGCCACCAGTGACTTTAAAATGTAATCTCTCTAAAGCCACCACTAAAATAAGCCCTGAATCCTCTGCCAACCTGGAGAGATGTGAGCTAGTGGTGGGCCCAGATACGTGGTGGCAGTGGGGATTAAGTCATCCCAAGAAGGTGAGAGCAGGATGAAGCATCATCCATGATTGTCCTGGGGCAGGGCATCATGGAGCTGTCAGACTGATGCTTCCTCCCAACTCTTATCCCTTCATGGGTGGGCTGCATAGGGCACAAAAGAGTGGGGGAAGGCATCCAAAGCAGTGTCCTGGCACTAGGGACACAGAGAGGTGTGGACAGGGCAAGGGGCATCAGCAGAGGGAGATGCAGGGTGCCCAAACCCCACAGTGATGGCTTGGAGGGGACGCTTGTCATGGAGAGAAGTGATAACATGCACAGAAGCAGTATCAGGCACACCTGGAGGGTGCTCCCAGCTGCCCCCAGGAGAGAGGCTGGAAGAGCAGCATTCCCATTTCTCAGGACCCCCAAGGCCTGGGAGGCGTGAAGGACTCACCCTGCTGGCTGTGCCTCTGGGCGTACACCACCACCACCACGGCGAGCACCACGCAGCAGGCTGACGGGACAGGGTTAGCCATCTGTGGAAGCAAACACAGGCAGGAGCAGTCAGGGCTTGCCCCCAATGCTGAGAGCCCTCAGCAATGGGACTGCAGGAGATGACTGTAAAACCAACTCCATCGCAGCCAAGGGGAAATTCACTGCAAAATGAGGCATTTTGCTGGCGCACGCTTCATCACTCGATAGCCTGTGGCCCTTTCCACGGGAGGTGCCTGGAGGTGATGATATGCTTTGCACAAATATTCTATCTTCCCTATCTCATTTTCAACATTTTCCTTAGGAAAGCCAGCCCCTGGTGTCAGGCTCTCCTTGGCAGATGCAGCATCCTCCTAGGAGCCAGCACTGCCTGCAAGTGGGTTGCAGAGGGGTTTTGAGGCGATGGGAGCACACCCAGGTAGTTCACAGCACCAGGTGGTGTTTAGGACACGCAAGATGTTGATCTCAGCACAGACCTCAGCCTCAGCCACCTGCCATCAATATCTTGATGGGCCACAGTTGTCCCCCACCTCTCTGGGCTGGGAGAGGGGCAGAGGCTACTCCATCCTGGTGAGCTGTGCCATGTCCCAGGGGATGCTGTGGTGCAGGGAGGTGTGGAGGGGGTTACAGCTAAGAAAGCACGTAATGAAGACATCCTCCCTGCACCAAAAAGCCCCTCCAAGGGTGGACAAATGGCAGCAAAAACTACAAGGATACCCTGCACGGCCCTGCAAGCTGGAGATGCTCAGTCTCTCGTTTTCTTGCAGCCAGGGCTGGTAGAGGAGACCAGAGCCAGGAGGGAGCTGCTGGGGACAGCCATGGGGATGCGGGCCCACCCACCAGGAGGTAAATAGCACCATGCATGAAAAGCAAATTCCACCTTCAAAACCATTTAAACCTCCCTAATCTCCAGTGCCGTATCAGTAACGTGCACAGGATTGCCTTTTAATCTAGAACATGAGTATGGGCTCATTAGCCAGATGGCATCCATTTAAACCTAAATAAAGGGGGAGCTCTATTGGCAAGAGAAAAAAAATCCAGCAAAACATATTCCATTACCCAACACGACTGTTGCAGGAGCCCAGATGGCCTCTGGTTCACAGCAAGCCTTTGCAGGGCTGGAGGGGAAGGCAAGAGCAGCTGGGTGGGATTTCATGAGCAGATTTTGGGGTGCAGCTGGACCAGCCTGATCTCAAATGCCTCTCAGGGGCAGGGGTGCTGGGGGAGATAGTGGGTCTGAAGAGGACGAGCCTGGAGATGGGCAGAGAAGGGACCCACAGCCTTCACTACTGATTTTTGGGTGCTGGGTTTGGGCTCGAAGGGCTGGCAGCAAGAGCCATTCCCAGTGTGCTGGTGCTGCAGAGACATGCAAGCCCCAGACCCTGCTGCCAGCCCTCACAAGTCACCTTGAGCAAATCACTCTAACTGCCTCCCCTGTGCCTCAGTTTCCCCCACCTGTAAAGCAGAGATAATGAAGGTGACCTTCCTCTGGAAGCTCTGGGCGAGGAGCGCTAAGTGCGGATTACAACATCCTTACCACTCCCTCTGTTTCTTCCCTCCTGCTCCTCTTGTGCCTGCTCTCCACTGCCTTCTCCATGCGTCCCCTCTGTGCCTGCAGCATGGCTCCCCAGCCCCCACCCCACCTGTGCTCCAGCTGCCATCACAAGGGGCAGCTTGGGGAGTGGGTGATAGCTGGAACCTGAGGCACTGAGCAGCTTGGAAACCACCTGCAAACCAGGAGCCAACTCTCCCTATTTACTCCCAAATTTACTTTCCACAGAATAGTCCCTTCCTACAGCTCTGGAAGCTGATGGGTGGCACCAGGAATTGAAGCAGGCAAGGAAACGGGGGCCAGAGCCTCCCTTCACCACAGTCCAGATATCCCCAGCTAGTGCAGCCACCCCATTTCTGGGGACAGTGGCAATGACAGGAGGCAGGACAGGACCCCCCAGTAACCAGCCAGCTCTTCAGAAAGTGTGAGATCTCGATGTAGCCTTTGGCTTGGCTCAGTGCAAATACCATCACCAACCCTCATGCTCTACCTCCCGGCCCTGTCAGGGAGCAAAGCCACCTGCTGCCCCCCCCTGCTGCTCCTCCCTCATCTTATCAGCTCTTAAAATAATTGCTGCTGCTCCTGCCCATGTGCCTGGGCCAGCATCGAAACAGACACAGTTATGTGGCAAGGAATGGTTCCTGTCCTGAAACACTGATTGTCTCAAGGGATACAGGTGGAGTAGGAGAGAGCAGAAGGACCCAGGTAAGATCCCTGGGGATTCTGTGGCATGACCAGGACACAGGCAGAGGCTTCCAGTGACAGCACAGAGAACTCACCACTCAGCTGCTCTCATCCTGGAAAACCTCATTTCTTCTTAGAGATGAGCTCTGTGACCAGGCAGTAGCAGAGCTATTTTAGTACAAAAAATCTAGCCAGAAAACCAGCTTTTTCTCACTTGAATTGCAATTTTCCATGCAGTGTTTACTTTGTTTGACTGTTTTGCCCAAAGCCATGTTGATTTTTTTTTCCCCAAGCACATAAAAAACCTTCGCAATTTCTGCAGATGCTTCTAATGCAAATTTCTGCTGCTGTATTTGCTCACTTAACTATTTCTCTAGCAAAAGCCAGCACCCCAGCACTCAGAGTGCACAGGCCATTGAGCAGCAGCTCACCAGGTGTGCAGATTCCTGAGCTATGTTCCGTGCCAGCAGGGAGCAGTTCACAGGTGATGGAGGGGAACCACATATATTACGCAGAGAAGCCAACAGTGGGAAACTCAATCTTGTGCGCAAAAGGTAGATTTTCCCCCTGTAATGAATCATTTCTTGGAGGTGGAGAGGAGAGAGGAGCCTGGGCAGAAGGAAGAGGGGTGAGGGAACACATGAAGTGGTGGACCAGCAGCTCTGGAGCCATCCTCCCTGTCTCCAGCTTCCTGTTTTGGGAGAGAGCAAATAGCTGATCTTTCCCTGCCTTGTCCTCTACACCAAGGGTAGTGAGGGCATCAGTCATGGTCACTCGCAGCAGAAGACAACTCAACATAGAAATGAATAAGGTCCCCTCCAGCAGCTCTCAGCCTAAACCAAAACATGTTTCTAGTCATGTGTTTCCTGAGCTGGATCAGGACTGAAGGCACACAGCAATGTGACATTAGCTGTTGTGGTGTGATGGGGTGAGGACAGTGCCATGGGGGCACAGCAGGAGTGAAGGGGATTGTGTATCCAGGCAAAAAAGTAGGATGACACTTTCTACTGAACAGTCCCAGTGTCCTCTTTTGAGCAGGCAAAGGAATGGATCCGTTCCAGCTGTCCCTTTGTATAATCTCCAAAGCTTTGGTAATGGGGTACCAACTGGCACCTGGAAACAGCAGCTCCAGGGCAGGTTTGTCCCTGGCTAGCGAGGGATGTGGGCTGCATCTCAGTCTCCCACCACAACTTTCACCTGCCATAGGCTGCTCTCAGCAATGATAAATAAATAATGATTAGAGGTGTGTGTTGCTGCCATGAAAGAAAAGTGGTAGTTTCAAAACCTAGTGTTTCCATGACAAAGTCTTCCGTCGAGCAATTCCCCACCAGGTGCTGTTATGGGGTCTGGCTCTGAAGTGGTGAACTGGGGGAAAACAAACTCTGTTTAGTCATTTCCTTCTCCTGCAGCCTTGCCCAGAGCCTTCCAAAGGAGCTTTGCAGCACCTGTCCTGCAGGCACCTGTGGCAGGCACCACGGTGTGAGTGCTCTGCCCACAGCAACTATCGATGCTGTGGCACAACCTCTGCTGCAGGCATGGGCTGTGGATGGAGACACCTGTGCTGCAGACACTGGCTGGAGCTGCTCCAGTTTGCCTGTACTGCAGACACCCACTGCGCATGCTGGGGTACACCTGTACAGCAGATGCCGAGCGTGGGTGGTACTGCACACCTGTACCACAGGCACTGGCTATAAGGTGGTACTAAACACCTGGAGTGCAGATGCTGACTGAAGACACTGCAGCCCACCTACCCTGCAGGACAGGTCACAGCCTGCCTCTTCCTGGGGTGTGGTGCTGTGCCTGTAGTGCAGATGCCGACTGTAGCCATTACAGTGCCCCCGCACTCACAGCAGGCACCTCCTGGGCCCCAGCGTTACCGAAGGAGAAACAACACCCTTACCAAAGCCACTCTCGACTCCTCAGTGTAGGCCTTTGCTAGAGATCCCAACACAGCTTCCCCCAGCCCCGGGGATCCAGGGTGCCTCCCACGGGAAGGCATCCCTCCCCAAGGGCAGGGTGTGATGCTGGTATGAGCAGTGAAGCACTGGAGGCAGGACACCCTCCAGCCCTGGCTTCCCAGGGATTGCACCACTTGTGGCACCCGAAAGCACTGAGTGCTGTCTCCTCCTTTCAGATCATCCCTGGCAGCAAGGCGAGGGAAAGGAGAGGAAAAAATAGTTGTCACTTAATGTCAGACACTTGCTAACAGCCATAAAACCTTCTGGCCTTACAGTGCCCTGTCAGCACTAAACTCCTCTTTGCTGCCTAAGAGGAAAAGAGAAAAGAAGGACTTCATCATCTCCTTCATACGTGCTATCAGAAAGCCTTATCTGCAGAGACAGAATGCCCAGTGCTTGAAAAGCTTTCTTAAATCTAATTTAAACCCCCACTGTCAATAGAGCAATTAGCACTGCCCTGCTGGACCATGAGTGCCACAGGGATGACTAGGGCCAGCTGAAATTAATTCACTCCTGGCTGTCATGGACCATGACTTTACTCCCTCCACCTCCTCCCTTTCTGGTAATGAAGTGGAGACCCCAAGGAAGAGGATACCCTGGAAAAAGGAGCACCCCACAGCAGAACTCCTTCATCACTGAGCCTCTACCATCCCAGCGAGCGCTGCTGGACCCCTGGGTGGCTGCGCAGACCCTCCTTCCCTTGTGGTCTAAAAGATGGACAAATGGTGGAAGGATGGTCCTTACAAAATGTCCCAGCTGCTTTGGTTGAAGGTGTGCCCGTGAAGGCAGCTGTGGACTTGCAGAGCTCTTGGCTCCAACATACCTGCTGGAGTTGCTCCATCTTCCCTGGATGCCACTGGCAGGGTGTCTCTGTGTTAAAAGCAATGAGCAAAGCTGTTCCCCATATCCATGGGGATGAAGAAAGCAGCTCTTCGGAAGCCCAGATGAAACCAGAGCTACTTTGCAAGGGGTAATGCACAGTTAGGAGCTCCAGGGGTAGCTGAGATGGTCTGGGGAGGAAGAACCCATGAAAAAGCTCAGGCTGTTTGAGAATATGCCAAACTGGCAAGCTGGCACCCAGGACAGGTAATTTGTTGCTTCTGTGGATCATGGCAACATGCTCCCACTGGGGCAGGGAGCTGTAGAAAGACCAGCAGGGTGCTGAGAGTCCCAGGAGTGAGGTCATCACCCTGGAGCTCCAGGGGCTGGGGGATTCCTGCTCCAGGAGCAAGATGGGGATCTCTCAAACCACACCTTGCTGCTCTTCAAATTGGTGCCCTAAAGCATCAGGGCAGTGCAGTCCACCCCTGTCCCTGGCAGGACAAGGGACACACTGGGGTGCTATGATTCCTCCGTGGCCTGAGGACAGGCAGGAGCACGATGTCAGGAGAGCATGGGACAGGTACAATCGATGGGAACCTCTCCAGTGACCCTGCCCAGCAACAGCCCCCGGTGCCACATCCATTGCAGGGCAGTGCTGCTGCCCGTTCCCTGTTCCTGCATGGAGCCTTGACGGGGGATGTTTCCCATAGCCCATACCTGTCCTCACACCTCCCACCATGTGAACCAGTTTTTCTGCAAGTGGAAGGCAGCAGTCCAAGACCAGCCATCTGCTCCAGCAGTGATAAAAGCCAATGCAAAGAACAGCATACTAATAAAGCATTGCACGTCCTCAACAGTGCTACTGTGAGGAGGCACAGCAGGGCAGGAGGGGGCTTAAATCCCATGGCAGAGGAGGAACATTGTCCCAGGACTGTTCCTCAGGGACACGAGTGCCACCTGGGCAGGAAGGTCAGCTGAGCTGCCATACCCAAACCCCACTCCTCCACAGCCCACAGCCACCCCTGGCCAGCCTCTGAGATGCAGGAAAGCTCAGACCAACAATGGGAAATGTAATTTTCCCTCTCTTTTTACTCAACTTTCCTCTGCACTGAGCATTTCCTGGCTCCCTGCAGAGAGAGATTGCAGGAATCAATCGTATCTTTGCTTCTATTAAAGAACTGCCAGAACCAGTGCTTTTTGTCTGGAGCCTCCATTAAAATGAGGTCCTGAGCAGTGTTTCTCCATAGATGGTGCCATGTCAGGGACAGACAGAAGAGATCAGACAGAGAAGGGAGAGAGACTGGAGATGGGTGATGCTTGTGGTTCAGGTGCTTCCCAGTACTCCTCTCCGGAAGCTGGAGAAATCACCTAAGATGGGCGTACTTGGGAGCAGATCCTGCTCATTCTGCATCTCCAGGCTGTGGTTACTGTGGGATGGAGCTCTTGGTGTCATGCTGGTTTTCAGCACTTCGATTCTCAGCCTCCACCCACAAAAACAGAATATTAATGATGCGGAACAAAACCTAAACAACCTCACAAAATCAAAACCAAACTCACATAAACTGAGCAAACAACCCCAAATAATTTAGGAAGGTCCTGCTGTCTCATGCCAGGTTTGGTTTGTGCTTTCCAGACAAATGCTGTCAACATTTTTTATTTTTGTCTGCGGGGCTGCATTGCCCTTCAGTCCCCCTAGGATTTTGCTCACAACCCTGCTTTCTGCCTTGGGGAGACTGTAGTGAGCCTGCTTTATGAAATGCCCAACATCCCTGCAGATGCAGAGCTCCAGGGCAGAGAGAAGCATCCTAGTATTAAACTCTGGACTGTGGCATAGTCATGTGCTATCCTGAGCAAAACAAATAGGAAAAGGAGGACAGACAGGGTTTGTCCAGATTTATTCTATCAGCTGGATGCCCACTACACAGCAGACATGGCATAGAGGAGCACGGTGTTTCCCATGGTTACTGCTAGGAGCGATTTTTGGGGTATGTCTGGCCACAGCAGCTTTAGCATCCCCCTCAGTAGCACCTGCAGACACAGGTTCCACAGGGCTTTGCTTGAAACATGAAGACTGCATCTCTTGCTAGCCCAGTCTTGCTCCTCTGGAGGTCTATTCACTGCAGCTCCCATGCAAGGGGCTGGACACAGTGTGGGCACTGTGTCTGAGCTCTGTGGCACTGGGGTTATGTGAGGTGAAGAGCATGGCGCTGCTGTGGAAGCACAGGGGCAACCAGGGAAAAAGTGCCAGCTGCCATCCCAACCCAGCTGCTGGCACCCTGCAGGACCCCCTTCCTCCAGTGCAGGCAGGGCCATGCTAGCTTGGCCCCAATAAACCTCCTGGTGGTGATGTGCCCAGGCCAGGGAGAGCTACAGCTCATTCCTGAATCACAGGCATCCAAGGACTGAGGCCACAGCATTGCTGCTCAAAAAGCAGGACAGGTTTGCTTTTTGCCAGCATGCTGAGACAGAGCTAGAAGAGGATGAGAGCCTGAAGTTGTGTTGCAGGGGCTCAGGGACATGAGCAGGATTGGAGTGAGGAGCATTGGAAGAGACCTTGGCAGATGTCTTGTCCAAGGAGGGAAGAAGAGGGAAGGGCTTAGCAGCACTGTGAGAGTAAGCGATGGAGCACCCAGTTATACAGAGCTTCTTGGGCATTTTAATTTTAGCTTGGCTTTTTGATTGGGCTTTCTTTTTTTTTTTTGAGCTGTTGGCACAGAGGGAGCAGGATTGGAGTGAGGAGCATTGGAAGAGACCTTGGCAGATGTCTTGTCCAAGGAGGGAAGAAGAGGGAAGGGCTTAGCAGCACTGTGAGAGTAAGCGATGGAGCACCCAGTTATACAGAGCTTCTTGGGCATTTTAATTTTAGCTTGGCTTTTTGATTGGGCTTTCTTTTTTTTTTTTGAGCTGTTGGCACAGAGGAAGCCACTCCAATGACTCTGATGCTGCCTCCCCAGAGACACCTCAGGATCATGCAATCATAAAATCCATCATTTAGGTTGGACAAAAACCTCATCAAGTCCAACAGTAAACCTAACACTGCCAAGTCCACCACTAAGCCCTGTTCCTAAGTGCCATATTCACATGTATTTTAAATACCTCCAGGGATGGTGACTATGGCTTGTGTTGCTTTGTTTCATCTCTCCTCCATGCCTGCAGCACAAGTTGGCAGGAGGATGGGGTAGGCAGGACCCAGGCAGCTTCCAAGGCCCAGGGAGAGCAGCAAACACTGTTGGAGGCAGACAGGGGCTCAGGATGCTGGGAACTGTGTGGTCCCCACGGGTCCCTGCTTGCTGTCCTTCCCTGTCCACGTTCCACAGGAGCTGCTGGTGTCCCCACTAATGCCTCTAATGCCTTCAGACCACCAAGTGGCCCGGGGTCACTGGCCCACAAGCTGCTGTGGGGACACAGGCCAGTGCAGGCAGCCAGGATAGATGTGACAGTGAGGACATTTGTCCTCCAGCTGCATATGGGCTGCCCCCTGCCTCCTTCCTCACTGCAAGAATGCTGCTCAAAACCTGGCCAGGAAAAAGCAGACTGGAGAGAATCGCAGACAGATGGGGTTTGGTGGTCATTGATTCACCCAGTTCCATCCAGTTTCATCACCCCACTCACCCCAGGTGGTTTCACAGGTGCCCGGCATGTCCCATGCAGCCTTCTGGGATCTGTGTCCCTATGTCACAGAAGCACCCCGTTCTGGAAGTGGGCAACTGAGGGGGAAAAACGGAGGCATGTGGGTTTTCTGTAATACCCTGATGACAAGTGAAAAGGGTGGCACTGAAGGGAGGAACTAATCCCACCCTTCAGTGAGAGCAGCCCGTGTTGTGTCCAGTGATGCTGGAAGGGGGCTTTCTGCTGCCAGCAGTCTCTTTGGTAGGCTCAGGGGTCTGCCCCAGAACTGAGCCTAAGGCTGGCAGTGGGACTGGGGTGATGTGCCTGCCCTCTTCTGCTTGCAAACACCCTCCTGGGAAAGCAGTGGATAGAAGTGACCTCTTTTTGCTCTGACCCCCCCCAAATGGCCCTACTCACAGGCCAAGCCTCACCACATGGCAGCAGCTGTCTTGGCACCACTGCTGCCTCAGTCTGCAGCAGGACCTCACTGGCCCCTGCCCCCTTGCCCCCTATCAGTTTGGCATTGCCTGGATTCAGCTGGTGGAAGGGGAAAAGCATCCATGGGAGGCAGAAACAGCATTGCTTAAATGGGCTGCCGGCACTCCAAAGCCCCAGGCTGGCTCTCCTCCCCTGGCCTCCAACTGGTGCCTCTTTGAGGGTCTCTGACTGCCACAGCCTGGAGCCAGCAGAACTTGTGGGGTGAGACCAAGGGGCTGCTGAGGACCCCTCTGAAAACCCCTGGGGATCCTTGACCTCCCTAGGATCCAGCCCCAGACCTTGCAGACAGTGTTTGCTGAGGGTGAGCAGAGGATGAGGAGGGAGAAATGGAGTTGGCTAGACGCAGCTGTGCCGAATAAAAGTCAAGAAAGTGTCTCACCCAAAACTACAGGAAAGTTTAATTATCAAGGACAAAACACCATCTGTGTGTGCAGACTGTGACCTCCTGCTGCCCCTGGGCTTTAACAGCTCTTAAATTAAAATGTTTGTTAGGGTGTATTCCCTGTCTGACATCAGGGAAGCAGTTTCACTAGGACAGAGAGGAGGATGCACTGAGACGCGTGCTGGGGTGGTGTGCTGGGCTCGATGGTGATGGGGGAAACAAAACACCCTTTTGGAAAAGAGAATTCCCTCCAAGCATGGCTCTGGCAAGCCCAGCATCGCTGCGTGTTGCCACTGGCAGGTGAGGCGTGTGTGAAACTGTATTTGAGTCTCAGCCTCTTTCCAAAAAACCAAAGCCAAGAGGATGTACACTTGGAGGAAGATTTTGCCATGTAAAGCCAGCAGAATTAAATGAATACTCAATAAAGAAGAGGTTGGATTAAAATCCAATTTGTTTTCAGCCCTGCAAGGGAGGGAAGATGCGTACAGTGGTACCAAGCCCCAGAACTGATCTAGGGGTGTTAAACCATGCAGTTCCTTTCTTTTTCTCTTTCCTGTTGTTTATGGGATACAGCACCCAAGGTGGACACACCATCACTTTCCTACCTACCAACACTGAAAGCAGTCTGAAGCCAACCTGGCCATATAGGAGAAAAACAACTCAGCTGGGAGAGGTCCCACTTGGCAAGATCCCAGAAGCCTTCTTCTCCATCCTGCTGCCAGTATTCCTGCAGCAAGGCACTTTTTCCACTAGTAAACCCCCAAAGCCAAACACTAAATATGAATGCATTGGCCTCTGGGATCTGCCATGAAGACTCACATTCAAAGAACACAGATCCAGGTCTATCTTCATCCTACGGCAGTTCTAGGGGCTGTGGGTCTGGAGGTGGCCATGCTACCAGACTCCAGGAGTAAGCAGGGGAGTGCTTGATACTCCTCTTGCTTGGTCCCACACTCCCTACACAATCACCCTGCCCCACCAGCCAGGCTCTCTCTGGGCTCTCAGGGCCCTCCTGTCCTTCCAGGCCACAGAACCAGTGCCTATCTCTCTTTTATGCCCCTGTCAGGTCAGCCCCTCTCCAACTCTGCACCAAGTTCATATGCCTTAAAATTATTGGGACATTTTGATCCTGTGCTCAAGACAAGTACCGGTATCAAGTCTCATTCTGTGCATCTGCCTCTCCTCAGGCTCCCTCTCCCTCCAGCAACTGCCCCATCTCTTCCACCCCTAAAATCACACCATGGCTTTGCTCCTTCTCACCGTTGCAGGCAAAGCAGCCAGTGTATGAAGGACAGCCCTTGCAATGCCAAATTTGACTTGGAAATCCCTTTGCCTAGCTGCACCCCAGTGATCCCCATCCCAGGAGGTTGGTGTGCTTTAAACCTCCTGCCTGCAGCCTGCACTCATTCCTCCCCTCTCTTGGGGGCGAGGCAGCAGGCAGGAACGAGGGTGCCACCCCTGCCTGGCCGGCTGTCTTCCACCAGGTGTGGCAGGACAGATGTGAACCACGTGTGCCTTTTGTCTCAGGACCCTTCCTGGAAGCTCCAGCACTGAAGGAAGAGAAAACCATCAGCCAAGAGCAGCCATGGAGTCCCCAGCGGCCTCCAGCCCCCTCCCAACCTCTGGCTCCACTTCATCCACTGGGGCAAGACTCAGTTTAGGGGAGGGCTTGTTTTTTAATTAGAAAATATTCATCAGCATTTAAAAATAAAATAATAAAAAAGTGTCAACCAGCTGGGGCCACGAAAGCTGGGGCGTTTTTGGCTCCCGACCAAGCACTTTGATAGAAAGGCTTTTTGGAAAATGCCGTAGAAAACATTTAATTTCTCCCAAGGCCTGCATATGGGGCTCATCACTTGTGCATATTGCACAGGAATATTCATGTGTGCTGGCCTCCTGCTACAGGATGACGAGGGTTCGCCGGTGCAGCATGCAAAAGGGGCTCCTTCCCTTCCCTTTATTTTTTTTTTTTCTCTTTGGAAGAGCAAAGCACAGTATTTCACTTTCAATCCCTGAATATTTGTCAATGACAGAACAAAGGAAAAACTGAGCCAGAGTCAGGTCTGCGCGTACTCATCAGCTCGCTGCGCTCACCACAGGGTAGAGCCACAGATGAGCAGCAAATGTGGGGAAACATATTTCTACCCCTGGTTTTGCTGCTTTCTGGTTGCTTGAGCCCATTCTGATGCTGCCTGGATGGAGAGTGGGAGCCTGACTTCCACTTCCCTGGCACAGCAAGTGGTTTCAGTTCACATCCCAGCTCTCCATTCCAGGGATGTGGAGCTGGCTCATCCTGGACTTGCCACTGGGTATATCCATTAGCTAATGCCCTTCTGCAAAACTCAGGAGGACTGAAAATACTCCACTGTGGCCGTAGAGCAGAGCCTGACCCAGCAAGGGGATGACTGGCATGGCTCGGGCCCTCATCTCCCTCCAGTGTTGCTGGCTCCCTCCCTTTACCCCTCAGCTTCTGTCTCAGCAGGATTTGCTTTTCTCTAACAGGCCAGTGAGCTCTTCTGGAAGGACCAGCCTCACACCGAACATCTTCTTGCCCTCTCACTGGGATGCTCATCTCCAGAAAATGCTCCCTTTTTCCCCTCGAGCCCCCACCTCTGCCTCCTGCTCTGCAGCCTGCCCAGGGTGTCTTCTTTAACCTTTTCTAAATCATTTGTGCTCCCTTTCCCCAGCTCTGGTTGCACCCCTCATTCCCATCAAGCTGCTCTCCCAGCACAGAGTGTACCAGCCTTGCTGGAACAATTCTGACTAGCCCCAAAAAAAGCTTCTTCCCGGCAGAAAAAACTCAGTGCACTAGTTAGGAGAAACCCTGGGCAAGGAGAGGGGGTCGGAAAAGAAACCATCTGATCTGACTATCTCTGTGGAAGTGAAGTCAAAGACAGCTTGGGAAGAGGGCACAGCTCCTGCTGGGGTTGCAGAGGAGTCTCTGAGCAGAGCAGCCCCTTTGTGCAGGGCTCAAACGGTAGTTCTTGCAGACATTTGTGAAAAGTATTAATAAAAAAAAATCTACTGAATCTTCAAAACAGGAATCACACCAAATTAGTGTGCACACAAGTGTGCACACACACAGAGACTTTATTAATTTTTTTTTTTTTGGGAACCTTCCCCAGCTGGAGAGGAAATTTGATGCCAAGTGTATGCCTAGTCAGGGTCTGCAAGATCTACTATGGGAAAAAAAAATTTAATGGAAAAAAAAAAGTCCTTAGATCACATCTGGAGCACTGTGCCCAGTTTTGGGGCCCATGTACGAGATTGGCAATGCTGACCTCCAGCAAGTCCTTGAAGGGTGGTGATGAGGCTGAGGCACATGGGGATGAGGACAGGTTGAGAAAACAGGGCTTGTGCAGCCTCCAAAGTGATGGTTTTGGAGGGATCGAACAGCAGCCTCACAGTACCTACCTTGAGATTACTGAGATGATGGAGACAGGCTGTTTTCTCCATGGTGGGAAGATGAGAGACAACAGGCATGAGCTGCAAGAGCTGCAACAGGAGAGGTTCAGGCTTGCTATAAGGAAGGCATAGTCTCATGACAGTCACCTGCTGGAAGATGAACCCAGACAGGTTGTAGGACCTAAGCCTGGAGGTTTTCAAAACCCAAACGGGTGAAGTAAACTGGTTCACATTCAGTATTCACCCTGCCTGGGGCAAGATTCTGGACTAGGGACTTCCCAGGCCATTTCTTACCTTGTTGGACAGATGAGCATGCCATTGCCAAGAAAAATTAAATATTATGAAGTCCCCCACAAATTCTGATGGGGATGGCCCTGCTCAGTGCTTGTTTTAAATATTGGAAAGCAAAATCTGGGTGAGCGCTTCTGACGAGCCCTCTGCCTGGAGCAGGACGTAGACCATGGAGACCAACAGAGACCGCGGGACTGCAATGTGTCAGGGCCAGATCCTGTGCTCAGCTCAATCCCCCTGATGAAATGGAGACCAAGGAGATGGCCGTCTGTCCCTTTTCCAAACTTCCTTCTGCGGGGACTGCCTCGCATGACACCAGTAAGTGATTAACGAGCGGCCAAGCCCGTCAGCACGCAGCCTGCGTGCATGGGCGCTTTGCATGTGTGCGCACCGCTCCCCGGGACTTGGCGGGGAGGGGAGCTGGGGAGAAGAGCGCTGACAAGCAGATGATTAATTGAAATGCAAGCGGGAGGAAAAGCAATGTCCGCTAAAACTATCAGGCGTCACGAGCATGGGAAAGGAACTCAGAGACGCCGTCTCCATCTCTGCTCCGCACGCATGGCGCCTCCCAGATCCAAGCTGCTTGCCAGTCCTTTTCCTGGCTTCTATTTTTGCAGGTGCAATTTCATATTTGAAAATAACCATGCTGCACACGCACATATATATATATATTTTTTTTCCTTGCCGTCCCCCCGGCTCATTGCACACGGAAACAGCAGCGATGGGAGAGCAAACCTCCCAGTCTGCAGCACACGGCAGCAATTAGGCATCCAAGTACTCGTTACCCCACGCCTCAGGGTGAAGGCGCCCACTGCCTGGGCTCTTCACACCGTCTGCACCTTCCAAGTGGTGCAGGCTCGAAAATACACACATAAAGTCACCAGTTTATGCTAAAATAATAACAAGGAAAAAAAAAAGAAGTAAGGAATGAAATAAAAGAGTCTGAAAGCTCATGTCTGGCTCAGCTCCGAACTCAGAGTCCATAAATTATATCCCAGTGTTGGAGCTGGTCTGATTGCACTATCGGCAAAAAGGGCAAGAAAGCTTCTGTTCCTCATCTGATACAAACAGGCTCAGCTTGGGTCACCAAATAAATAGAGTGAAGATGTAATGTGGTACATGCTGTTCCCCTGAACCGTGGCTGGGAAAAGCAGAGGGGGAAAGCAACAGGAAAGGCATATACTAGGGGGAAGTTTGAAGGGGCAGTGAAGGGATTTTGTTATGGCCAAGGTCAAGGACAGCACCCTGGAAATATCCTGCCTCCAGCCTCTTCTCTGAGGAGAAGGACCAAAGAGAAGACTGAAAGGTCTTTCTGTAGAAAGGAGAGGATCCTGAGCTTCAAAGTTTTGGGATAGAAAATCAGGGATGCACACTTGCACGTGGCTTCTTGATGTAACCATAGTAGAGATGACAAACTTGTCTGAGTGAGCACCGAGCAAGTGAGACTCTACCTAAAACATGACCTGAATGTGGGCTGCTGGAGCATGGTTATTACCGAGTTTTGCTTGGCAAGCTGATCCCCAGCCAAGACAACTGGCTCGAGAAATTAACTTGGTGAGTTGTTCAGCACTTTGCTGCTCAGGTAACGAGCGGACCTGTAGGCAATTGCATTGAAGGACTTCACAAACTGCTTGTATCGTTGACATAGTTTAACAGACTGCTGTTTATGAGACAGAGCAGTATTTAAAAGACACATTTCTCTCAGAGCCGCACATAAAATTTGATAGCTAAATAGCTGTAAATGCTACTGAAGTCTGACAACTCAAAGAGGAATCAAGGGTCTGTCATGCGGAGTATCCGCCAATACACCCGGCCCTGCAGAGCCAGTGAGACTTCCAGTCTCATAAAACCTTTTTTATATTGGAAGTGAGAATTTGTGCAGCGCATATGAACTCTCTTTTATTGGGCTGGTGTGATGCTGAGAAAATGCAGTTAAAGTTGTACAAGTTCTCCTTGGAGCGCTATTGGGGCGCCTATAAATCAAAAGCTTTATCCTGGAATGGGTTTACTAAATAAACCTTCTTTAATTTGGGCTTGTGCTGAGCAGCAGGACCACAGCAGGAGCGGGTGCCTCCCCTTGTCAGTGCCCATTTGCACTGCTGGAGCAGGGACAGCCCTGAGTGAGAGGTCTCTGGCACATCTCCCAACTCTCAGAGCCAACTGGAGCATCCCAGCCACAGAGTATCCTCCAGAGCCTAGCACCATTCTCCTCGCTCCTCTCATGGGAGTTTGACCCTCCCAAAACACCCGTGACCCCCCACAATGCTCCCTGCCCACAATCCCAGCCCAGCTGCTGCCCTGGAGCCGGTCCAGGTCTCCATGCCTATGCAGCTGATTCACAGAGCTCCTGGGAGCATCCTGGGCTGGAAGGACCACAGACCCACCTTCAGCACCCAGTGGAAATGGAGAATTTCCGAACCTTCACAAAGGCCTGGACTGCTTTGGTTGAGGAGGAAGATTTGGGCCAGCTCCCTTATTCCCCAAAGACTCCTACAGCTGCATTAATTATTTCATCTTAGTCTGGCTTCCTCATTAAGCTAACCTAGACGGCCTGTGGCTGAGGGACAGCGAGCCAGTCTGCAAGAGCCCAAGCCAGCAGTGCTGGAAACCATGGGCTTGATGTGATTTACATGGACTAATGTTACACATATCTCAAACAAGCAATCTTCAGAGGACCTGAGGCTGCTGTCTGGGTGGAGGAAAGCCCATGCAGAGCCAGCAGCGCAGCAACTGGACCAAGGCTGGGTATCAGCCCCTCACCCTGCACTTAGCCAGCAGGGTTGAGCCTGATGGTGGGAGCAATTCCCTCACGGATGCCCTGAAGGCACAGAGAGTGGAAAGCCCCTGCACTGCTGCCAGTGGACCCAAGTGTGACACAAAACATCTGTGTCAAAGCAAGGGCCGGGAAGCACAGCTCCTCCGGCACCAGCCGCGGGACAGCCACTTCACCCCTCTGATGTGGCTGTGAGTTCAGCTAATTTTGGCATCAGGCTCCCCTTGGGATGTCTGGCTTTTGTGGGCTGTAAGAACGATGCTTCGGGGCATTATGCAGATCCCCTTTTTTGAATACTGACAAATCTGAGGCTTTTGTGTGAACCCACTGTATTCTGCCGCCTCTGCAAACAAGTGTATAGAAATACAAGACCTCAGCCCCTCAGAATCCTCCAGGGAAAATTCAAAGCAATGAAGAAATATGAGTTGTTTTTCCATGAAGCTATTGCAAAAGAAAAAAAAAAACCCTGAAAAAACCCACATTACTTTTCAGCCCAGTTTTGCCAGCAGTACAGGTCTTTTTCCCACAGTCTAAGGAATCAACACATTTTCAATTCACTCCTGCCTATGGTATTGAATATCAGAAAAAGATTGCCTTTCACTCAGCAGCTGTTTTGGGACACTGAAAGAAATGGCAAGCAGTCTAAACTTAGCAAAATATGAAGAAAGCCTTCGATGCAGTTAAAAACTAGTCACAGGGACTCAAACAGGAAATAAGGGGTCTTGCAAGGGGGCATGCGAAGTGTTTCAGGGTTGCAGCATCCTTCCACAGCCCAAATCTCTCATGGTAGCATCTCAGCACTGCTCCACTCCTACAGCTCCTTGTAAAAACATAGGGGACATGTCCAAATTTCCTCAGGAAAATCAGCACTTACCTCCTGATTTCCAGACCTTCAGCCTTTCTGACACATAAATGCTCTTGCATGTCTGTTCTGCCAGTGGGGAGAGGGCAGCTCCAAAAATAAACCCAGCAGCTCAGTGTATTAAGAGGAAACCCAAGAGATGGAATAGCAATAGGGGATGGAGGATTTGCTGAAATAAGTTTGCCCTGAAGCACTGGAAGGAGAGAAGCGTTGGTTTCCCACAGGCTTGTGCTATTTAATACCCCCGTGCACCCAGCAATAGCTCCAGCCTCCTCCTGTGAGTACTGTGTTCCCTGTCTCATCCACAGGGATGCAGCTAAAACCTCAGAGCTTTCCTGAAATAAGGGCACGGATCTGGGTGCTGACTCCAGTGGCTTTCTCAGTCTGTCTGACCTGGGTGCCATCAGCCAGCAGGACAGCGAGCCTTCACCAGAGAAGGCTGGAAGTCCAGCAGTCACAAGAAGGAGAGCTAAGGGAAGAGAGATGAGGACGCCAAACTAGGCAGGTATCAGTGCTCAAGTTGGGTCATACAGCACATCAATTGTGGCTGGACATCCCCAGCGATACCTTTGGGCAAGGCATCAGAGCCAGGCACTGTCCCATCCTAGACGACCCCTGGTTCCCACCTGGCCCCCACAGAGCCACAGAAAAGCCTTAATGCCACCAGGTAAGCAAAGAGCAATGACCGCCAGGCTTCTAACGAAGACAAACTGCCTCTCTCCTTCCTCCCAGATTGCAAGCAGATGTGTGCTTAAATTACCTGCTGGTGACTGTGATGCTTAGCGAAGCGCTGTGGTCTAGGAGCAGAATGAAGAAAAAATGTGTGAATAGAGGGAAGGGAGGATTAGCAAGAATTCTTCTGGCTCTGGAAGGGCAAAGTGTCATCATTGCAGGAAACAAATGTCACTTCCATTGCAAAACGAGCATTCGTGGCACAAGGGAAACCCTCACATTGCCGGAGTCAGTGACGAAATTAAGAAAGTTTGGGGAAAGGCTGCAGGGCTGCATCTGGGCTTCCCAAAGACAATCGCTCACAGCCCACAGCATGCTACAGGAACAGCCCTGCCTGTGTTACATGGCTGTGGCTTCCTCTTCCAAAGAAACTCTTGAGGCCTGTGTACCCAGCTGCCTGGGTACACCCTGACTGCAGACTGCTTGACATGGATCCTGCTGGTGTTGGCTCCTGTGCAGGTCTTCATCCTGTTTCAGGAGTCTCCCCAGTGATGCCATGGGAGTGCCCATGAAGCTCCTGTGCCCAGGAGGGTGAAGACACCCAGGGCCCATCTTGGAGGGGCTAAGGACAATGCTAATAGAGAAAAGACCTGGAGATATACCCCCGTCATGCTGGTCCTCTGTGATGCATAAGGAAAATGGGCTCTGCACCAGCTCTGTCCCTACTCAGAGCCTGCTTGCACTCTTATCAATGACAACTATAAGATGTTATAACTATGGGATGCTGCCCAAAGCCTGCAGTTTCAGGGCACATCATTACACCAAAGTAAGACTCCAAGCAATGAGTCCTTAGAGACCTGGGATGTGGGTGCAGGACAGGACAGCCCTGACACTGTGCTTCTTCTGTGAGGGCAGCAGGTTGCTGCAAGGATCCACAGTCTTTAGAAGAGCATCCAAGGAGATGCCCCATCTCCCAGAAGTGTCCTGCATGGCAAGACAGCGTTCTGCAAACTGAGCCATAGAAATCAAGCCCAACCTGCTCCCCTTCCCCCTCGCTGCTCCTGGCTCGCTCTCTGCCGAGCCCTTGCCGGTCACACGTGGCGTCCCACTTCCCAGCACAGCTCCACCGGCTGGAGCAAAGAGCAGAGTCAGACCCAAATTGCAGATTAGTGTTGGGTTCATGCACGGGAAACAAAAGATCGGAAATCTCTGAAGTGCACAGCTGGAATCCACACCCTGACCATGTTTTTGTGAGATATCACGTACATTTTTAAAAGCTATCTGGAGAGGGTTCTGCTTTAAAACAGTCTGGCGGCTGCTGCACTGACACCACCTCCTGTCACACTGACCAGGACCTTCAACTGTTCCCCGTCCCCCACAGGCCGTGCTCATCTGTAGCCTTTAGCCTTAGGTTATGAAATTATTCAAAGAAAGGATTAAATGTCCTCCTCTGCATTTGTTCAACACCAGCTGTGGAGGGAGGGTGGGAAAGGAAGGACATGTGACCCAGAAAAATCACTGTGGGATACTACCTGCCAACACCCTGAAATGGTGGTCCCCAGAAACCCTGGTGTTTCTCTCTCCATCATATGTATGGCCTCACAAGGTCACTGCAAGGGGAATGCCCACGAGCAGCCATAAGATACTCACGTGGCACCATGAGGAACATGGACTGCGGAAACACTCACCTCCCCCTCACGCCACAGATGTGGTTTCTTCTCCTTTCAAAGCTCCCGCAACAGCAACCATATGATGAGATGCTAAACTATGAGATCTTTCTTTGCCTTTTTTCCATGTTCCAGGCTTCCAGGCTAAAAGTGATCCAAGGTAATATCAAATATCCTTGTAGAATTCTTAGGTTCTCTGTTCCTCAACACCACTGATCTCCAAGAAGTCCTCCAACATGCTTCAGGAGTCTAAGTGAGGGTTTAATTCCCCTTAGGCATCTGCTTCTTCCTTGTTGCCTCTTCTTCTCATCTCTCACATTGTCTGAATTGCAAGCTGACCCCTCAGCTTAGCTCTTCAGGATGTTTGCTTCACTTTGATTCAGAACCTCTCACCTGTGAGCACTTTCTGCCTGCACTGCCAGCCAGAAATGGCAGTCCTGCCTATGCCTGCTCCTTTCCAGGCCTCCTCTGCCCCAAAGCATCATCCATGATAATTCTGCAGCAAGCATTCCCTCCAGGGAAACATGGTTTGCTCCATTCAAACTGACTGACCTCGGTGAAGTAGCAGCTCGTCCATCCTCCCTGCCCCTTTGTTTGGTCAAGGAGGATTGACATGAGACATAGCATTTCCAGTTAAAATAATTAGTTTAAAGGTCCAGCATGAAATTAAATTCCAGCATGGTGACATGCCACAACCAGCCTCCTCAGGAAGGGAATGCTTTGGGACCCTCTCCAGTGATGGTTCCTTAGGGACTGGAGAGAATGTGCAATGTGCTGATGCCAGGATTCAGCCCCGACAGCGCTCTGTGCACTCGCCTTGATGGAGCATGGAGCAGGACACCACATTCCATTTGGAAAAACACTCCCCCATCCATACAGTAAATAACAGAGCAGCAATAGCCTGCAGTGCAGCCACAGGCTCACCCCACACAGGGAAGAGCCAAGCCAAGCCAACCTGGGACAGCAAAACTGTGAGTGAAACCCCCTTCCAGCGAACACAGGGCCGAGGATGAGATGCTGAAAGAACGTGAGTCATTGAAGGAAGGCACCTGCTTTTTCCAGCACACGTGTGGAGTTACTCTCACCTGAAATCAGTTTTTGGGCAGCTAGCGACCGCATTCTCTTTCAAGTCAAGTATGCCTCGGTCGCTGTCCCAGGCAGGGAGTTATTTCAGGGTTTATTAATGGGGAAATCCACTGCACTGACATGCCTGAAGCATTGGGGTGTGAGCAGTAAGGAAGGAGAATCAGCAACACCTGCTCGGCTTGTCCCTAGGGAAATGATCAAAAGAAGGGCAAGACCATTGCCCACAGCCAGGGATGCCCAGAGTTCTCTGGACGGCTCCAAGCACAGGCTACCCTCCCTCCTACACCTAGATGGGAAACCCATTAAACACTGCAAGCAGTGAAGCCTCCGCTGCTCTTCCCTGGAGGCATTTTCACGGTCAACTTGAGGAAATTGTTCCTGATATCCAGCCTAAATTTCCCTTTGTTGATTTTCAGTTGAGCAGCGGAAAGGTGGGAGCTTTAATGAGACAAGCGGGGCCGCTGGAGGGGAAGGAGCCGTCAGTTTGAGCAAGGCAATGCACAGAGCTGTGGTTTAAGTGAAACAGCTATTGCAAAAAGCCCAGAATCCTACAAACTTGGGATGGAAAATGTCTATTAGCTTTCCCAATGGACTAACAGGAGATTGTTCTCCCATTTTCTAATGCTTCTCCCAGTCCAGCTATTTGATTGGGACCAGAGCTCTGCAAAAATATGAAGGGCTCGTTCATTTTTATTTTTTTTTTAAAGGAATTGCTGTATGTGGAATAAAGTGTTGGACTTTATGGACAGATTTTCTTGTTTCATCCAAGAGCAAAGCTTTTGCTGTTTTGCCTCCTCACACAACTTCTTCTGCCCTGCAAACCACCACCCCCCTCCAGCCTGAACTCCTTTGGTGTATGAGTCAGAGGGCATAATGTGCGCAGCAGAAAATCACTAGCAAATTGTGTTTGAAAATAAGAGGATTTTGGGGGGAGAAGGTAACACAAAACTGCAGACAACTGCTTTCTGGAGCATGACTGCTGCTCAGCAAGGTACCTCATGCACTTCCTCACATGAACACAGCATTACGTTGCACAGCAAACCAGCACTGGGAGAAGTTTAATGGATGTGAACCCAATGCCACCCCTCGCTATTTTTTCCACCTCTAATTGAGGAAAAGGCTTTTCATCAGCCTGTAAGACACTGCAATGCTCACAGGAGCATGCCTGGGATATACAGATGTGTGAGCAAAAGGTATGTAAAGGAACAATTGTGCAGTCCAGGGGGTTTGGCATGACATCTGTTGCTTCCAGCAACTGGGACATCAGGACCTAAAAATCTAGCTTGAGAGATGTGGTTCAGCAAGCAAAGAACAATTGTTGGGTCCAGGAGCACTGGGGCCCTCTGCCTCACACACCTAGAAAGCGTCAGGACTGTACAATCATGAATCCCAAAAACTGGCTGGCTGCTTTCCAGGCCAAACAAAGCTCCCAGGCTGTGATGCACCACTGCAGCCAGACCCCTTTCAGTGGGCAGGGCTTTACCCAATATAGCCAGAGACCCCCACAGAATCATGGAAATAGAGGCATCGCAAGAACACCAGAAGATGTTTGCCTCAATTGCACACTTTTTTCTTAGATGTCAGATGGCTGCATGGCAATAGAAAGGCTTTTTTCCACCCTATTGTTACAGGCTTGCAAAGGAAAAGCGGCTGCAAGCTCCCCAGAAACATCAGGCTCACTTTTCCTGAAGACCTGCCACCTATAAGGTTTTACCAGCAGAAAGGGGAGCAGAGTGCTCTTGGTGGTGCAAAGTGAGGGGGTTTAGGTGGGCAGGAGCCCTCGAACCCCTTGCACCCATGCTGGGCCAGAGTAGAGAATTGCCTTCCCAAAACCAGCACCTGACTTGCCTTGCGGAGAAGGGTGGAGGGATGGCGCCTGCACATGCTCTGCCCAACAGCAACACCAGGATTTGGAAGCTCATCAGGGAACACACTAAACCTGAGCAGGTTTAACCTAAGGTTTCCCTGCTGTAGCTCTCCCAGAACCCCTTGGTGTCACAGTAATGCCCTTGCAGGATAAGGGTTCAGCACACTGGCTGCAAAAACTTCAGTAAGAGAGATCCACACCAAAACATTAGAGAAATCCTACCTCACCCTCTCTGTTTTTAGCAGCAGGACAAACCTAAGTGCAGAGCAATGAAATGGAGGTTTTTTTCCCCCCATGTACTTCCTAAGCATCAGGCAAGAGAGCACACTGCATGGAACATTGCAAGTCTGGGATGTGGCAAGGCACCAACTACATTTTGTGTGTTGCAAAGCCACCTCCTCTGTGGCAGCTTTCAAAGCATACACTCCGACCTTGGTAACACCTTTTACATACTGAGTCACTGCTGACACGGGAAATACCAGGAGAAAAGGGCTGGCATTTCAAACATTATAATGCATGGTTGGATCTGCTAAGAACTGGGACAACCCCAACTGCCAGCCTGGTCCTCCAGCCCTCTGCCACTCTTTATTATGGGCACAAGGCAATGAGATTGAAATGATCTGAGGGGATGTAAAACACTGTCTAGGCAAGAGGAGGATGAGGATTCAAAGGAGGATGAGACACACACTCTGCTCTGTGGTGACGAGTGGGTGATTCCCCATTTTTTATCAGCCACTTCTAATGGAGGATGACTTGGAACAGGGCAGCTCTCATTTTTCCTCTTACGGAAAGAATCAGGAGAAGTTCATGTCCTTTGCCTGTGAAGGCAAACATCCCAAAAATGAGGGGAGAGAAGAGAGGAGACTCAGCAGAGAGCTTTTTTACTGGAGGGAGCAGAGATAGATGGGCAGGCGGATAAGAAAAGAGAGGAGTCCTTTGCACTTGACATCCTACCCCATCTGGTCCCTTCAGGCTGACCCTCAGCCTGAAGGTTCATGCCCCTGAGACACTTTACCAGATACATAATTTGATTCCTCAGCTCTCTCCCTTCTCCCAGCAAGGGAATAACAATTTCCTATAGCCCCGATTTGCTAAATAAAACACTCCTTGATGGCTCCTCGCAATAACATTTGCACAGAAAATTGACGTTCTTCCTCCTCCCATCAACCCTGACACTGTTTGTTTGTGAGTTAATAACTTGAACACTTGGCTGAGCTATTGATCCCTTCTCAGAATGATTCTTTAGTTCAAAATACACACAAAAAATAAAGGAATGAGATTGCAATGGCAAAATGGACTCGGTGCTTGCATGTGGCCCCATGTCACTGGCATCCCAGCGGGACTCAGGTCCTTCCCAGAGGCTCACAGTACCTTCTGCAGACAGAACCATACAAAGCTGGATTTATTTCTCTCCATTGTCAAGGAAGAGATGTTGTAGCTTGCAGGTAGAGAGTTTTCATGACCCAAAATTATAATTTAGCTTTAAATATTCATGACCCAAAAGGGGCTTCAGAGCAGGATAGCTGGCACAGGTAGGTGTCCGTGCTAGAGACGTCCAGCAGCACCCCTGCGTGGGTACCATCACCTGCTGTTACAGGAAAGACAGTACTTCAGAGCCCCAATTCCCCAGCTGAAGGAGAGAGGGTAGGTAGGCTGCAGATCAGTCCCTCCACCCAGGGCATGGTGCTCTTTGGGCTTTTGATGTATTAGACAGGACCTGGCATCCCAAAGGCGGAGCAAAGGCCCAGGTTTCCTCCATTCCCTCCTGACAGCACTCCTTCAGAGTAGATCCCCCTCCACCACCCACCCTAACAAAACCTGATGAAAGGAGACATTAATGTCACTGCAATGCCCTCATCCTCCTTAACCACTCCTGTATCAGCAGGGCATTGCACCACCTCTCCCTGGGGAATCCTCCCCAGCCGTGTTTTCCTTTGCAATCTGTTTGCATACCTCTGGCTAATTGCTCTTCAGAGTGCTCTTTTCAGTGTAGATTTTCATGGCAAATGATCAATTCTTCCCCAGTTGCATTTTTTTTTTCCTTCAAAGCCTTTGATGTCTGGGAAAATAACAGGCAACCTCAACACACGGCTGAGCATCAGGCGAGGGCTGGGAAGCACTAAGCGGAAATGCATTTAGTTGTCTGGGTCAAAAACCATTTCCTTTGTTAAATGATTATTATTGTTCCAAGAGGATTTCAGTGGGAATTGAGGGTGCTTAGATAGATGGATTCACAGGTTTGCTGAGCTTCTATAAGGGTCTCTATATCCTCCACCATAATTCTACATCATAACTTCCAACACCAATAACTCTTCTATGACTCCCAACAGATATTCCTGTGCCTTCCAAAGCAATAACTTCTCAATGAACTCCAGACCTGCCAAATCGACTGTTTTCCCCCCGCGGACGCCTGCTTTTTGGCCCTTCTCACCGCCCCTCTGGGAATCTTGACCCATTTACCTCTCCTTCTGGTTCCAAGCCCAGCGCAAGGGGAGATGAGATCAGAAAGTGATCTGCCTCGAACGTCAACAAATAGCTCTGGCACTAAAAGCTTTCAGTCATGTCCCATTTTCCTGACTGCTCTCAGCAGCCCAGGATCCAGATCTGGACCTGCTTGCACTTCTGAGCAAATCTTCCCTCGTCACATGCTGCCCTTTCTCACAATACTCATTTCTTTCCGCTCGTACCTGAAAATTGCTACGAGTGTTGCAGGTTTCCCCTGGAAAAATTACTTACGTTATTCACTGGGGCTAAAGAACAAACAATCAAATAAGAAATAAATTGTGATGCATTTCTCAGGTCACCAAGCCTCCCAGTTCACCCGTAAGAGCATTGTGCCAGGCACAGAGACACTGAGCTGCTACCTCTCTGTGCACTTGATCTTAACGATGTGTTAATTAAGCTAAGGTTAGAGCTGCTTGTTACCTTATTATTTTTAGTTCTATCACAGTAATGCTCAGTGGTCTCAATCAGGAACAGACTTTTTCCCCCCACCGTCTCCTTTAAAATAACAAATTATTTCAAGATCCAGTAAAAATAAATGCTCACAAGCAGGCTCTGCTCTTTTCCAGGGGATTTTGCTCTGTGAGGGAAGAAAGATTTCAACAGTGTGTTTGAATCAAAAATGAACATATGCAAGAACGGAGGAATGACATGCATCAAAAGTTGCCCTTTTTTTGGTTGAAAGAGGTTTTTTTTAAAACAAAGAAAAACCCCAAAAGACTAATTTTGCAGCACTAGGTGCTGTGAACAGTCAGTTCGTGCTGCATGGTGAATACTGAGCGAGCTACAAAGCTGCCCAGAGGAGGACAGAGGAAGGATAAGCAATTTGGCTCCACTTTTGGGCTCTCCAGTTGCTATTCCACTCACAAATTGCTCCAGCTGCTGGGGCCAAACATGGCCAGCCTTGTCTCAGGTCATCCCCACCCCACGAGCACACAGAAAGCAAGCAGTGCTTCTGTATGAACAACCAAGATTTAAAAGACAGCACTAAATTTGCTGAAAAGCATGTTAAAGGAGCGTGCCCTGGAGTAGGTCCACCCAGGCCAGGCTGCCTTCAAATGGGTACAATGAGCTGCCAGCTCTCATCAGACCCATGATGAGCTGCCATAGGCACTTCATCTGGGGAGCAGGTATTGGAGGGGCAGGAGCTCTGTAAAACATCCTAGTCTGAGATCAAATGGAGTCTAGGAGGGAGAGGTAGCTGGAGAATGACACAGAGGAAGTTCAGGCAGGTCTTCTTCACACCAGAAGGGATGCAGGTGCTCATCCTCAGGGGGTGATGCTGCTGCCCTGGGAAACTGGAATAGCATTCCCTATTTCCACTCCCTCCCAGTCAGGGAGAAATGAGCCACATAAACCAAGAATCACAGAACCACTAAGGCTGGAGAAGACCTCTTATCTCATTGAATTCAACCATTAGGACCTCTCATGTAGGAGGATCCAATGCTTCTAACACTGTGGGCACCTCTGACCACCGTGGCTGCCAGCTTCCCCTTACAGGTGTCCTCAGATGTTGGTGTAGGAGCCCTGCTGTGAGGACAGGCCTGTGTCACACTCCCCAGCTGCACTCCAGTGCCCTGTGGATGACCTGGCTCTTTAAAAGATGCCATCACACCCACACAAACTGATTACCAGGAAACAAGCTGACAACGGACCACAGGACCACCATGGAAAAATGTAAAAGGGAGCCACTTGTTCCCACAAAGCCCAGTTTCTGCAGGGGATTTGCAACCCAACTTCAGGTCATTTTTCAAACAGGAGTCAGGACTCCTCTGGCCTAGTTTTCAACCAAAATCAGCCTATGCCTTTTCTGGCTGCTTCTGAAAACAACCCAAAAATGGAAACTAAGAAATGAAATCTCTAGAAACCGTTAGTGTTTCCCTGCCCTGTGCTGAAACTGTCACTTCTCTCTGCATTCAGTCCTGCTATATCCTCAGGAGGAAAGAACTGGTTCTGTCCCCACATTTAACCCTTGACTTCAGAAAACTTCCAAAAGGGAAAAATGAGCACCTCTTTTGGGGATGACCCACAGGAAAATGACTTTGGAGAGGCTCAGTGATGCTTTAATGGATAACAGGAGAAATGGCTCTGGGAACTGGGGTGAGAGAGGACTTCTCTGTCTCCTAAAACAGCAAGTCCCATTGGTGCTAGTGTTCCAAAGAGGCCTTGCAGCACAAAGCAATGCAGGCAGACACACAGCAACTTACTTGGAGGCTCTGGCATCCAGGCTTCGAGCAGGAAGGCGCTGCACAACTGCACTAATTATCTGCTGAACATCTGTCTCTCCCCTACTATCGCGGGGCCGGAGGAGTCCTCCTGCATAGCTGAGGATTAGCGCTGGAAAAGATTTTGTTGACTGTGTGATTTTGCATAGGAGGGGAAGAGAAAAAAATCCTCAGATTCCTTTGAAGGGGTGGGTGTTTCAGGGAGAATCTCTTGGATGAAGAAGGGGAATTTGTGGTCGAAATCAGAGACCTTGTGGGAACAAGAAGCAGAGGCTTGCCCTGATGTGGGCTGAGGGATTTAGTCCCTTGCTCCAAACTGGGTGGAGCAGGAGCTTTGCCCCTGTGGTCCCAACACTCCAAGTAACACCAGGGCATCTATTACAGTCCAGAGGGTTCTCCTGTCATGGCACCCAGCTTGCTCCACTGGCAGCAGAGGTTAATCACCAAAGACCAATCTGTTGGTGGCTTTCCAGGGACTGCTTCACTTCCCTGGGACAAAGGGGGATTCTCAAGTTCACCAGTGGCTCCAGCATTTAGTGATAAAAGTAGTAAGACTTTCAGTTGCGGTGTGGTACCTAGAGGAGGTTGTGCATCCTTCTCACTGTCTTGGCTGGGATGCAGTTCTCCCAAAATACCTCTACATCCAGGGAGAGAGGCAGAAGCACAAAGGACCTTGGACAGGCTCCTGGCATAAATCACCCCCTAAAACACAGAGGAGCCTCCTTCCTGTAGAGGCAAGGGAGGGGATCTGGAACTGCAGGAAATGGGACTGAGTGGTGGGAATACATCCCTAATCTTCAGCCTGTAACCCACCAGCTTCAAGAGGAAAAAACTGCCCAACTTCGTATGACATCTACCATCCATATTAATGAGGTTTGTAGAAATCTGTGTGCAAAAAGCCTCACAGAAGCCTAAAAACCAAACCTGTGGTGAAGTGAAGCAAATTCCCTGCTGTTTAATTAGTACAAATATCTTGTGAGCTGGGAACATGTTTTTTTTTTTTCCTTTCAAGACTCTCAGGGGCCAGAAACTTGCACAATAACACAAACAAAACGTCCCTTAAAATCAACTGGTGCTTTTGGCCAAGCAGAAATGGTTGGGATTTCCAAATATGGCCCATGGGAGCAACAGCCCAGGCATTCTCGGGAAGCATCTCAGAGCCTAAACTGTCTCCCAAGAATAAAATCCTTCAGTCCAGTGCGACAAAAGAGCCATTGCATGACAGTCGCTATCGCAGCAGCACGCGAATTAAGCAATCAATCAAGCGAGCAATGCCTGGGAAAAGAGCAGCGCACGGGGCACATCCTACCAGCAGCGGAGCAGGGCTGGCCAGTGGTTGCCTCCCATCACACGTGGGCTATTGTATCCCTTCTTCACCAACATCACAGCAAGTGGGGGTTTCCCTTTGGTTTTTGCTTTCTAATCCAAGTTTGGGGAGCAGGACCCTTTCTTGGAGAGAACACAGGTATCCAGCATTTGTTTTGGACTCAGACGCCGTATAAATCAATGGTTATTCTGCAGGGATGTGACAGAGCAAAAAATCAGACATAAAATTTGCCAGACGGCAAGAAACGAGCTAGAAATTGTTGCCGTCTCTCCTGGGTCAGGGAGGGAATCCTTTCTCAAAGGCTTGGGATTGCGTGTGTGCCGCCAGCTTCCCATAATGACATTCCCTTGGGGCAAAAAGGGAAAGAAGACTATTTAAAATCACCCATGACTTATAGTTTTCCATCTCTTTTAACTGGTTCAGAGGACACGGCCACTGCCCATGCATGGATTCAAACACCAGGATGTGATTTGTGGAGCCCAGCTGTGCCACCCTGAGAGAAGGACTGAGCACCCAGAGGCCCAGATATATTTGCAAACAGATCGGGCAAATGGCTGCATGTTTGTAAGTGTATTTTAAAAATCAGATCCTGTTGGCAGGCAACTCTCAGACAGCAAGCGGGGCCAAATCCCATGAATAAATTGCTTGGAGCGAGTAGTTTGACGCGCCATTATTCATAACTAATGCAGTCCTAGTAAACAGAAAATGGAGGCCAACTCTGCCTGTATAGACACCAATGACCTCATCTATTTTCATCCTATTTACAGAGTAAAATAGGAGCAGAAGAAAGTTACCACCATCCTCTAAAAGGGGAAATGGAGGTTTTTGGAGAAGCATATTCCCAACAGCTCTGGAGTGCAGTGGGAGTCTGGAGAGCAAGGACCCAAGCTGAACTCAGAGGCAGAGCAGAAATTTGATCCCACCAATGCAAAGACACAAATAAAGCCAACCAAGTCCATCTCCCGTCTCTGATCAGCTCTTGCTCAGCGTTATGAAGAGCACAGCTTGCCTGAGACAAGAGGAAAGCCGGAGCCAGCAGAGGGGGCATGGCACCCCTAGAGCACCCCCACAAAGGTGGGAGCTCTCCTTCCACGTCCCAGCCAGCATTTCAAAGGAGGTTATGTAGAGTTTTTTGGAAGCAGGCAAGCTGCAGTGCAGTCCCCAACCTCACCATAGTGAAGTTCTAAGCAAAACAAACAAAATAAACAGGGAAGTGAAGAGGGAGCAACAGGCTGCTTCCCCACCCAGCTCAGCATTTGCAGGCTGCTCAATGCAACCATCAAACAGTTGGTTACAGCAAGCACAAGACACAACTCTCATGGTGTTTTCATTCAGAAAAAAAACATCAGAAATCACTGCCAGGGCATACTGTACAAAAAAAACCCACCCATCCTGACTGCAGATGGGAAGGGACCTTCATGAAGTGCAGGTCTGCTAACGCTGACGCAGCCGCCAGAGCAGCAGCTGCTTCCAAGAAGCCATGAGGCTACAAACCAGAGCACAGACGTGCTATTTCTGCCACATTTCCTATGTCCTTTAAGAATTACATTTATTTCAATTTGGGCAACACGTAGGAAAACTGTGAACACGGCTGTGATCACTCTTCCCTTGCTTCCTTTCCTAAATAATGCAAATTTTAAAGGGTTTTGCTTGCAATCTGCTTTCACCCTGAAGAAGCCAGCTCAGCACCTCCAGAATTTACCTTAGAGAAAAATGGAGCCATTGACTGAAGACTGAAACATTCATCTTGAGCACAAAGGGAAATACTTCTGTAAATGACAAAGAAAATTTATTATGCTGCTTACAAGTTACAGCCCATTAAAAAAATTGCCCTGATTTGAATCATTGACTTTTCAAAATAAATACTATTCTTTCATCAATAAGCTCAAAATACAAATTAACCACAAAATCCTTTGGAAAAAAAAATAAACATAAAAATTATATCTTTACACATTAATAACATTTATTGATTTAACTACAAGCATACGTCCACATCCATAATTTTACCGTATCGCACATCAATAATACTCTACACTTTCATATTAAACTGTTCCCATGAAACCAAACTCCTAAGTATTCCCCTAAAAAGGCCCTTGCTATTCAAATGCAAAATGGTTACATTTCAAATTATTAGCACTAGGAGCATATTTGGTTATGCAGACTAGCATTAACCATTCATAAAGTGAATGGGGCAGCGATGTGGGCACGTCAGAAAATAGAAACACTTTTATTTGTAGCAAAACCATGGAAGTTTTCTCTGTCTCCTTTTGCTATCACCTTCTTCATGTCTCAGACCCCGAATTTATCAAGCACCCAAAGCAACTCGGACTGAGCTTGGCACTTCCAGCTCCCTGTGCCTCGTGGTTTTGGATGAGGCTTAGCATGTTATAATCTGTTTATTAATGCTTTGAAGAGGGGCTGATCAATGAGGAGGAAAAACTGGCAGATGATAACACTATTTAGGCTAATAAAGAATACGATGGATAGATAGGGGAGACCATCAAAGTGAGCGGCAGTGCCAGGCATTGAGGAAGCATGGCGTGATGACAAATGCAATGCACCGCATGCTGAAAGGGAGATTTTGAACTAACCACATATATTGCTGCAGCCTAAATTAGCTGAAAACAGGCAGCAAAGTGATGTCAGCCTTTGCTCTGTGGCTGCAGCTAAAATGGCAAACAAAATGTTAGGTGATATATAAAGACCCAGGATTATATGTGATGCTGTAAATCAACTATACGCCCTGACCTGGAACATTCTGATTAATCCTGGATATCCTGCATACAAAAAAAGTCAAGGGTAAAGAGTATCTGTTCAGAGACAGGCAATAAAAGCAACGAGATGCAGAGAAAGAGTGGAGCCTGAGACTTTAATTTACAAAGGAGGTGGATAAACAGGAAGAGAAAGGAGGTATAGAGAGCAACGAAAGGGAGCTGATAAATGCTCCTTGAATATGGGAAGGGCGGGAGAGTCTACAAACTAAAAAGGAGACTTCAAGATGCTTTATTGGCACAAGTAGCACCTGGTGTACAGCCAGGCCTGTGCCACCTCCGAGCATCCCGCAGATCCACAACCAGGGAGAGCTGAGAACAAAAATTAAGTGCTTTGATTTCTAAGAAGACTCATAGGTGTGTGGTGGCACTGGGAGTGGGTGAAGGAAGAGCCATGCTGGGAAAAGAACACCAAGGTCTGGAGAAACGCCACCACAGTCAGCACGAGGTCTTATGGATGAGACCTGTATCCAGACAGGAAAATGGGACCTGACTGGACAGAGCCAAGGGTCAGCCCATGCTCTGCAGCAGGCAGGCTCTCCTGAGCACCTCTTTGGCATATTTAGGTATTTAATTAGGTATTCCTTTCTCTTCTCATGTCTCCCTCAACCCTTGATGAGGAGCACCACTTGCAGCACATCATTATGAATTGCCACATCCATACAGCTCTCCAGGGCAGCTGCTGCCCACGGTGGGGAACCTGAGGCAGAATCCCCAGCTTTCCCAACATCATTGGGATGCTCCTCAACACTGTGCTCCTCACGTTCACCAGCTGCATCCTAAAAGCCACAGCTTCCATGGGGCAGATGGGCAGACACAAATCCTCGTGTGTCTCTCCACCTCTCCCCTCCCTGTTTTCGGAGGTCTGGTGATTTCCCAGCTGATGAACACATTACCACCTCATTCGGCAACGCCTCCGAGGCACTCACGTTTCAGGCCCCGGTGAGAAAAAGATGAAGTATGAAAATCCCTTTCCTTTCCAATCCAGTCCTCCCAGCACCGGCCAAGGAGCAAATACAAAACGCCTCGGAAAACACACAAAAAACACCGGATGTGAGAGGCTGTGCCGAAGTCGCACCATCTGCAGGTGTCAGGGAAAAAGGTCTCCTGTCTCCCACGCCAGGCTGCTATCTCCATCCCACAAAGCCTTCCCATGAGAGGTTAATAGCCAAGGATGATCCTTTCCCTCCACTGGCTTGTCAGTGAACTGGACCAGGTGGAGAAAGGGGAGGATTGGCACCAGTGTCTGGAGATGATACCTACTCTGGAAGCCTTCAAATACATCCATGCTGACATAGAGAGCTGTACATGTGAGCCCCCACCCAAATATCACCTTGCCATTCAGCTACAAGCATCATTGGGGAAAGCAGATTCTCCTCTCTCTGCCCTCAGAGGTGCAGCAAAGGAAGGGGCAAAGGTCAGGGCAGGAGTTAAACACTAACCCCCAAGGCACCTCCTGGTGACATCCCTGTCAACAAACAACTGTATTTTTTTTTTTTTCAGATGTGCTGCAGCATGTTAAAACCCATGAGGCACAGCAGGAGCTTGTCCCACTTCTGCAGCCAGTGGCTCCAGAGCCCCTGTTTTGGGGTATTGTTTAGGAAAAGTGAGACAAGCATCCGCATAGGTGAGGGAGAGAAGGCTGGTCATATTCCAGTATAAGGGAGCACATGGGACAACCTTCATCTTCATCTAAGATCCTTGGGAAAAGGCTTCAACTCAGCATCTCAGGCCAAGAGAGACTGATACTTCTCAGGAAAGCTCATAGTCTCTTCCCTGAAAGGCATTTTGGAAAGGGAAGGGGATTATAGCAATTGTGGCACTGTTCCTCCCTTCAACACTCTCACAAGCTCAAGCAGAGCAAAAAACCCCACAGCTCTGCTCCACACTGGTGTTTCACCCCATAAATAGAAACGGGCTGATCACACCAAATTCGTGCAGGATTTTGTGGAAAGCGCAAAAGAAAATGGGACAGAGGTTTGTTTAGCGGTGACAGCCCAGTCTGCCTCTTTGACATTTGCTCCAAACCAGTGAACTGCACAGCATTTGAACTTTTGTTTAGACAGATAGGCCTGTGTATTTAGAAATCCTTGAAACTCATCCATCTGCAAAGACAGCAACTCTCCATAATGCAAAAGCTCTAACCGGGACGCTGAGCTCAGCAGATCTCTCTACAAATTATTCCTATTAAAGTAAAAAATTACAATGCAAGCGTCTACTTGACAATCCAAGCCTGACCAAAAAAAAAAAAAAAAAGGAATTAAAAAAACCGTAATATTGTTGTGCCAGTCATCTTTATAGACCACTGAGGAGCCTGCCGGGTGCCCCAACTCCCTCAGAGGAATGCACCCTCCACTGCACCCAGGACCATCCTGGTGCAGTCATCCTGATCAGGATCTGCTCAGCTCTTCAACGCCTCTAGAGATGGAAGACCCAGCTTAATTGCCTGGCAGTCAGTTTGGATATCTACCCATCTTCTCCATGAGGATCATTTCTCCTGGCACCCAGCCTGAACCTCCCACACTGTGTTTTACCCCCCCAGCTTATTGCCCCAGGGACACAAGGGCTGGTTTCTCCAGGAGATTTTTGCATCTCTGAAAGCTTACAGCTTTTTTGGGCTTTCTCTTCTCCAGACTGAACGCTTCCAAACCATGGCCTTGGGGATGTGGGACATACATAGGTTCCCAACTTTGTACACCACCAGCATCAGCAAAACACTGAGAAACTCATCACAGGTGATGAGTGCAGCCACACACCAGCAGTGGTCCTGATCTCACCAGCAAGGACAATGAGGCACAGCTACCAGGAGCAATGGAAAAACAAAAAACCATCCTAACTACGAGCCTAAAGACCACCTGAGGCCAGAATGAACTGAAGAAGAGCCCTCCTTGTGGTTTCCCCAGATGGGCCAGGAGGGTGGGACGTGCTGAAGAGACCCCGTTGGCGCCACGTCCTTTCTCCCTCTCTGCGCACCATGGCAGCAGCAGAGTACTCAGCTCATAGCTCCCTGCCCCCCACAAAGCCTAAACCAGCAGATTATCACGTTAACACTTCAAATGTTTAATTTCCTGCTCCAATTACATTGGTTTTGCAGTGGGAGAGGCAGGAGGGGGGAACAAGTGAAAACAAGCTGGGTGTTTTCAACTAAACCCAGAGTGACCCCGAGACCATCAGGCTTTCCCTTCATCTCCGTGGACAGGGGGTCAGTGCTCAGGCTGGCGAGGTGGCTGGATGTAGGCATGGGAGCCACCTGAGCGCCGACCTCTCCATCCCGCAGCCAAAATGAAAAGATCCTTTTGTTTGGCAATCTCCACAACACTGCAGAAACATTTGCTGCACCACAAGAAAAACAAGACAGCTGGTGTTGGCAGAGCAAAACGGTACCCAGCTGCAGAGAGGGGCTGAGGGAGCATCAAGGAGAGAAAGGGAGTAGAGCAGAAGGAGAGCAAAAAACAGTGGGAATAGGGAGGGGAGTGTACCCGAGGGCAGGGTAGCTATGCAGTGAAATGTGGAGGGGTGAAAAGCACAGAGGAAAACTGATGGAAAGGGAAGGTGAGAGCATATAAAAGGGAGACAGACAGTAGGGAGAAAGGGGGAAATAGTGCAGAGAAAGCAACAGTGTGGAGAAGGAAAGAGGGAGAGTGAGGTGGAGAAAAGCACTGAGGAAACAGCAGGCTGTGGTGGCATGCAGGCTCCTGCAGAGCTGCCTCTGCCTGGACACTCCTCTTGCCACATCCACCAGGTTGCTCAGTACTCCTCAGAGGAAAAGAGATCTGGAGGAAAAAAGATATCTCAACCCAGGTGACTTGCAGGAGAGCAAGTGGAGCTTGAGTGGCTTTCAAGAAATATTAAAAAAATAAACTCCTCCATGAGCACTCACTCAGCCT
>NW_008246062.1:844145-849405 GCF_000691975.1 Corvus brachyrhynchos
AGGGGTCCTCCGGGGCTGCCGTTATTTATAGCTGGCTGAGTGTGCACACCCTGAACTGAGCTCACCCGAGCGCACAGGGAAGGAGGTGAGAAAAAAGGACTGACCTTGGGGTCAAGGCCAGGAATAGCCGCCAGTGGGCAGAAATAGCTAGTGCCTTATTCGGCCCTGGTTCTTCGAGAGCTCCTGGATCGGAACATGGTGTTTCCAAGATTTCAGCTCTGGTTGGGATAGGATTGATTTCTCCTTTGGACTCATGTTCCCCCAGCAAGACCCCTCCATAGCTGCTCTCCAGCTCCAAAAATCTGCCGGGTGGATGGAGCAGGTGGGAAGGGGCAGGAAAGCAATCCAGCGGTGGGGAGGGGATGACTGACCTCTGGAAAATGTGCTGGAAAAGCAAGGGAGGCAGGTCGCGAGGAGGGACGGGTTTCAGCACCTGCTGCGGCAAAGCCTGACGCTGACCTGGGAAGGGGCGACGCAGGGGAGCAGATTCCAGAGGATTTTGGCAGCGTGCAGCGATCAGCATGCAGCTCGATGACTCCTTTGGGTGCCTGCGAGAATCTCAGCACATGAGATCAATGTGGACGGTGTGCAGGCACGAAGACTATCATGTGTGCGCCTCCGTCTTCCCTGGAGCCTGCGAGCGCAGAAACCACCTCCACACCCACACGTGCAGGATGTGGGCACCCTCCCCGTCCCTCTGATGGGATGCACGTGCATGGACGAACACACGTGTCCTTTCAAATGTGCCAGCACAAAGCCTGGTGCAGACCAACACATGCAGCCCACATGCAAAGGACTTTCCTGGCTGCCCTGGCGGGACCTGCCTGCAAATGCCCTGAATCCCAGCACACCCACATTGCTTCATGCTTGGCTGTGCTGGAGCATCCTGCCCTTTCAGGTCAGGGAACAAGGGCTGAACCCTTCTTGCTAGGATTACTGCTGGTTATGGAGATGGTGAGAGACCATGGGAGTGGGAAGGTCAAATCCTGCTCCCTCCAGCACCAGCACCCAAAGCTCAGGCACTGCCAAAGGCACTCCAATACCACATCCAGGGGCTAACACTGATAGGTTAGTGGAAGATGAAGACAGATAGGGGAGCATGGTGGGGCCTGTACTGAAGGCTGAAAGCAGTGAATCACAGGTGAGCAGTGCTAGCTTGCTGGCTACCTGGCCTGCAAAGAAAATCGCCTCAAGTTCTCTGCAGAGACAAGATCCTCACTCCCTACTGATCAAACAAGACGTTTGAGAAACTCTTCTCCCAAATACTCTGTGTACTGCCCTCCCTGGAGAGCCTCCTAGCCATCTCCACGGTGTTGAGGGAGGGATGCTGGTGTGACTGCATGACACTCGCCCTACCTGCTCCAGGACAAACACGACATGTTCCTTTGGCAAGGTCTCCCTGCCACTGACACAAGGCCCTCACCCTGTTGAGCACAGAAGGGCTGAGATGCAGAAAGAACTGTCTCCTGGCTTCTTTTCTGCGTTTTGGATATGGAGGGAAAACCAGGGCCCATCTGGTCCTGCTCCTCAGCTAGACTGCCACAGCACAGCGCAGCACTAAACCAGTTCTGTGTACTCCTTCTTCCCAAGAGCTCTGGAGGATACATCAAGCACCATCGACCAGACCACTGCACAACAGATATCCCCAGTGTCAGACAGGGAGAATATACAATCCCTTGCTCCATTAAGAGCCTCTTCTTAATTTTCTGATCTGGCTGCTGTTCTTCCCAACCCCTTGCTGCTTTTGGGTACCAGCTGAGTGAACTGTGAGGAGCTGGGCAGGGCAAAGCCGACCAGGTAGGGAGGCAGCCCGGGGAAGGCTCCCAGCCTAGGGGGATGTGTAGCATCAGACAGCTCTCACCAGGTGGCAGTAAGTTGTGCTCACACGGCTGGGGAGTGAAAGAAGAGTCGGAGAAAGCAGAGGGGGGAAATCAGAAAAATAAAACATGCTCTAAGCAAAACGCTGGGTAGAAAACACACAGCACTTGTCGAGACTTTCCTGCCTGCTGTGAAAAGGCGCACAAATGCAGGCTTTTCTGAGGGGTGGCTTGCACGGGGCTGGAAGACACAATTCCTGCAGTTGTCACCCACCACCTCCAGCTATCCCATACTCCTGTGGCATCTTCACACACAGGTGTGCAGTGTCCCACTGGATCCACACCCTACAAAGTGGCTGAGACATGGAGCAGGGAGCTGCCAGGAGCACAGAGGAGGTCTGTAGCATGCACCAGATTGGGGAATTCATCTGTCCAACCATGCCACACCAAAGCTGTATGACCTAGTGCATGGCATTCCTAACCTGCCCATGGCAGGGAGCATGGAACTGGATGATCTTTAAGGTCCCTCCAAACCCAAAGCATTCTGTGATTCTATGAGAGCCCCCTCCTCAAACCCATCCAGGAGCAGCAGTATCCCGTTGAAGCTTCTCCTGTTTGCAACACACTTCTAAGCCCAGACCATGTCAGCCCAAAGCCCCGGAGAGAAAAGGCTTTAGTTCCAGGAGAGCCATGCCCTAGTGGGACTAGGACAGGAGCAGGGAGGTTTGTGCATGTACATCTGGAGCACAGCCAGTCCCGGGAAGCCTGTGGAGACCTCCCTGCTGCTCCAGCATGCAAAACTCAGCATCTGGTCTCAGGGTGGGTTGCTGGGTTTTTTTGTTTTTTTGTTTTTTTTGGTTTAACAAACTACTCTCCAGCCATGTAAGGCGAATCCCCACCGTGCCCAAATAAGCTGAGTATTTTTGGCTGCTCTCCCTGCAGCCTTGGGCTGGCCTTTGGGAAATGCATACCCTCCGGCCCTTCATGCCCTGGTAATTGAAGAGGCTGCCTCTTCTCCGCGCCAGAAAAGGGATTACAGGACACGCTTAAGGGCTTGAATTCATAACCTTCAGCGTCCCCCGGAGCTGGGGACCCTCCTGCCTGAACCGCGGCAGCGGCACCACTAGCCGGCAGCACTGCCAGCATGTCCATCCCAGGCATCCTAAGGGCACGGCGAGTATTTGGGTTTCAAGCTGGGACAGAGCATGCCGACCCTCTGGGCTGCTCGCAATTAACAGCTTCTGAGGCTGCACGGAGACAAATTACTATAATTTAACAAACAGACGTTATCTTAAAACGAGTGCCTTACCCAACACCTATTGATTCCTGCTCCCCTTCCAAAGAACTCACCGCAATTAAGTTGTCACATCTCTAATGCCCACGTAAAAATGAGTCAGCTCCAGTGTCTCCCAGAAAACCTTTTCTGTGCAGGATTACAAAACCCAGCTGCCGAGCTTCCTTTTCACTCCTGAATTAGCCAGAGATGAAATTTATCTTGGTGGTAGACAGGAGAGCTTTTATCTGCACCCCTCTGGCTGCCATGCAGCTCACACACAGCTCATGTTTTACCTTTCCTCTTTCAAACTGCCAGTGTTTTTGTCCTTCATAGGCAGGGCATCAGGGAAAGCAGAAGATTTGTGGGCTTGCAACCCCTGCACAGCTGTGGGTTCTGCTGTCCCATGGGTGGTCCCTGCCCTGCTGGGAGTCCTGCTTGACTGGGACACAGGCTGAGCCCCAAGTGCATTGCACTGGCATGCTGTGCCTCAGTTTCCCCACTGACACAGACTGAGAGCTGGTGACACTTTTACCAAGCAGAGGAGCAGCAGCATGACTCCCAAGAACATCGGTCCCGGTTTGAAATTCAGGGGGGATTTCCTTGCTGAGAGCAGCTGAGGTGAGTGTGAGAGCTGAGGGGAAAAAACAGCACAGAAAAACAGCAGCAGGGTAAAAAGCCAGAACAAGACTGTGATGCCAGAGATTAGGAAGGGATCTTTACAGAGACTGGGGAGCTAGACCTTAATTACATGCCATGCACTTGGGCAGTGAGCCACCAGCTGCCATTCATTTCACCGATGCAGCGGATAGATTTGATAATCACTGTCATGTAGTGGGGATAATCTTCCCCTCTCCATCTCTGGACACTTATTTCGCTGCAGGGAGAGTTGCAGCCAGCTCTGCAGAGAGCCCTGCACCTGTGTGCAGAGCCAGGGAGGTTTAGGGGTGTGGCTACAAGCGCCCAGATGGGTGCTGAGCCCTGCAGCAGGGGTGCATGGCCCTCCCTGTGGGTCCCCAGTGGGAGCATCTCACCCCAAAACCTCCTTGCAAGAGGGGACTCTGTCTCTCACCAGTGAAGCCAGTGTCATTTATTGATAGTGTCCCTGTGAAGCAGGCAGGGACTGAACGAATGCATGAGAAAGGCTCTGCAAAGCATCATAAAGGCAAGAGGAAAAGCCACGCTCATAAAACACCAAATGCCAGGAGTTAATAGGGGGCACCAGGGGTGCCACGGCTCTCTCCTCTGCCCTGGAAAGACCTCGAAGGAGCTCAGCTTTGCAATCGTTTTACCCATGGCTTGAAATGCACCTATCCCTTTCTTGTTCCTAAGAGGACAAAGTGGCCCCCAGCAGCAGGGCTGGGTCCCTACTGGGGCAGGCATGGATCAGAAAGCCCCCCCCAGCCCCCAGCTCCCATCCTCTCTGGAACGTCAATCAGGCACCTGCCAGCGCAGCCAATTCACTTCCATTTGGAAAATTAAAGAAATAAAATGAATCGTTTGCTTAATTTGAAAGGGTGGCAGGAAGCAAAGATGCCTTGGGCTCGTGCCAGCGTGCGGAGCTCTGCTCATCCGCAGGGTTTAGCTGGGGCAAACATCAGCCTCTTCCCTTCTTCTGTCTGCTGGGCCAAAGAGCCCCTGTCCCAGGGCTAGCTACAGGGGCTCCCAGTCTGCTCCCACCAGTCCCCGTGCTGCAAAACTGGGCAGCAGTTGGCAAGCACAGGGGTGCTCGCAGCAGTGATGCCCCCCATAAACTACATCTGAGGGCCACGGGGACCAGTTGCCCTCAGAATTCTGTCCCACCACTGGAAGGGTGAAACCACTTCCTCAGGCGCACCTGGGGTTTGAGCTTTTCTTTTTTTTTGTGCTTTTGACCTCTTTGACTCCTGCTTTGACTCCTGCTGGTCCCCTGCACAGCACAAGGCAGGAAAGAGGGAGCAAAGGTGGAGAAGGAAACAACAGCAAAGTACATGGTAAAAAACCTCCCAAAAAGTCATGTCTCTGCATCCCTATGGGCTCTGCTCTGGAAATGCACAACCTCCCTGCTGCCCCAAACTTTCAAGATTTTGGGGACATCACAGGAAATTCTCCCTGTCTCAGCTGCACTCAACTCTGGGGCAAACTTCCGCTCACCAGAGCTGGCCTCACCCTGGTGCTGCAACCCCACAGC
>NW_008246062.1:849416-854100 GCF_000691975.1 Corvus brachyrhynchos
GCTCTGTCCCAGGAAAAGCAGAGAGAGCCACTGGGAGAGGACCCCGTTCTCCAGCCGACTCTTTGAGACAGGACTGAACCCTGGGCTGTGTCCTTCCGCCTCCCCAGTGTGTCCTACTCACATGAAAGACACAAACATCATCTCATTGCTTTTTCCCTCTCCCCCCCCCTGCTCTCCCCCCTCCCAAAACAAAGGCGAATCCCCAAATCCCAATTCCTTCCTGCCAAAGACACGTGCACCTGCAGAGCAGCTGATGCCAACATCCAGAGCAGAGCCAAGCACAACAAATGGGCTAAAGAGCCCTCACTGCACAGAGACCAGCTTACAAAAACAACGGTATTTCACCCAAACTCTATTAAACTGTCCTGGGTTATTGCTTCGTTTCCTTTCCCACCACTGAGGATCAAATGAGATTTCTGTGGCTACACAAGAGATGCTCTCACATCTCTACCTTCAGCTGCCCCTTCTGTGCTATGTGCAGGGTGAAACTCACTGTGGGGTGGCACAGCTTTGCATGCAATTAATTTCCCTTCCAAGATGACTTTTTCACACTGGGAAAAATACAGCCAGCAGCACATTCCCATGCACAGTAACCCAACAGGGCAGCCAAACCCACTGCAAGAGCCTGGAGAGTCCTCAGTGCTGGGGTCTCCTTGCAAACCCTAAAAGATGGGGTTACACAGGCTTCAGAGCCAAAAGGGACTGGTTTAATGCTGATACCCACCAGCACAGCCCTGACACTCTTCTCCACCACAGCTCCAACCCCGATATTTGTGCAGCAGTTAACAAGGTATTAATCAAGGAGCAGGACACTGCTCCCTTCCCCTTCCCTGCGAGCATCCCCCTAGTTTTACCTTCAGCATTCTGGGTTTTGCTCTGGCAGACTTTTAAAGTCAGCTGCAAACTAGGCTCCTTGTTTACAAGTCAGAGGATTTAAGAGCCGTGCAGGAGATTCAGGGCATGGCTCCCATTAATTTCACCAAGTTTTACACATCTAAGCCTTAGCCATCAGTTCCTACCAAAAAAAGAGGCTTGCTTCGAGAGAAAAAATAGCCGAGGAAAATGAACTTTACTTCCAGAGGCTTTTCAAAATAGAAATATCTAAAATGCAAAAGTTCTTGAAGGTACTTGCCAGGCTTTGCAAATAGATAAGGGCATCTGGAAACTAAAATCTCAAAATTTTCCACTGCCTGCCCTGTCCCATAGTATCTGTACACACACCCCCACACAAGCTCAGCCATCAGCAGTGTCTGGAGAGGAAACACAGAGAAAAAAGTCCAAGAAGTTTAATGAACTGTCACAGCTTAACAAACTAATCCCTGCTTATGCTCACCTCATCCCAAATGAGAAGCTGGGGAAAGAAAAAAAGAGTGCAACATGAGGCAGCTATCTCTTATCTGCTCCATTGCCCAGCAAGGGCAGAGGATTGAGCAGAGGCTCCCGGGTCATGGTGAGGCACTGCCTGCTCCTCCTCAAGGCATGGCCAGAACCGAGCAAATACCTAACAATAATTTCCCATGAAGAGTTTGTGTCTGTTTCCCAGAAAACCTTCAGCTAAAGGTAAGAAATGTGCATAGGAGCAGAGTGGCTTACAAAGCCCTCATGGAAGGATGGCTTTGAATTTGGACATGAGCATGCACTGGGTGCAGAAAGTCCCCAGTGCTGTTTGTTCACGGCACTGGACTTGCCCTCTGCAGAGAGCAGGACGGCAGCTGAGCAAGCAAAGGGGGAGCCAGAAACAAAGGATAAAACTGAAGAGGAGGCGTTTTCCTCCTGCTTCCACTGAGCTCTGGAAAGATCTGACAGAGGTTCTGGGGAGAGCCCTGTGTCTCCAGAAAAAGCTAAAGCAGGAGCCACTGGCACATCAGCTGTCCTCTGTGAAGCTGCAGGTAGCCCAGCACCAGTGTCCTCATGCCCACAGGGCTGGGTGTCCCACCAGAAGCCAGAAACAGAGATGTGAGGCAAGTTCCTCCTGGGCGAGCTGCTGCTGAGAGATGTAAACACTTGCTGTCAGGAGGCACTGAGTGAGTATCTCACAGCAGTGCAAACAACAGCAAGTAGCATTTTCCTGGTAAAGCAGCACCCAGGCCTTCAATCAAAGCTCAGGGCTATTTTTTCTTAGGCCCTTTACTGAACTATCAAAAGGCCTGACCTCTCCCATCTCCCTTCTAAACCCACACATAACTAACTTCTTGTCCCCAGAATCCTTCCCCTCCATATGAACAGCTTCCTGGCCATTCCTGGAGCAGAAAGAGGAGAATCTCATTGTGTGAAATATCATCCACTCCTGACCAGCAGCTCTGATCTTCATAAAAACCAGCACCTGCACACAGCATCACATTGTCATCATGTGGGCACTGTTTGAGAGATGCCTGCAGGACAGCTGGTACCAAACTGGAAATGACTGCAGTGACACCCATGTGTAGATTTAGCCGAACAGCAAAGCTTGGGTGCAGATGCTAAATCAGCTGGTAATTCTGTATTCCGGTGAGAAGGTGGGATTTGTTTGGTTTGGGGTTTGGTTTTTGTTTTTTTTTTTTTTTTTTTTTCCTCTTCATAGCTTTTTTTTACTTTTTTTGTATTTGCATAGTTACAAGTGTTACAAGTAGGGTGGGGAAAGGAAAGCATGTTTCTGACAAGCCATTGGCCTGGTTTTTATTTGATGGAACTTACAGCTAAAATCAGATCTGTCACTGATCTCAGCACTTTACTTAAAGCTGCTTGGGTTTTTTCACCACTGTTTTCATCCTCAGAACTGTAAATCAATACCCTTTGATCTAAACATAAAAGTCTGGAAGGCTTACCTTCTAGGTAATGCTTTTCTGACATGGCAAAGAAAACCCTGGTTCCATGTGATGATGGATGGCTTGCTTTAAATTAGTGGAAATACCAGGTCTATTGTCAATCCATCTCACACGGGTGACATTTTGTCTCCCCTTTCTGTACAAGTTTATAGGAATAGCTTGAAAACTTGCAAGAAAAAATAGGATGTACAGAACAGCCCAAAAAGGGTGGATCTGGGGAAGCTGGTGATGGTCCCTCAGGGAGTGGCGAGGAGGTAGGAGGTTAGGTCACACAGCACATATTTGCTTTTCACATCTTCTTCAAGAAGACATCAGTGGCTTCAGCTCAGGCCCCCAGCGCTGCTAACACAACACCCTGAAGAAATGATTCTCTGCATGAAAGCAAACAGGGTGAATGGGATCTGCTGCCAAACCCTTACATCTCACAGTGGGAGAGAGGGGAGACCAAGAGGAAATGAAAAACAAATCCTGGAGCTGGGGATGTGCCGAGGGGTGGCTTCAGCGTGGTGTTATCTTTGTCGGGCAGGGTGGGCTCTGCGGGGGTCACCATGGGAGGAGGGGATTAAGCACTCACATCCAGACATGGGTCTGTAAAGGCAGGGGAAAGGGGCAGATACTCTGAAAACCAACAGGAGGGCAGGGCAGGTCTCACCGGGGGGGTTGTATCCCCGTGGGTTCCACAGCTGGCCGAAGCACTGGTGGGACCTGGAGAAGTTTATGTGTTGGTGGCCTCCCTGGCAGCCAGGCTTCCCACAGACAAACCCCATGCCAAGGGATGGTGCCTACCTGCTCTGCTGCAGCCAGCCTAGAAAGAGTGGAAGGGATGCACACAGAGGAAGAAAGGGAAGGGGAAGAGGTGAGGAGGTAGCATTAAAATATAAATTAGATGAGACAGCTCTGTACATACTTTTAAAACTACCCAGATAGAAAGCCACAAGTAACCAGGTCCCCACACACCATTAGCACATCACTTATTAACTGCCTATTAATGAAAGGCCTGCAGATAGCACAGTCCCCTCTCCTATCACTACAATGCTTTTCAGCCAGTCCTCCTTCTCTTTCCAATTTTCCTGGAAGAAATTCCTCCAAAAGCTAACACCCGAGAGCTGCACCTCAATTTCTAGGTTCCTTTCTTTCAGCCAAAGCTTTAAAAGCAACAAATAGAAGCAAAAGCAGCTCCACAGCAAACATCCATCCAGTCCTTTTTCCATGCAGGACTTGCTGTGCACCAGTGAAAGACCAGAGCCCCTTTGGAAACTTGCATGTAGCTTCTCTCTCCAGCTCTGCCCACAAACACACATTGAAACCTCTTGTTATTTTTTTTTTTTTTTTTTATTCCAGGAAAATTATTTGCAAACTGAGCCCTAGCCCCCTAAAAACATGGTATGTCTCTTGCTATTTTCTGAAGAAGATTCAATTGGCCAGCAAGCTGTGTGCAGAAGTATTTGGTTTTCCCCCATAACCTCCGTGGCTGACTGCCTCTTGTGCTGTGAATAAGACTCTTAGAGAATAATTCTGCATTGACGTTGCAGAATACTACTGCTAATGTGTGTGTCTTCCAAGGATGACTATCTGTACCGCCCTCCTGTCGTTTCAGAGAAGCAAATTGCTTTCAGGATCCAGCAATAATTTCAGCAAAACCACAGGCACAAGAGATGCAGTTTTGGACTAAGAAAGCATCTCATCACTCCGCTATTTATAAAACTTTTAAAATACATCTACAAACATAAAAACACCACCCCCATGCTTGCACACATACCACCTTATTAGATCAGACCTCATAAAAGACCAGATGCTATCTTGGAAAGTAACTTCCTCGGGAAGACAAACTGCCTGTAGTAAATCCCAGGGCCAGCAGGGGCAGCTGCCCCAGCCTGCTG
>NW_008246062.1:854593-855567 GCF_000691975.1 Corvus brachyrhynchos
CGGGGAAGAATGCGGAGTTCTTGGAGCGGGCATGGCCACCCGCAGCTGTGCAAACAACCCCGCTGAGGAGGTGACTTACCTTGTCCCCCGATTGAGATCGCAGACCGCCCGCTTCCAGGAAGCCTCTTCCCTTGCCCAAAGACAGGACAAGCAAAGCCGAGGGCTGTTTCCCAGCGGGAAGCTGCTGTCTCACAGGTCAGAAAGTTAAATGAGCTGGCTGGGGTTAGGACTGAGCTCCGATAGCCACCATCAGCCTGATCCAGCCCAGTACGCAGCAGCTGCTCCTTGATTTTAATTTATCCCCACACTCGAGGTGAGTTTCTTTGCCAGCAGAAAAGCAGCAGCAGTGGCTGCAGACGAGTGGCTTTGCTGCGCTGCTTGGGTCTCAATGCCCCGCTGCAGCATCTCCCCAGCGCTGCAAGGCCAGGAGGGATCCCGCATCCAGTTGGACGGGCAAGAGGAATGCAATGCAAGGCCCCGATCCAGGAAAGCACATACTGATCCGTCAGCACCCGAGTATTCCTGACCCCTGTCTTCCAGAGGAAACTAACTTCAGATGGCGAGAGAGGGAGGAAGGGAGAGTGATCAGCACCAGCTCTGCAGAGAATTGGATACCCCAGCACAGGCGGGTCAGAGGTCACACTGGAAAATGCCATTTTGGAACCTAAATGCAATCCTGAGTATCAGCAGGTCCCAGCATGGTCTCTAAAAGACCATCACTGGTGCTGCAGAGGCAGTAGAGAAAGGGACAGCCAGTGATTGGAGAGGTATGGGCCATGCTCCTGCCTCCACCACAGCTTCCCAGCCCTACCCTTCCCACCTTCAAATAGGGAAAATACTACTTTTCTCGTTTTGCCTCACTGGACTACCTGCTGTAATAGATGGAGTCTGTAGGCCCTACAGTAAAAAAAAAGGTGAAAGGGTTTTGAATTCCACGTTTCCATGGATTTTTCAGAGATGTGGGTGAGGGGTAG
>NW_008246062.1:855772-858822 GCF_000691975.1 Corvus brachyrhynchos
TCCCCACGCTCCCAAGCTCGGTGTGACTTTTCACTGCATGCAGCTATTGGATCCACGTGGGCAGAGGAGATGAAGAGTCACCAGGCTGTCCAGGAGCAGCCACAGCAAGGAGGTCATGGGGTATTGTGGCTTGACCCTGGGGATGGAGCCTGGTCTGGTGGCAGCAGAAACCACCAGCTGCAGCAGGCTGTGTGGATGGGGGCTTCCCTTCCCAATATCCCTGGGAGAAAGGGGGATGCTCTGCAACCCTCATGTGAGGCTGAATTCAGGCTTTTCAGGGTTAGGACCAGGGATGCTGTTCTATCACAAAGCATTAGCTTATCCAGAGCACGTCAGCCCCCACAGCCAGACAAAATCTTACTTCTCTGAGGGCTCTCATTATCACATGAATCTACATCTATGATGTTTTCCAATGTCTTGGCTTTGAGAGCTCTCAAACCCTTGCAAACGGTAGCTAGCAATGGATGAAACCTCAGGCAACTAATGCCTATTGATAAAATGTAATAAATATTCAAGCTAATCAGAAGGATAAAAATGAGAGAGGGAGGAGGACCCTGCAACACACTAGTTGTTGCCTGCCTGAGAACACCATCTTAAAATGATTGAACAACCAAGCCATCACAAATAACTGCAGCTACAATCACACCAGTTTTTCTTCTCAAAGCTCTTTTACAGCTTTGAAGATCCTCCACTAAACAGCACACTGAAGTGTGTGATAAAGATAAAGGAAAGAAAAAAACCCAAATCCCAAGAACACAAACCCTTTGCTCAACTGCAAACCTGACCACAGGGAGACAGCTGACCCATGAACCCGACACCAAGCAGCACATGAGCTGAGGGCCACCCCTTGCTGACCACCATAACCTCAGCATGTGTTTACTTCACTCCCATCTGTGACAATCTCTCTGTTTGTCTTCTCACCCTGGACTGTGTAACAGAAGCTGACAGGAAAAGAGAAATAAGTCACAGCCACTACCCTGAGCCCACACTACTGGCCACCGCTCCAATGACACAAAATACTTGTATTTCCCAAGGAGAGCAAGATGAGTGAAAACAGGAGAAAGGAGTAAGCCAGGCCACACAGAAGAAAAATGGTCAGGAAGAAAGACAGATCAAAAAAGCCATATTCTTAGGATGGGTTTCAGGAGACAACTCTGACAATCATACTTTATTCCTGGAATATGTTGCTCATTGAAGTTTTGGAAGTTCCATCTCTGGAAGTGTTCAAGGCCAGGCTGGATGTGGCCCTGAGCAACATAGTCTAGTGGAAGGTGTCCCTGCCCATGGCAGAGGGGTTGAAATGGGATGATCTTTAAGATCCTTTCCAACCAAAACCATTCTGTGGTTCTATGATACCAAAGTCAGGGCTTGTCTCTTACCAGATCAGCTGGTGTTATCCCTGCCCTGGGGCCATATATCCTTCATCACACAGGGAGGTGATGTGCCACCTTGGTGCTGGCAGACTCACCTGAATTTGTTTCCAACAACAAGGACCAATGCCGCCACCACCCCCTGCAAAAAATCCCACAAACAACCCTATTGTAGCAGAACAGAGGGTTAAAGTCGCAATTACGGAATTGGTAACACGGTTACCCAAGAGAAAAATAAACCAATTACAAAAAAAAAAAAAAAAAAGCCAAAAACACAATTACAGATTATATTTTACACTCAAATTCCTCCTTAATTGCTCCAGTGTCTCAGCCAGTTTGCAGGGGAGGAGTGGGGACTGGCAAATTAGCTCCCCCCAGGGCCGCTTCCCCCTGGGGAGCTTTCCCAATTTACATTCCCATTGTGTTCTTTAATTAGTACATTCCTACAGCTTTTCTGAGAGTCCCAACACTTCCAGGGCTGTGACAGTACTTTATAAATAATAAATCGGAGGGAGTATTGACTGTACCCTGCTTCACTCCTCCCAGTGTCCCGGCCGGTGTCTGGCAGCTTTTGCAGAGACCACACACAGCCTAGAGCAGCCCACCACTGCCAGCCCCAGAGGCAGCCTTTGGTGAGGACATCAATGACCTTTTTTCATCCTCCCACCTTGCAAAACGTATTTGGAGACCTGCTTCCTGCACAGGATTCTCCCAGAGGAAGCATTTGGACTTCATGACATGCCCATAATGGGGTGCCAATGCAGGTGAGAAGGGCTGAGAGGAAAGCTTGAGAGAGGTGCCTGCAGCCCTCTGTCTGACCAGGATGATGCCCAGAGGCAGCAGTGGACCAGCCAGTCTTTACGATTCAGGTTCCACTTGGAGGCCTCCCAAACCCAGCATCAGCAAGCGCAGAGCATGCTGCTCCTCCACACGAGGACACAGGCAATACCCTCCAGCCCAAGATTCCTAGCGCCCTAGGGACACATGAACTTGTCCTTAGGGACAACAAAAAGGGGAAATTTATTTATTTATTCCGCAGCCTGTGCCTGTGCCAGGAGGAGAGCGCAGGACTCCTTGTCAGGCAGGAAATCCTCCAGCGCCTTCAGCCTCACAAAGGTTTCACACGGATGATCCTAGAAACCAAATTGCAGGAGAAGCACAAAGTAAAGGGGAGACAGTGCAGCCAAGCCATGCATCAGAGCTGCAACCCAACGGTTTCCCAGGTCTCATTAGGGATGATTTATGAAGGCTGACACTGTCGTTAACCTCTGACCATGTCCCCACTGCCTGCAGGGCATTTTGCAGCCTGCCTGCGACTGCCCAGCAGCAGTGGGGGGGGAGGGGGGGCAACTGAGATTTTACCACCCCTGTTAATGCAATTAGGTGGTTTGAAGTAGACCCATTGGATCATCTTACCTGCAGCAACTCGGCCACTCCACTTGCTCCCAGGACAAGCCCTGCACATACTGCGTGCTTGCACACACGTGCAGCACTGCTTGGCACAGGCATCGGGCACTAATAGCCTGCCATTTGCAACCCCATCTGGTTCTGACATGTCCATTATTCAAAGGCAAATGGCAAAGACCTTGGGCAACTCATTTGCAGAGTCCGGGGCAGTTCACAAGCTCATGAATTCCCAAACTATTTGCTGGCCGTGCTGGTAGCCAAGCTGTGAATCGG
>NW_008246062.1:858859-872934 GCF_000691975.1 Corvus brachyrhynchos
TTCCTGCTTAAGATGCATATCCAGCCCTCTGTAAAGCTGTAGTAAGATGAAAACCTGACTTGTCTGCCACTATAGAGAATTCCCTATTTTTTATCAATCTCATGGGAGATCGAGTGACATCAGTCCCTGAGCCAGGGGTGCAAGCCTCACCTCACCTCACCTCACCTCACCTCACCTCACCTCACCTCACCTCACCTCACCTCACCTCACCTCACCTCACCTCACCTCACCTCACCTCACCTTACCTCATCCTTCCCTGCCCCCCAGGGCTGGAAACCGAGCAGAGGAGAAGCATCTCCTGGTCTGGAACCATCTCCAGTTCCTTTGCCCGGCCCCTCTCATCCCACAAATGGTGCAATTGGCTGACTGTGCGTCAAACCAAGCCCAAAAGCCAGTGATGCCCTGGGAGCACAGACAGCAGTAGCCTTGGATGCTCCTGGTCCCACATCTACTGCATCAGGATAATACACCAGCTGGAGCACGAGGATAGACCTGGAAAAAGTACACTTGGCACCTTTATTTTCAGCCAATTCATATCATGCTTTGCTCTCCCTTGACCCACCAGAGCTGCAGACAACTGGGGTTTGCTGCCTCTCATGTGCAAGGATGCAGCGAGCTTTTCCCTCCTGCCCTGAGGCTGAGGTTCCACTCTCCTCCCAGCTGCCTCGCTGGGGCAAATCCTCACTGCAATCTGTTCAACCAGTGGGCAATCCTTCCCTGCTGCAAACAGCAGCCCACAAGGCTCCCGGAGATCAGGCGGCATCGCACACCCGCTCGGAGAAGCAGGAGGCACAGGCAGGGGAATACGAGACGTGATTTACTCGGAGACAGCTCTGTGCTTTTGGCAGGACTCGAGGGCATTTGTTTTGAAGCTGTGTTTACATGCCTTTGATCAGACGTGTTTAACTTTTCTGGTGCGTGACAGCAGCAAAACAAGTTTGAGACAAGGATAATGAAACACATTGTACGCCCGTACATGTAAGCGGCTACAACAAGGCTGCACACATCAGCAACTCAAACTGGAGGTGGGGGCGGCAGGGGGTGGGTGCCAAGACGGGGAGATGCATCATGATGATGCCAAACCAGCAAGTTGAAAATGTAAAAAGAAAAAAAAAAGCACTAACCCAGCAACAACAGCTCAATCTCAGCTCTTGGAATTGGCCAAGGGAAGTCTGCGCAGAGCTTGGGTGCAGAAGTAAAACTCCATCCAACATTGCAGGGAGCTTTTCCTGAGCAGATAAACTGCTCCCATTGTGGGTCAGGGGTTGCTCTCAGCAGCACCATAGGGCACCTCAGGTATGGAGCAGCCCCTGCTTTTTCCAACCTCTGAGGTTCATCAGCAACTCTCAAAGTTGAGCGCCATCTTTTAAGAAAAGCCAGCACAAGATCAGAGAGCAAAATAGAAAGGCAGCTTCTAGAGATGCTCCTAAAATAGCTGCTCTCTGAAATGCTATAGGCACACCTGAAATGCTATAGGCACAATTAGCAAGGATGTATCTACATATGTATAGACCAATAACTGGATCATTGAACACCCTGTCATCGTTTTAAGCCTTGCAAGGCAGTAAGAACTCTCTCCCAACATCCTAAGGAAAGGCAGAGAGTACTGCCAGTACCTGCCATCCTTTCAGCATAGGAGAGTGCAGGGTCGTAAACGGGGAAATGTTTCCAGGCACTGCAATGTAAAGAGACCCACGTTGAACTGCGAATGAAGATCCTGGCATGGGGCAAAGCCTCAGTACAGGGCTGCTCCTACAGAGCAGTTTGGATAAAATAAAGCTATTTTTGAGCTTAAAAGAGACATGGCGGAGTGTGGATGATCCAGCCCTCTGCTAAAGAGCAAACCCAAGCATCTTATCCCTAGTAGTATGCTTAATTTACTAATGCAGAATACCAGCAGAGAGACTTTATAACACAGTCCCATGCTGACCATGCTCTGGGATGAGAGATGCCACCATCTCTTTGTGCTTAGCGCAGCAGATGAGCAGAGATGTTGGCACAAGAGGTTTCCTAATGGCATGCCACCTCACTACACAACCTGTCAAGCCAATGCAGGCTTAAGCAGTGGATCTTAGTTGGCAATAGTGGGGGAAGTGAATGCTCAGCTGTGATAAATATTTAACGTGCTTTTAGTCCTGAAGAAGTGTAGCACTGAGGCCATCATCCTGTAAGTGAAAACCAAGGCTGATTAATGGGGAAGGTACTCCCATTTATGGGAGGTTAGGATCAATCCCAATTCTCAGCTATTTGTTGAATCTTTAATGCTCTTTTTCGATAGCAGAGTTCCTTGGTGAAGGGCAGCATCCTAATAAGGCTGCTTTAACAGCAGGGATGTTAAAGGGAGTATAAATAAAAGACCCTTTTAAAAATAAACAATGAGGTAAAAAAGGAAGGTTTCATGTGGTCACTACTGTGGGCTGGCTTGGAAAAAGCAGTTTTCAAGCCCCCACTCTTCTTTGGAGGCTGGATTTACTTCTTTTGGAGTTTTCTCTGGTATCTCAGAACTGAGCCCAGGGTTAACCCTCAGGCCAAAGTTAAGCTGTTGCTCTGGGAGGGAGGGGCAGTCAGTAGCAGTCCAACTGTCCTTGTCTGACCTTTGCACATCCTTCATTCCATGCTGGAAAGGTCTCCACCTTCTTCCACACCTCAGCCCTCTTCTCAGACCCACAGTTTCACCATCTCATGCTCTAATTCTTCTCTGGCCTGAGCAAGGTGCCCCCATACCACCTTCCATCTCACCAGTCACGATTAATCCCCTGCCTCTGTAGTTATATCAGCATCAACCACTCCCCTCCTATGCTCTCAAACACTTCTTTCTCCAGAGTGAGTACCCAGGGTGAGCAGGCAGCTTGCACTTACAAGGCATTTGCCATCTCCCATCAAGGAGAGCATCCCCCTTTGTCTCTTTTGGGTTTTCCATCACATCATCTTCCTGTACCCCCATACTCCCATGCTTGCTACCCCCAGTAAATCTCCTTCTGATTTTCTCACCATCCAGTAGGACCAGCCTCGCCTCCTGCAAGCAAAGCTCTCCCTGCACATCTCTGCTCACTAGCCATCCCTCCCTTGCTGGCAAGCAGCACGGAAACAAGACCACAGACATCAGCCTTGTAATGAAGATGAAGAGCCACACAGCCTTGCTGGCCCTCTCCATCTGCCCTCACCTTTCCGGTTGCATTACGCCTTATGTTGTTTCTTGTCTGAAACTAAACATCAGCTCCTTCCTGGCTGTGCTGTTACTCTCACCCCAGCCTTGTGCCGGGGATGTTACAGCATGAAACGGAGGGGAGGAAAAGTGAACCGGGACAGGGGACAGCAAGAGGCAGTGGGGGAGAGAGTGTATTCACAGCAGCAGTGACCAAAGATGCCAGAGCCAAGTGCAGGTTGCCTAGCACGACAGGTGCTTGTGCATCCTTGATGAGCCACTCTGACTCCATCAAAGCATCAGCTGGAACAGATGTGGCTGTCTGAGCTGAGAAAGGGTGCTGGCTTCTCCCTAGAGTGACAACTGGGATGACAAGACAATGTCACCCACAGGCAGAAGGTAAGAACCTCTTTGGCCCCTAAAGCCCTCCCTCCTTCTCCACAATGCAAGGGGACCAACCTTTAACATCCCTTCCCTCCCTCCAGCCCTGCATCTGCTGTGGTGGAACAAAAATGTGGTCCCTTCAAAAATGAGACTGGCCCAAAAGGAGGCAGCATGGCCAGACAATTTTCCTCCAGGGCTGCAAGTGCTGGAAGAATGAGGGAGAGGACTGCAGCCTCTCACAGCTGTACACCATGCCACACACACAAGAGATGTGCACACACAAAGGATGTGCACAAACAGGGGATGTGCACACACAAGGGATGTGCACATCCCCTTCTACTTCCACCACAGACCACTCCTCACTAATCATCCTCCAGGATCATTCAGCATCTTTCCCCCCAGTTGCCATCTCCACTGTAATTGTCTTTCCTTATCCACCACTGTAAACAGGGATAATGAATCAAGATATGAGGTTAAGCCTCTGCTGGAGATTAACCTGCCATTGTCCTCAGTGACAACAGGTGCCAGACATCTGTCCATGCCCTGTGACAGTCCTCAAACACACTTCTCTGTGTTGCCATAAGACTTTCAGGGAGATAATATGAGACATCCTCCTCTGCCCAGCTTTAGCAAGCTGTCCCACGCCTGCCTTGTGCTCCTAGCAAAAAACCCAAGGAAGCAGAAGCATTGTACTGTGTCCCTGCAAGGTGCCAGAGACAGAAGCTGGGATGCAACCTGATGGCATTACAGGAAAATCAGCACCAAAGAACCAGCCAGGCCCTCAGGTGGACAGTTATACCCGATGCCCCCATGGACTCTGAACACCCACCCACTGCCAAGCAGCACAGTCAGATCCACCGCGTGGCAATGCCAAGCAGAGGAAGGATGCTCTCATCCCAGGGAAGGCACAACCAAGCCCTAGGCTGCAGCCAAACTGCCCAGGTGCTCTGGCTTCTCGCCCTAAACCAGGATACCCTTTGGCTGAGCCACATGCTTGGGAAGACGATGCCTGTGCAAATGTTAGAGACAGGGCTGCTTTTGTTTAGAGGCTGCTGGCAATGGCGCTGCACAACCCACATCCTCCCCTGGCCAGGAGCAAGCTCCAAGAAAGGAAATTACACAAGCCAGAAGGTTTGATGGAATGAACCCATTGGGCGGCTTGAAGATAGCTATTAATGGAGAGCTTTCTCTAATTGCTTTTGTATAATCTGGGGCTGCTAGGCGGAACTGGGTAATAAATGAAATCCAATTACATTTTCTCTCAGTATTTATTTTATTAAGTAGAATTCATCAGCTGATGAAGGGCCCCTCAAGGTAATGGCTCATGACCTAGTGGAAGGCACTTTTTTATTATTATTGTTTTCCCCACTTGGGGAAGCAGATAATTCTGTTTCCCAGTAAATCCAGACTGTCCCCCCTGCACCGTGGGAAGCACAACAGGTCCCAGGGCAGCACGGATCCCACGGGGACCCACACTGTCCTCCTGAGCAGGATCCCTGCTCTGACTGCTGGAGTCCCAATGAGCACAATGGGCGATTAAGCCCCAGCTTCAGCATGCCAGCCAGAATGGAGACGGATTTACAGCACACAGGTGGTGTGCTCCAGAGGGCTGCAGCAGGAGCCAGTCCCATTGGGAACGCAGCAAGAAGCTATGTCACTCCACGTCTGCTCCCCAGGAGGCTGGACTCTGGTGCTAGCGCTGTTTCCCTAGGATGAGTCTCCTATGCAGGGCTCAGAATGTGGGCTCAGTTTGGGCTCAGGGCTACAACTGACCAGGCTGAGAACACTGTGAACACCAGTAGCTCAGATCCATCACATCCAGCCCCATACTCCAGCACACCCATGAAGCCTCGTATCTCTCTGCAACACAGCACCTCAACCACCACCTGCTGGTGGTTTAAACCCAGTTACTGCGGTGTAGACACAGTTGCTGCCATGAAGGCTGCCCATCAAGGTCACCACAAGCACTGGTCCCACATGGAGATGCCTAGCCAAGCCTTGTGCCGCTATTAGCATGCTGGCATCAGCAGGTAAAGCATGTCAGGGATTTCTGGTGGTGGCAGCAGTGCAGGGCACTCCAGCTACCAAGCAGGGTTTGCTGGAAGCTGTAGCACTGCAGCAGAAGAGATCCCAGGTCATGGCACAGTGCCTTTCCTGTGGTACAAGAGGCAGCAAAACCCAGCGTGGGTCAGGAGAGGTTGCTCCAGGTGTATCCTTACAAGCTCTAGCCAGCATCCCTCCCTGTGGAGTGGGGATGGCCACCAAGGCACAAGACCCTTCCTCCTCCTCCCTCCACACCAGAAAGCATCAACGGGGCTGGGGTCTGCCAATTAATCACAGGGTCTGGTGCAGCACTGTTGCCCTCTTGCTGGAGCCCACAGCAAGGATTCCTCCAGCACAAGCAGTCAAGATGCCTCGGGGATCTTGCAATCATCTGCTGGGCTTTTCACCATCCCTCTTGCCATCCAGATATTGACTGACGTTCACCCTTGGATCCCAAACCCAGTGCCGACAGCCGCAGCTCACCCGGCTTTCACTGCCATCTTGTCATACAAACAATTTATCACCCGCCAGTGAGTGCTGTTACAGACAGACTCCAGTGCCCATTAATTAACAGGAAATACTGAGAGAGGCATATACACATGCACAAATCTGTCTGAGAGGTTTCCTACAGCATCCACCATGGATGCACCCATGTGCTGCCACAGTAAGCACAGCCTCTGGGAGCCACAGCAGATGTAGCCAGCAGCAGCCAGGCTCAAAACAAAGAAAAAGCAGCATTATGAGGAGGAAAACCAGCTATGAAGGCAATAGAGTAGCATGGTTTTATTCCTGAATAGTAAGAAACTACTCAGCTTAAGGGATTAAAAAAAAGGTGGTGAATTGAGAACGGGGAGCAAGCAAGCCATGTCCCAGCTGCTGAGAGTCTGGGGTGAAGGTGACACCACAGACACCTCCAAAGGGCTTGCACAGCCTTTTGCAGCAGGAGCAGCTAATGTTTTGCCTACCCTTTCACTAGGGATGTGGTGTTCTCGGCTGCTGCACCCTGCTTCCAAGCCTTCCAAGGCTCCATCCAGGCAGGATAAGCCCAGTTCCCCATCAGGGCAGCAAACCCAGCAGCCTTACACATCCCAGACCACAGCTCAGCAGCACTGAATGAATGCCCGCCAGAGCCTGAGTCCTCATGCTGCTGGGCCAACTAAAAATAAATGAGGTGTGGGATCACAGAGAGTCAGCGCCAGGTTTTAGAAGTGCTGTGTGTTGCTGGTTTTGCTGCAGAGGATAAGGAAAAAGGTTTTCAGAGGGCAAGGAAAAAGTGTTTCAGAGGAATCTTCTGAAACTTGTCTGGCTTTTTGATTTGGGAAGAAAACCTAAAACCAGTTGGAAAGGAGATCTAAACATCGTGTCAGAATCCAGCTCTTCATCTTTTTCACAAGTGGGCTTTCACTTTTTTCTGTGAGGCTATTTCCCAAGCACAACACAGAAACACAAGCTATTTGCGTTGATCCAAAACTACTTTTCACCAAATAAGTCATTCATCTGAAATCTTTCTCCCCAGCTCTGCTGCAGGAGAAGCTCTCTGCTCACGGGAGACCACGATTTATGCTTAAATGAGCATTTGTGACTAACAGGTTAGATTCATAGTGAAATGCATCATCAATAAATCAGTCAATCACTTCTGCCCTCAGCTCAGGGCTGAAGTCTGGAGTAACTACTCAGCACTTTTGTCAACCTTTACTCCAGCAAAGTCTGGGTAAGAGACCTCAGGATTTAGCCTATTGATTGCTTACTATTGTTTGTGATGCCCTGCATGCTTTAGACATGCTCCCTTCAGGCAAGATTAAATACCTGGCTTGTGGCATTGGGATTCAAGGGAAATTATGTTTTACAAGCACGGGAACAGACAAGTCAAATTGCCCTGTGCAATGGTCCATATTGTGGTGCAAAGGTGCCCCTGAATCCCCTTGGTGCTGCCATCGAGTTGGGCACATGGGCAGTGCTGACTCTCCCTGGGGCTGGCGTGTTGAGCCCCACGGCTGTAGCACATTTCTGCAAGTTAAATGCAATTTTGGCTGTGGCTCCCCAGCCTCTGAGGCTCTCAGCTCCTCCGGTAGTGTTTTGTTGCAAGAATAATAGAGTGACAGCTCCCTGGCAGCTTTGAGTAGCATCCCCAGCTCAAAGGCACCCTTAATACCTCTGCCAAAGTCCAGCCTCTTGGTTTTTACATTTGTTTGAAGTTAAGCGGATCTAACTTGGGTGAGTGGACGCAGACAGTGTTGCTCAACCAAAGCCAAAGAACATCTCGGACACTCCTCTGCCCAAGGGCTGGCGCTTGTCCCCCACACACCATCAAGGATATTGAATGTATTAATACAGAAAGACGTAAGTGACCATCCTGCCCCACCAAAGGGCAAGCCTGGGATATGTGCACCCTCCACAAGCATAAAGCAAGGAAATACAGCAACCATTTGCAGGGCAGAATACCTCTTAATAACCCTCTGCACACTGCCTCCTACCAGGAACCCCTACCATGGGCTGGACTTTTTTAGGGATCAAGGTTTCTTGGAAGGAAGATAAAGTCTTGCTTTCTAAGGATGCTTCTCACTGCTGACACCACCCTGAATACAGGGAAAAAAAAACCTCAACAACTAAAAATCTGCAATTTCTACAGGAAAAAAAGAAAAAAAAGCAGCCTGCAGAAGGACCTGGCAATTTAGGTCAGGAGGGGAGAGGGGGGGGAAAAAGGAATTTAAAAACCTGGGATTTACAGAATCCCAACCCAGACCACCAGCTGCTCTCCGAACCCCATGTCATGCCCATGTACCATGGCATACTGATTCCCAGGTTTCACCCGCATATCCCACTGTAAGGCAAACTGATTTCTGATGCTTGTCCCGCCTTCTTTTATTTCTGCCAGACCTCCCCCTCTCCTCTGGGTACTTTTCCTGCTGCCGTTTGTTCCTGTCCTTTACAGCTCTGCCTGCTGTCACTCACATAACCTTGCCTGTTTGGTAATTTGTGGCAATAAAGTGTCACTGTGGGGAAAAAATACAGCATCACAGCAGCATATAAATCTCTGATCCATAAACTGTGCTGCTCCCCACCTGCATGCCCCTCCTTTTAGATGTAAAGTGCAACGATTTGGGGCAAGAGGAAGAAAAAAGAGCCAGTAATATGTGATCTTACTGAAGGGCAGCGCTGAGGTGTCCTCATTGGGGGCTATAATGAGTGCTGAGGGACTGGTGTGTGCTGTAAATTGCCCTGGAGACATAAGCCTCAGTGGAGGCTTCCTGGAGCTATCCAGGACTTGAAAAGGGTAATCTTAAAGGGGGAAATAATACATTAAACATTGCTAAGGAGTGCTGTCTACTTCCTCTTTGAACAGCCTCACTGGTGCTGAGCACACAACCCTGGGAGTGCCATGGCCATAGAAGGGATCCAGGTGTGTGCAGCTGAGCCCCTCCCTCCTCTTCCCACCTAGATGTGGGATCCTGTCCATCTGCATCACAGCTGAACAGCTCCTCCAGTAGATTCCCAATTCCAAGCACTCTCCCTGGGCATTAAGGGGGACTACAAGGAAGTAGGTCTGGAATTTTCCCTTCCATCTCGTGCAGCAGGTGCCCACTTTACACACCTATGCCCTCCACCAGGCTGAAAATAGTTCCCCATGGCTCAGAGCCAGGATTCAGTGGGGCAGGTCCCACCCCAGGCAAATGCACCTCATGTTTGTGGCCCCATGGTTTCCTGCTTTACTGTGCAGAGTACCAGGCATACACCGCCAAGGCCGTGCAGGAGCCATGAGACCCACAGCATCTCTGACACCCTCTGAAATGGCTTTAGAGAAGTTCAGCCCTTCTTGCTGACGGTTATTTCTTTGACCTGGAATACACAGCTTGCCTCCATCAGACCCCTCCTCCACTGAATTATCATCTTGGTCGCACTGTAGAGCAGCATCCTGGGCCAGCTGTAAAATGTCACCTCCAACACTACTGCAGCACTCTCCCAACCCCAGCTGCTGTGCCAGACCCAGCAGAGTGTCCCACTCATTCTCCCCTGGTTCTTGGCACATTGGGGTCTCATCCACCATCCGTCACATGGAACAGCAGGGAGACTTGCATTAAAGCCTTCTCCTGACACCAACATCTTTCTTAACATCTCTGGCTCACCTGAGCAGCTAAGCAACACTCCTGTGAATATAAACAAGCAGGAGGGAAAGTGCATTCACTAGACAGATAGCTTGGTAAAGTGTCATCACCCACTGAAAGCCCATATGTGGTTTTGTAGCAAAGGTATTTGCTTCCTGTCTTGCCCACTCATCAGAGGAATATACGAGCAGAACTGAGCAGCACCCTGGAGACAGACTAAAACCAAGCAGAGAGCAAATGGTGCTTGGAGGGCTGCGCAGGAGCCGTGCAGGCAAACACATTATGGACACCCTGAGGAAGAGAAAGCTCCTTTCTCCCAGCCTTGGGAATGGCACACAGCCAGGATCCATCACGCACCTATCCTGCACCTGATCAAGGCAATGTGTTACATCAATTAAAAAAGTCAGGTCTTGGTCCCCAAACCTGCCCATGGTTGACAACTTCCCTCTTGGAGCCACAATTCACAGAGGCCTCAAAAGAAGCACTTACTGTGAAACTCTCCAGCTCATTGCTGTGGTTTGGTGCTGGGCTTGGACATAGGAACACTCACTCTGTGCCAGCACAGGTCCTGCCAGCTGCCTGCCCAAGCCGCAAAGGGATCAGCAGCAGGCAGCACATCACGCAGCACTTGAACCACATCAAGACATTGCCCTTAGTTTTGGACCCCCGAAAGGAGTCCCAGTGTTAATTAACTAAAGAAAATTCAGCCATGGCCACTGAAATGTCTGAGGAAGCTGTTGAGGAGACTGAGCCAGGCTTTTCGCAGCAGCCCATAGCAAGAAGGTAAGTGGCAGTGGGCACAGCTGAAAGGTTCCCACTGGATGCTAGGAGATGCTTTTCCCTCCTTTTTCTACAGTCAGAACCAAGAGAAAACCAGCATAGCACCTCTAACAACAACACTCAAGGCTAAGCAAGAATGAAGCCTTTGCCCTTCTCCCATTCCCAAATTCATAACTATTGTGACAGAACAAGGTATCCCAGGAGATGGAGGATGCCCATGCTTAAGCCATGAACCCCCAGCTCAACAGCCACACTGTTTTGATGTGGCAGTTCTGTTGGGGTCCCTCCCCCGCTGTGTCGCCCTGGGAGAGGGGCCCTGAGGGCACAGACACGGGGTTTCCCTGCCCCTGCTCAGCCTCGTTCCCATGGGTTGGTTTGTGTTCCCTGCGCGGGCAGAAGGACCCTTGGTCCGGTGACTGGAACAGTTCCTGAGCACAGCCCCGGCCATGCGGCTGGAGAAATAAACATCTCTGAAACAGCTATCAAGAATCTGTCTGTCCATATATATTTCCTTTCCACGGGACTCCTGGTTTGATATATGCGTGTTGCAGGATCCCCACTGCAACACAGTTCTGCTTTGAAGCTCCAAGGGCTCTGTAGGTCTATGCAGATGCAAGAACAAGATGAGGGATTGTTGACCTTATCTGAGTCGCCAGCTCCAGGAAAAGACCTCTCAGCCACTTCATTCTTACTATCTAAAGATTAGGTCCCTACCTGGAGGAAGGACAAAGCCCACCTAGAAGCTGTACTGCTTGGGGCTGTGCCTGGAGGGGACACACCTCCGACACCTTCAGATTCAAACACTGCTAAACAAAAACTGCATTATCGAGTGACAGCAGTGGAGCTTTGGCATGACATCTGTCCATCTATAAATAGAGCTCAACTGTGTGTCCTTATCACAGGGCTTTGATGTGTTTGGGGAGGATATTTTCTTCCCCTTCACCACCAAGTCCCAGGCAGCACAGATAATGGGCTTGAATCGATCCAGCTCAAGTATTACTAAACTTCCTACCACTGTGGCAGCATGCCAGCATCAAATAGGACAAGAGAACATGTGTCTGTTCAGAGCCAACCACAAGGAGCAGGCAGAATATTGCTTTAGGCTTAAAAAAAAAAAAAAAAAAAGAAAAGCTGCTTTTTTGCAGATCTGTAGATCAATCTACAATGTATTTGTATTTTAGAGGTTTAAGAAAGTCAATAGAAACAAGATATATCATAGCTGCACAAGAAGCCGAGAAGCTATATTTCTATTTATGCTGCTACTGGCACTCCAGCCACTGGTTCGATGTCCTGCTGCTTCTCCAGCTGGAAAGTCGAGGGAAGGGACTCCCTCCACTGCTGCAGCTCAACACTTGGTTTTGCCAGGACAGCTCAGCCCCATGGGGCTGGTTGGGTTCTGATATACCTGAAGTGTGTCACCACTGCACCTTGTGCCCTGCGGGCAGCAGGAGGGCAGCAGGAGGACACAGGGACCACTGGCAGTGGCCAGGCTGACTTCCCACAAAGTGTAGCTTGTCTCCTTAGGCCTGTCCGCACAGGCTCAGCACACAAACTGGCTCAAGTCTCTGGGGATTCTCCCAGCAGTGCTGAGACAATCCCTTGGGATTTGTTTCTCAAGCTGGTGCTGCTGCAGAACTGCAGCGGCCTGACCTCTACCAACTCATCCCCAGGGACGGGAGAAGTTGGTTCCCTCCTGCAGACACATCTGCCATGTGCCCACCATTCCTCTTGCACCATCATGACATGACTTGGGAGATGCCTTGCACAGACCCCTTTGGCATGCCTCTGGCCCCCTCAGCTCCACTGCAGGGCACTACAAAGCATATTCAGGATTTTTTTCTCCCTTTTTTATTATGGTGAGTCACGTAGCATGCCTTATCAAACCAGACCTGAATCACATCTGCCTCTCCCCAGATCCCATGTAATATGTCAGCCATTAAATGTGCAGTTATCCCACATCTACAAATCCATGAGAGGTTCTTGTCCTCTCATGGGCAGGAGTGCTCACATCCCTGTGGTGGAGCCTGTCCTAATGAGCCACCAGAAAGTGGATCCCACTGCAACTGGCCACATTCATTTCCCAGCCTCCATAAGGCACAAACCCCCATTTCCTGGCTTCCACCCTCTGCCCCAGAGGGTGAAGAATAAAGTGTGCATCTGGATTGGAAAGAGTTGGCTGTACACCGTTGGTCAACAGGAAGAAGTCCCCGGGCTGTGGGATGCCCAGCTCCAGACATCCTTCTGCCCCAGAGCCCATCCAGGCATGGGAAAACAGGTCAGCCTGCAACACAGGAAGCAGAAACCAGCTTTCTACCCTTCCTACACAGCTAAAACTTGTGCAAACGCCTGCCACACGTCCCACCAAACCCTTTGGGAGAGGAAGCCAGTGACGCAGGGCAGGGATCGGCAGCTGACGCACCAACGCTGGCAGGAATACCAGCCTGCTGATGCTTCTCCAACCCCTTCCCACCTCTCTGCCAGGCTCAAGCTCCTCTAGCAGCACATCATCTGGGCTGGGCTCTTACTCCTCCACTGCCACGCACAAGCAGGCATCAGGGGATGTATCATTCCACAAATCCGGGGAAGAAACAAGCAGCATTAACTGGTAGCACGTGTGTATGGGGACCCCTCAAACCCTTTTTTCCCTTGCTCCCATCTGCTCTGCTCTGGGCCACTAAATCCAATTCAGCAGCGCTCAGTGCTTGTACCAAAGCTGCGACACATTTGTCAGATCCCTGACTAGACCCATGGCTAATTTTACAATGCTAATTTATCTCACCATATTATATCGCTTTCATTTCATCCCCCCAGGATCCCATTACTGCCAGTGTACCTTGTAGCCAGCATGTAACAGTAATTGGTATTATTAGCAACGTACCCTGCTCGAGCTGCTCTATTTGCAGAGCTGCAAGGAGTCCCGTGGGTAGGCTGATCTACCTCGAGGATGGGGAGGGAAGGAGTCCTTGTTCCATGCCACTCCACGGATGCCACCAAGGACCAATGCCAATGGCAGGGTTTTGCTACTGTAGAGCATCTCTGCATGCCAGACCCCATCCCACTCCCCACTGTGACTCCATCAGGTGTTGCCCACCACTGGGTTCCTTACCCCTGACCTTTTACCTCCAGGGCAAACAATCACCTGTGCACACAGGGAGCATTTCTGTCCTTGCTTGTGGCTCGAAGTATAAAGGACACTGCTTATCCAGGGTTAAAGGGGCTGCAAAACAACTCTGGGAAGGATGATGCAGGGGTAGAGGGCAGGGGAGCTGCACCAGGAAAATTCATCATTCATGCTATTTTGGCCAACAGTTTCTCCTCTTTGGTGTAAGCTATTGCTTTCTAGGATCAACATAATTAAAGCCATGCAGTTTTAGCTAAGTGAGAGGCTGCACTAGTCAAACAGTGACAATTCCCACTTAAGATGTCCTTGTCTGGCATTTAGAGACTTGTTAAATTTTAATTCATCATTTTAATTTCTCAGGCACAGCACTAGCAAGCACTGGGCTTCCCCAGCACAGCTCTGCAGGGTCTGCATCCCTGAGTGTGGCAGCTCTATCCCGAGGCCCCTTCCCTGCTCCACCATGGCTCGGAGAACATGATCCCAAACCCCTCCTCAAACG
>NW_008246062.1:873007-888270 GCF_000691975.1 Corvus brachyrhynchos
CTGGTGGGGGTCTCCTAGGGGGATGCACTCCTTTTCAAGCAAAGCCCATGCACCTCATCTCTGATGCTGCAGCCTGCCAGGGCAGGAGAGCAAAAAAACCATCAAGCAGACCTGAGAGCTCCAAGCTGTGCTTGTCTGCAAGAGGTGACACCTCACCTCCCACCACAAAGTTGGGCTGGGTGACACTTACCTGCTCCAGAGTGGCTCAGCCACGACACAGGACCCCTGCTACTGTGGTTAGACTGTGGATCTCTGAGCTGCCCAAAGGGCTTTCAACTGGGAGAGCTCTTTATGGAGAAGTTGTTCATGGGCAGCCCATAACACAGGCATTTTCCAGGCTGTTCATCCACACCTGCCCCTCCACATCCTAAATAACCGCTCTCAGCATCTGCCCTCTTTACACAACAGCCAAAAGGCTGCTCACACGCCAGAGCCAGGAGCAGCCTTTTGTCACACCTCAATAAACACCATCCTCGCCAGAAGACATGTCCTGCAGTCCCAGAGAGCACACCAACTCAGGACAAGTTGGGTGAGCAAGATTTTTAACCCACCTCTTACCTCTCCACCAGTCTAGGGTCCTTGGGGCGTCCCCAATTTCTCATAAACGTCTGGGGGATTCTTCTGACTGCTTGACCAATCCTCACCGCTCAGATCTGGGATTTTCTTCAACAAAACAGAAGAGACAACCTGTCAGGTTACCTGGTGAAGCTCTGCCACTGCTTCACGTTCAGGAAACAACCAAGGTGGGAGAGCATCTGTTTCCCAGCCCTGACAGCTGGGGGTAACCGGTGCAAACACGAAGCTAGTTAGAATAAGAGCCCTCCCACAAGAGCGTCACAGTCCAGCCCCAAAGCACGTATTTGCTTAATTATTTCGATTCAGAGACATGAAATGGGAGAGGGGGAAAAAAACCCCTGCAGCTTGGGGCATCTCTGATCTTCTTTAAAGACAGACAGCAATGCTCCCCAGACAGAACAGCACAGCAGCACCACACTGTCAGCCCAGCACCAAGGCATTCGCCCACAACGTCTTGTGCTGCCTGAGCCCTAATCCTGAAAAGCCTCACACACGTGTTAAACGGCGCAGGGAGAGGCCACTCCGGCTGAACCTGGGAGTGTGAAGAGGAAAGCATGCCTGTACGGCTTTGCAGCACAGACACCAAGGACTGGAAAGAGGAGGAGGACTTTCTGTGCTACATCTGACATGCTGCCTGGTGAGATGGAGTCACAGGCATTAGTGTAACCAGTGGTACCCTCCCTTACAGCAGGAAATACGCTTTTTGTGTTAGACAAACAATTATCAGTCAAGATCTGTGCTCATTATCCAGCTCTTGTGGCTGAGGTTGTGTTGCTCCCCCTGCTTCTTTTTAAATGCTTTGAAGAGGAAGAAAAAAAAAATGTCTTATGGCTCTGCATTATTAAAAATCAAAAATAGGAGCCAAAATCCACTGGCAAGACAAAGTCTGGGAGTCACTCCTGCAGAGATTCTTTCCCAAGGGTGACAGTGACTCCAAGTCTGGAACACCACCGGCTTTAATTAACACCCAACCCTCAGCTGATGAGCTTTGCCAGAGTTCCTCCCAGGACCTCATGCAAAGCCTGGGGAAGCCAATGGGAGGATGCTATGGAAACCCAAACTACAACCCCTATCTACCCCCTGCCTGGCTACAAAACCTAAATAAATAAATGTCCCCCCCTGAAACTCCACTGGGCGCCTGATGGCGAAACCCTCATTTGCAAAGTGCTTGGAAATAATTACAAAATCTTCCCAGAGTTTACAAGGAGGGAAGTGGACTGTTTGTCATGCCGACAGCCACGGTGTGCCACAATTTATCATGCTTGTCAGGTGTCAGCCACCAAGAAATTTAACTCCAGCTGCCCCAAGCCCAGCACCCGCAATACCCCATCACTCAAAAGCTGCTCTGCCAAGCACCCCAGAGCTGAGGAGTGACTGGCAAGGAGGGGAGAGGGCTGCTCCCCACCAAGCCTCCTCTCACTCTGCAATGCCAATGTAAATCTTCGGTTGTTTTTTTGAAATGTTTTTGGTTGCAGGTGTTGGGTTTTTTCCCTACCCACAGATGAAGTGGAACAAAGGAGACCAGGCTACAGCAAGAGATGAGGCTCGTTTGTCATTACCTGCCAGAGACCCTCCTGGGCTCTAATTCCAGCTTGGCGGGGACCTGAGAAGAGAGACTGGGCTTAGCCCTGAGTAACCTTAGGGAGGGAGTGCATTATGATGGGTACAAAGTGCAAAATCCCAGTGCCTTTTCTGAGAGACATCTCTGAAACCTGTGCAAAAGGACTGTCATCCCCTGCCACCTCTGTGCCCTGTGCTGATCAGATAAGCCAGCCCTGCCACAGGTCTAGCAGCCCAGCTTTCCACATGGAAGTCAAAGCACACCTTGCTTTTTGAGTACTCCAAATTGAGGTCAAACTGGGTTTTGGAGGAACTCGGCATGTCCAAACCAGGTCAACAGCTGAAGGACCTGATTTGGGGCATGAGTTATTGCTGAGCCAGAGGGAAGATGTGTGCTTCCCCATAATCAAGGGACAGTCTTCATCATGGCTCAGGTGGGCTCACATAAGGAGCAAATGTCATCAGCCACAGAGCAGGGACAAGTCCTGGGTCAGGTCCCTGTAGGAGGGCTTGCATCACTGCTGAGCTGACCCTGCATCACCAGGACTTGAGCTCTCAGCAATGCCATGGTCAGGGCACTTCATCAATGTGACACTTGCTTTATAGGGCCAGTCTGGGCTGCCCCACTGAAATACTCCTGTTTTGGCCATTTCTGTAGCAACAAGCTGACTTAAGAGGAACCTGCCTGCAAAAGCACTAACTTTTTAAATGGGTCCTTGCAAAATCCTGGAGGAAGCCCAGCACCCATGGCATACTTGCATGTCCCACATGATGCATCTGCATGGCACAGCAAGGGCTAGTGGAACCCACTGAACCACTTGCTTAAAAGAAAAAAAATCCAAACACACAGCATTTGCCAAAAAATCTTTCTCTCCAACACAAGCTGGGGCTACGTTGATCGTGGATCCATGGATTTTACTTACACCAGCAGAAGGGGCCCAATATTTCCCAGCAGCAAGGCATCCCGTGCATGAGCTGGGGGGCACAGGTTTTGCAGTGCTGTGTGCTCGAGGCAGCGCAGTTCGGGCTGTGGGGAGCTCCCTGCACACGCTGTGTGTGACACACCCACAAACGCACCCGCACAGTTCAGAGCCTCGCGACTTGGCGTGGGGAAGGTGGATTTTTGTGGCGTCAGCAGCAAGCAGATCCCTGATGCCTGGCTCAAAACCTTCCCCAAAACTATCAGGCCCAGTCTCACAGCACAAAGACACTGGAATTTCTTCAGCACAAATGCAAGAATTTTTCTGCTGGTTGTTTGTTTTTTTTTTAAATTTTATTTTTAACTGTGGATAAACTAATGCCTTCCCCCCCACACCCCAACACTGTTCTGAAGGCAGCTTAAAACTCTTTGCTAAAATTTTCCAAAAAAATTCAGCCGGAGGCACAGACATGTGAAGTTTCAGTCCAAATGGTTAAAGGCTGGCATAGTTTCAAGCAACTGAAGACAGGGGCTTATAATCAGAAGTGTCAGGCAGCCTTAATTATATTATTTCCTGAAGGAAATAGTTTTCCCTGCTGAAGTCCAGGAGTTATTAAAAAAAGTTGACCTCACTGGAACCAATCAAGATGGAGACAAGAAGCCTGTGGTGGATTCTTAAGGCAGGCATGTTCATGCATCTGTATTTTCAGGGGTCCAGGATTTTAGGGCAGGTGTTCCCAGACAAGCCTGGCTTTGCGACAGCTGAGAGCCAGGACCCAGGATGCAGAGCCCCCTCCCATCCATCCTCATGGAGTGCCCTGGGCAGGGGCACTTGGGAGCCCCATGCACCTGGGGAGGGTGCTTGCCTGTGCCCAGATCAATTGCCTCACTGAGGCGAGCGAGGAAAAACAGCCGGATGCTTTGTAGCTGTCAGGAGCACACAGGCTTTTTGTCCATGTCTTCCTCTGTGCCCATAAATAAAAGTGACAGCAACTTTATTTAGGACTTCTTCCAGTTAAGAGGGGATGGAAGAAATGTGAAAAATGAAACTGTAGCTCAGCAGAGGGGGAAGGTCCTGAAGGCACAGCTCAGGCTGTGCCACTGCTGCAGCAGCCTGGGGTGGTGGCAGCCCTCACTCTCCAAAATCAGCACCTCCTCATGCCCATCAGTGCACTCTTCTCCTCTGCCCTTCCAGGCACAGAAATCCCAATCCCAATCCTACACTGTAGCCCCTGCCTCCACTCCCCCAGTGCTAGATGAGAGGTTCAACCACCTGGAGTGAGTCAGGAGTGGAATAACCATGTCTCCTTTCTTCCTAAAAGTGACTGAAACAACCCCCAAACAACCCAGAGGAGAAAGTCACCTGTTCCCTGCACATATGCAAAGATTGTACTTGTAGCACCAACAGCTGCCCCGAAAGGCAGCTCAGTCCTGTGCAGCTCACCAGCATGGCTGAGCAGGGAGTGCAGCATCTCCACCAGCATCCACTACCACAGAAAGTCCTGTCTATTTTGACTACAACCTCCAAGGTGTATTTTGCACCTGATGAAAGACATCCTTTCTATAAAAAGCATGGGAAGAGACTCAGAGAGCAGGAGAGGAGGGAAGGCTGCTCTGCAAGAGGGCTGAGCAGGCTGCAGACGCAGCCCCAGGCAATGCCCCAGCATGGGAGAGCACAGCCAGGATTTGAGCATCCCAATCTGGTCTCCCCCAGCTCCCTGCAACATCTCCCAGCAGCACAGCACCTCGTGTACCACAACGGTATTGCAACATGCTGATAACACAAGCTCTGTTTCAACCTTCATCCTGCTGCCTCTGCTGCTGAGCCAGAGTTATGCCACAAGCCAAAATCTAGTCCCCACATGGGGGATTGTGCCAGTTCCCAGGTGCTTAGGGGCTTGACTGGAGCTCGTCTGGAGCTGTGCCATGCACTTGCACACAAACACCAACACTCAGGGCAGGTGTAGGAAAAGAACCCCCTCCCATCCCTGGGGATACGCCCACCCCATGCAGAAAGGTTTAGGGTGGAAGTTGTGTGCAGGTCCCCAGGGAGAGAGGCTGCCAGTGACCTCATGGGTATCTTCCCCTGCTGCCCTCTCCACTGCCATGAGTCAGAGATTAATGACAGGCCATTTGTCAGCACCGGTGGCATCATTGCCAATCTCATTTCTGAGCAGACATCTGACCTTGCTTGCCTCCCTGAGACCCGTGTTACCGCATGGCTCCAGCAGCCTCCTGACAGCTCCCAGGGGAAGCAACACAAGGCAGGGAACTGGGCTGTGACAGCATGATCCGGAGTCAGGATGCACAGACAAACACTTCAGCTCAGGAGGATCAGTGTTTGTCAGCTTGTCCCACTGCCCTAGCCTCCTCCCAGCTGGCATCCAAGAAAGGGTCTCTCTTACCAAGCACTGGAGAAGGGACATCTGTGCCTAAAGAGGATGGCATAGACAAAGCAAGCCTTGCCTGAAACTCAGGAAGGAAGGGGGAAGAGGGTGTGGGGGACACATGACCTTTTCCCCAAGCCTGCAGTGTCCTGTGTCTCTGCCCACACTACCCAGCCAGCCAGAGGGATCAGTGTGCAGTCCCAGCTGTGGCACCCAGAGCTTCTCCACAGTCAGCCATGACCCAGACTGAATCTTAACCCAGATCTCACTCAATGAAGAGACCAGATAAAATCCAGACACAGATCCACCCTGCACTCCTGAGCAGAGCTTGTACCCATGTCATGAGGTGTAGATGACCTATGCCACAGGGTCCAGCACTCCTCTGTCCCAAACCAGACCATGTTGTCACTGTACAAGTCCACTACGTGGCTGTCACTTGGTCACCACACACAGCTCTGGTCCTCACAGAAAGGGAAGAGTGAGACAACAAGAGGCACAGGTGAAGGGGGGAACAAAGCATCTTCTGCATCAGGGCATTCCAAGCACACCAAGGCTTTTCAGCCTGGGGAGAAGGAGGAGGCAGGCCTTAGCCACAGGACCTCAGGCTAGACACACTGTGTTGGCCAGGCCATAATGTCCACGCTGCTTCCTACTAAACAACAGAAAACAAATGATTTCCAGAGGAGCAGGGAAAATTCGAGAACAGGTCTTCTGACAAGTGCTGGTCCTGATGCAAGCTTTACCTCAACACAACCCTCAGCCTTAGACAGCCAGATGCATCCCCACCAGGAGGGATGAGACAACCACCAACACAGCTCTTCTTCAGTGCCAAATAAAGCCAATCCCAGCTCTCATACTTTTCAGAAGGAGAACAAATTAAAATGATGTGGGACTGGAAAAGACCCACTTGGTCAAGATGAAGAAATCAGTGCCATTAAACGTCATTAGAATAATATGCCCAGAAAGCTTCATAAAAGGAGATACCATATGATTGAATGCTCTCCAGACCCTCATTTTACACAGACCCAAAACATCAACCCGGAGCCTCTTTTAACAGCCAACTCTCACAACGATCAGAAGGTTTTAGGTTTTGTTTTGTGATGTGTTGTTTTTTTTTTTTTTTCCTGAGGAGCTTTTGGGTCTGCAATTGAAACTACAATTCCTTTAGTTCCTGGGGGGGTGAAAAATAAAAATCATTTTTCATTAAGCTGAAGCAAATGGCATTTTTGCTTGTCAAAAATATTTGACACAACTCTGACAGACTCGACCAGACATATAAATAAAAGATTTAAATCCTTCTGCTTCAGAGCTTAAGAAAACACTGCTGTCAGTCCAGCGCTAGTACAAGCTCTCTCCTACAGGTCACACTCCCTGGGGGCTGCCAGCACCATCCTGGCACTGATGCTAGGATAGAGGGCAGGTACCAGCCACACCAGCTCATGTTGTCCCTCTGCAGGCTGCTCTCCCCGAGACGGAATCAGCCTCCCCTGGCTCAAGCAGCACGCAGCCGTCTCCAGCGGCGGGGGGGGGGGCAGCATCGATCCCTTCCCTCTCCTGCCACCATCCATATCTGAAAGCAGCATCGACCGAGCAGCACTGGATGCTGTATTTCCTTAGCCACCTGGGCTGTGCACTAGCAGCCACTGAGCCTCCTTCCCCATCCGTTGTGTCAGCGAGGCGGCCACAGACGCCGTGACAAGACACAGAGCAGTGTCGGAGCCCATTTCGAAATCTTTCTATCCTATTCAAGCCAGAGAGGCTTATGTGTATGGATTTATACTGTTTGCCCCAATATTTAGCTACTGAGCTGACTAATCTGTGTGCAAGAAAAACCCTGATGGCTCAGAGGCTGAGCAATCTACATCATTCATCATTTAGATTAGCTATTGTCTTAATCCTCTTTAAACTACTGTATAATACATAAGGGAATGGATGTCCTCTATGCTTGGGATACGCAGAAAAATCTCAGGCTGGAGCTCAGAAACTTGGACAGAAGCAAGAATGACAAATCCTAGCAAGCCACAGAAGAAAAAGGAAACTTGTTGCAACCCCTGGCAGATGGTTTAACTTCTTCTTGCTCTCTCCACCCCAGCAGCCTTTAATTATTTCCTAGCCAGCTTCCCAATTACTTCTCAGGCAGCTTCCTAAAGCTCTTCTGCCCTGTCACTTCATTACAACCTCATTATGAACTGTGGGCCCCAACCTGCAGCAGCCCATGCCATGTGGTCTTGCTGCGGCCCCAAGGATGTACAGCCCTGTTCCCTGGGAGCTGGGACATCCTTCTCCAGCATCGGCTGTGGCTGTGCTGCCCTCAGAAAGGCAATGGCTCTGCCCAGCCCAGTGCCATGCTTTGGGCCATGCCTGGCAAACAGGTAGGCTCAGGTCAAGGATTAAAACCTGCTTGGATATCCAGGATCATGCCACACCTTGCTGCAGTGCCCGGCCAGAGGATGAGGAAAACCAGGTTTCTTTATGGCAACAGCAAAGATTTCAGGGGCAGAAGGAGGGACTGCAACAAGGCAGTGGCAAACAAGGCTCTAGTTCACTGCCTGCCAGAGCTGAGGGAACTAATAAACAGACAGATGAGCTAAATTGTCTTCGGAACCTCTGTATCAGTATTCACATTACAGAGGCTGCTTCCAGCAATTCCAGCGTATTAATAATAAATGCTACATAATTACAGCAGACTTGCTTTGTCCTCTCTTCCTGTTTACTGTCAATGTCTCTTTAACCCTTTGCAGCCCACAGCTGGCTCTCCACTGGTACCAGACCCTCCACAGATGGCACAGCCCTGTCATCACTGATGGGTGTCTCCCCCAGCTCCCTCCTGGGCTGGCTGGGGTGCAAGGGGAGGTGAAGGAAAGCTCAAGTACTGATACCACTCCATAGGGATCACTTTCTATCTGTCAAATGCCTGACAATGTTGCTGCAGGGCATGAAAAAGGTGTATTTGAGGCCTCAGGGGCACCCCCAGGCTGGGATGAGTTGGGGACTGTGCAAACAGCATCTCCAATATGCAGAGTTGTAACAAGTCACCAAGAGCATCTTAACAGCAAAGAGGGTTTATGGCCTCTCCTGGATTTAATCCCCTCCAGACTTGCAGCTGGCACCGAGGGTCCTTGGGCTGTCAGCAGTGAGAGCCAGCCAGGATGCAAACATACACTGCTGGGAGCTGCAAGTGGGCTCTGGAGCAATCCCTCCTGAAGGACACATTTGTGGGGAGGCATAGGACATCACCCACACAGATCCCAAGTCTGGCACCTAGGTAGGGAAGAACAAAGTTTTTGGATAATCAAGTTTCAAACCAAACACCTCCAATGTTTGAGCAGCGGCCACATCCCCCATTCTCAGCAGCACCGCAGCCCCACACAGCTGCTCTTCCTAAGTCTCCTTCCTTGTAGGCAAGCTGTGCCAAAATGCCTGCCCTGTCTGATCATTTCATGAGCTGATCCAAATGAGAGTTAGAGACCCTCTGGCACTTTTCTCCTGAATTTTCGAAGTGTTTCATCCAGTGTAGCTGCAAACTGAACTCTGGAGCCCGCTTTACTTCCCACAGGACTGTCTCTGTGACTATTTCTTCCTCAGCTGCAAGCAAAAAGCATCAAAACTCTGGAGAAGGGCCCACATTAACAGTGCAATAGCAGTTTTTATCTGAGCACAGGTTTAATTTGCACCTTTCAGGCTAGCTGTCTCTTTTCCCAACCTTGCAGGGAGGCTGCCATGGCTCCTAACATGGCTTCAATAAGAGAAGAGAACCAATACCTCAAATGGGATTTCTTCAAGAAACAAGCATGGAAAACAAAGTATGCCTGCCCTCCAGTGCAAATTAACTCAGCTTCTGACCCGACTGCAGACCTTTCCAGACAGGAGACCCACTGGACAGCAAATGAATGCCAAACAACTCAGATGCAAATCTCTCCCTGCACAGAGAGCCTCAAATGTTAAGGGAACACTTGGCTAAAACAGCTGGGCATTGAAAAGCCTTGAAAAGGAAAAACACAAACAGCTCAAACCCAGTTACATCACTCACACAGGGAAGGCAAGGCTGGTGTGACATAAGAACATCTATCCCTCAGACACCAGTATCTCCCACTCCACCTGGGACATGCGGAGCATCCCCCAGTGCTGACATCTTGCCATCGTTTTCCAGGGGTTCCCACAGCTGCACAGATACACTTTGTATTTTCCGTGCCATCTCCTCTGCCAAGTGAAGTATAGAAGATTTTTTTTTTCTCCGTGCACACAGATACATTTTTGACTTCTCAGAGAATGAAACAGTAACCAGATGTTCAGGAATAAGCGCTAAAGAAAAAAGAAAGACAGCACTTCTGTCCTACAATGGGTACAGGCTCCCGGAAAAGAGACACAGATGGTACACGGCCTGGGAGCAAGACACAAGGCAGGAGTCCTCTGGACACTTACATGGAACATGCATGCCAGAGAAGGATGGAGCAGAATGGGGATTGGGAAGAAATGGGATCATCATCATTACATCCAGCTCTTCCTTGGAGGACAGTGCCACGAAGACTACTTGGAGAGCAACACAGTACACAGTTAAAGCTAGCAGATCTTGCCAGGGTACAAGGAAGGGCAAGTGCATCCCTGCTGGGTGGCTCTGGGTTGATTGCATCTCTGCTATCTCTTCACTCACTGCCACTTTTGGCAAGGCAGCTCCAATTTCTACACCGCAGGAACCTGTGCAAAGGGCACTCAGCAGGCTGGAGTGCCCCCACATCATCCTGCATGGGATGGTGCAGCCAGCAGAGCAACAATCCATATGGACAGAGAAGGGAAACCCACAAAGAATTGCAAGGAAGATGACATATGTCAGCCCCAGAAAGGATGATCCTGAGCTGGGCTGGGACACATGCAACCTGTGCTGCTGAAGGAGCTCCCACTTGCAGGGGGAAGGGATGGCTCTGCCAGCCTCTCACAGCACCCACCAGACACACTTGCAGTCCCCAGCACTGCTCAGGTTGCTGTCACAGCAGGATTGCAAGGGTGGGAGGACACTGAAGTGCCTGGACTGATCCCTGCTCAGTGATGCCACAGGCTAAAGCAACATTTGCCCCAGGATTATCAGCCAGCACTCCTAGATGCAAAGACAGAAAAGCATTAGTGTTCTGAGGTCCCAGACTCATCTCCAGGAGAGCCTGCATCCCAAACCCCCTGCCAGGGCTGTTGCCCTGCTTTCTGAAAACACCCATGTCCAAACCCACCCCCCAGATCTTGGGATGCTCCTCAGCAGCTGATGACAGCATGTTGCAGACTGTGTGAGCCTCCTGTGTCAGCCCCTCTGCAAGCCATTTAGCAAAGAGGCAGCAAGTTATTAATTACTTAATTATTAAACTGCTAATTGATACTAAGCTCTGTTAGCTCTAGGGGAAACAGAGGCAGAGCTGTGCCCCTCACATGATGGTTCACTGACTGCAAGTGCAAAATGAGGGGCCTGAGATGCCCAAGAGAGCTGAGGGCACAGTTGAGGCACTTCCAGCTCGAGCTGCACACCCCAGCCCAGAGATCTCTTAATATTTTACTTCCTCCATCCCTGACCTGCCTCCGAGCACTGTGACTACCAAAGGTTCGAACATTCTCCCCAGTGCAAACCCACCATCCACCAGTGCCAGTGATTGCCTTCATCAGACTTTTTCTATAACACAGCAATTAGGGGTGACAGTCCCAGGGCTCACCCCAAATAAAGATTTCTGCTCTTGGAGGGGATCAGCAGTTTTCCTAGCACCACAACCCAGCAGCACTTCAAAAGTACAAAAAGGCCCAGGTTTGTCTGGTCCTGTGCAGACTCCTGCATCTTGCAGGGAATGAGGAGATGAAGCAATGCAAGAACCAACCCATGCCAGGCAGGTAGGATCGTGCCATCTGAGATCCTAGAACTTAAAAAATCCCTCCGGCCACAAGTTCCTTAGCTCTGCCTTCTGAAAAGCTAATAACACAGTGCAGAATTACCTCCTCTCTTAATAAGTAACAGGTAATAAATAATAAAACAATAATATTAGTAAATATTGCATTCCTTAATAAGAGGCAGTAAAGTTCTAAGCATTTCACCCCTTTGCCCCAACTTTGAAGCACATGGGAAGTTCTTCTCTTGCAAGGGAAGCTCAGCAGTTGCCCACTTTGGACAGACCTGCCTTGTCCAGAGGCTCTGCTGGAGCAGGACCAGTTCTGCTGGGTTTGGCAATCAAGCAGCTGATGCCAAGGTTTCCATCCATCCACTCTCACACTGCCCTTCTCCTCTGGCAGCTCAATTAAGCCTAACGAATTACATCCAGCACAAGTCATGAGCAAACACAGGAAGACTTGGCGACCGCAGTGCTGTGCAAGCAGAAGGTGAATAAATAAAATTGACTCAAGTTGATAGAAGATGCCAGTTCAGTGGTAGACTCTGTAGTGAAGCATCTGTTTGGGTGACTTTGGCTCAAAAGAGGACAAAACAAAAATGGCACAAAACCAAATTCTACCTTTAAATGGGAAAAACTCCAGAGAAGTTCAATATCTAAGTTTTAGATTTAAAAAAAAAAAAGTATTTCTAGTTACCAGAATGGATTTAGGATCAGAGCTATAGAATATTGTGTAGTCTGACCCAGATCTCAATCTAATGCCATGCAGGGGGCACAGGACCAACCAGCTCAGGTACAGAGGCTCTGCAGGTCAGGGCTGAGCATCTCAAAAACTGGACTTTTTCCCATCTCCCATGCCTGTTGCAGTGTTTGACATGGGGACAAGATACTTCTCTGTGCTTGACTGGCTGACCCCAAACTGGGCCATGGTCTGTTGCCCTGTCCCTTAGTGCTTACAAAAACCACCCCATTTCCTGCCTCTCCCTACCCATCTTGAGGCTCAAGACTGCCGTGATGGCCCCCAGCATCCTGCTTCACCTTCCCTTCCCCAAGCTGCACAGACCCACTGTTCCCAACTGCACAATTTCCTAACAGACAAGAAACCCTTCCCAAATCTAGTTGTATCCAGTTGTAAACAACTGTCACAGTTTTCCCTTCATAAAACAAAGAGCCCTGCTCCATGGTGGTGCAAACAGTCACCATTTCAAGACAGTTTCCCTCTTCCCCTCCCCTTCCCTTCCCCGTTCAATTTGAAGTCAATTACAGGAAGGTTAATGGGGCAGAGAGGATGCCAGTTGGCTGGGTAATGATGTCAAAGCACCTGGCATTGCCTGGGCAACAGCTAGGCAGCGGGGATGCAAATGAAGGCACAGGATTGCACTTGGTCCCTCGAAATGAGCTGATGCAATTGAGCGTATCAGCATTAATGAACATGGAAATAACGAGAGAGCACCCAGAGAAACAAGACACTGATGGGGGGTGGGGGCTGTGCCCACAGCAGGGAGATACGGTGACAGGCACCATGTTCTGGCTGTCAATGGGAGCAGCTTCCACGGTGCTGACATTCTCCCATGGCTTCACCCAGATGTGCTTTCCGTGGGTTAACACTGTAGCTTTGCACACCTGAGACCAGATCATGTTGATCTGCTGAAAGCTCCCCTCGTGCGGCTCGTGGCTCTTCTCCAGACAGCCTGTGACAGGAAGAGCAAGAGGGGAGATCATGTGCGTCAAGAGGCCACATCTCACAGTGACCTGATAAACATGGGGCCAAGGCAGCAAAGACCCAGGGGCAAGAGGTGCACAGGAGCAGAGGGGCTTGAGGGCACTTCAGTGCAAAGAGCAGTGACCTGCTCAGTGGGAAGGCTGTTCCAGCAGTGCGGACCAGACTCTCCAAAGCTTGCAGTCGCCACATCATCTGCAACTGATATTTTGAAGTTTTCAGGCAGAGGAACAGGAGCTTCTATATGGGATGTTGTCTGCCAGTACAGCATTTGGCACAGTGTGCTTCCACGGACCAGGACTACAGAGCAGCACACCAGAGTACTGCAAAGCCTCAGACACCAGCACAAAGCCGTTTCCAGCTTTGTTCCACCATCCAACTGCTGTATCTTCTCCTTAGTCCACAAGTTCCATCAGGTCCACCTCAGCACATTTACTGCTTGGAAAACCTTCACTCCAATCCTATTCAGTGCTTTTTTATCCCTGGCCTTTAAGCCCACCCCATGCCACCACTCTTCCCCTTTCCTGACACCACTCAAACCCCAGCACAGCTGCAGTGAAGCAGCTGCCTTTGGTCCTCATGCAGAGTTCATCCATTCCTCCAAATCCCAGTGGCATAGGTGCTGGTGCCCCTCTCATGCTCACCCTCTTCACAGTACACTCCCAAAATATGCTCCAGGGTAGCAACAGCTCCATCAGTAGATAGAGCGAGGTCCCACCGATACTCTGCTGCCCCAAGAAAAGCTGCGTTAGAGGGACAGGGAAAGGCTGACAGCATTTCTCACACCAGTGACTAGCAGAGCTTGCACAGTTGAGACGCAGCTGTGCAAATGAGACCCCAGCAACCACCCCCCAGCCCCCGTGATTCCCCACAGGCGTGAAGAGCAGTATCAGGGACACAAAGAAGCCGACGCCACAGGGAAGCACTTGGGTCATGCATCCATTTACAAGGTCATCGCCCTGTGCCTCTTTAAAGTACTTCACTTTCGCCGGAGGCAAGTCAAGGTGACTCGGACAGACCGTGCTGCCCCTACCCCTGTTCCCACCGATGCTGCCTGCAATCCCTGCCTTTGCGCTGCGAGCCCCGGGGAGCCCAGGGCACCCTTCTCTGCCCTCTGGAAATGGCCCAGCAAAGCAGCAACCCCGGCCATAAATAAGACTGGCAATGGGTAGGAGCAGAGCAGCCGTGGGCTCTGCAGGGACCGGAGCATCCCTGGCCAACCCATAGGCAGGTTCTGTGTGACCCAGGGCTGGCCTCAAGCAAACACCTTCCAAGCATCCTCCCTGCCCACCACAGCGGGACCGGGCATGTCTGGGCTCACAGCAGTGCCATCCCAATGCCAGGTCTCTCCTGGTGTCTCCACATGTTGCTTTTAAATGTCAGCACTAAAACTAGCTACAGTGAGGGAATTAAATGGAGGAGGGGGAAGGGAAAAAAAAAAAAGTAGAGAAAGACGAAAGGGAGAAGAGACAGCTCTGCTAATGAGTCAGCCAGAAATCTCAGAATCCATTTGAAACACGTAGGGCTTAATTTAACTTAATGGTTTTGTCAAACATTGGCACTCTCTTAAAAGCACAGGAGAGCTGGTAATCCAAATGCCAGTGGCTCTGCCTTTGCTAGTCACAAGAAAGCTCCTGTTCCAGTCCCCAGATAGATCCATCTGGTTTCATGCAGGCAGCAAGTACAGCCCTGGCTAATGCAGTCATTCATGAGGGTAGTTCTGTATTTACTTAGCACCGGCAGCAGCTCTGACTTTGCCCAGAACACAAAAAATAAACACAGCCACTGCATTTCTGAGCTTGTACATGTCTTAAGGCAGCTCCGGGCTTCTCCTGAAAACACGGCTGTGTCAGGGGAAGAGAGATTTGCAACTTTCCCTCGGGAAGACAAAATGAAATCTCTGACCTATGTGGACTTTGGAAAGAAGCTGGAAGAAAAAAAAGAATAGCAAACTCTCTGCTTATGAGCAGGCAGAGAAACCATGAACTGAGCTGAAAAAGCTGGTTCCCCACCCAGAGCTGCTCTCCCTCCTCTTTGCAGCAGCCCTAGGTCAAGGGCCCCCAGCAAACCCTGTGAGATGGAATGGGGCTCAACCTCATGGCAGCCCTAGCTCTGCTGCTGTCAAACGCCCTTCTAGAGAAAAAAAGTAGAAATTCCAACCTGCCATGTAAGACGATCTTCCTTTTGCAGACTGGGCCCATCTTTACACACAGTAAGGAGAAGTAGAGGGTGTTTAACACTCCTTG
>NW_008246062.1:888316-902203 GCF_000691975.1 Corvus brachyrhynchos
GCAATCCCTGCCTTTGCGCTGCGAGCCCCGGGGAGCCCAGGGCACCCTTCTCTGCCCTCTGGAAATGGCCCAGCAAAGCAGCAACCCCGGCCATAAATAAGACTGGCAATGGGTAGGAGCAGAGCAGCCGTGGGCTCTGCAGGGACCGGAGCATCCCTGGCCAACCCATAGGCAGGTTCTGTGTGACCCAGGGCTGGCCTCAAGCAAACCCCTTCCAAGCATCCTCCCTGCCCACCACAGCGGGACCGGGCATGTCTGGGCTCACAGCAGTGCCATCCCAATGCCAGGTCTCTCCTGGTGTCTCCACATGTTGCTTTTAAATGTCAGCACTAAAACTAGCTACAGTGAGGGAATTAAATGGAGGAGGGGGAAGGGAAAAAAAAAAAAAGTAGAGAAAGACGAAAGGGAGAAGAGACAGCTCTGCTAATGAGTCAGCCAGAAATCTCAGAATCCATTTGAAACACGTAGGGCTTAATTTAACTTAATGGTTTTGTCAAACATTGGCACTCTCTTAAAAGCACAGGAGAGCTGGTAATCCAAATGCCAGTGGCTCTGCCTTTGCTAGTCACAAGAAAGCTCCTGTTCCAGTCCCCAGATAGATCCATCTGGTTTCATGCAGGCAGCAAGTACAGCCCTGGCTAATGCAGTCATTCATGAGGGTAGTTCTGTATTTACTTAGCACCGGCAGCAGCTCTGACTTTGCCCAGAACACAAAAAATAAACACAGCCACTGCATTTCTGAGCTTGTACATGTCTTAAGGCAGCTCCGGGCTTCTCCTGAAAACACGGCTGTGTCAGGGGAAGAGAGATTTGCAACTTTCCCTCGGGAAGACAAAATGAAATCTCTGACCTATGTGGACTTTGGAAAGAAGCTGGAAGAAAAAAAAGAATAGCAAACTCTCTGCTTATGAGCAGGCAGAGAAACCATGAACTGAGCTGAAAAAGCTGGTTCCCCACCCAGAGCTGCTCTCCCTCCTCTTTGCAGCAGCCCTAGGTCAAGGGCCCCCAGCAAACCCTGTGAGATGGAATGGGGCTCAACCTCATGGCAGCCCTAGCTCTGCTGCTGTCAAACGCCCTTCTAGAGAAAAAAAGTAGAAATTCCAACCTGCCATGTAAGACGATCTTCCTTTTGCAGACTGGGCCCATCTTTACACACAGTAAGGAGAAGTAGAGGGTGTTTAACACTCCTTGCCTGCCCTGATGCCCTGTTCTGGGAATAGACAGGGAATTTGGGACATCTCATTTTGGTTTTGTCCCCACTCTATGGGCACCAGCAGATGAATTGTAACACCAGGCACTGTGTGATTCAAGCCACTGAGACACAGACACACCAGAGACAGAGACCAGGGCACTCTCCTCTTTGCAATTTCAACAGTCCAGTAAGGTCAAGCTTACCTATAGGGTCTTGGGAGGAGGCTAAAACCTCGCTTTTAACCTTGCAACCATCTGGACATCAGTCACTGATGTGCCCTCTGCACCCACATTCTCCCATGCAGCAGCAGCCACCACAAACTGATGAGACCAGAGATGCTGCTGAGCTCTGCCCACCTCCCCAGCCCCATATGCTCCCAACAGTAGATCCCAGAAACCTTCCCTTCCCTAGGGCAGTCTCTACTTCCCAGCACATTCCTCAGCCCTCACTCAGAGGACCACCTCTGCCATGTACCCCAGGCAGAAGAGGGTGGTTCAAAGGGCCAGCACTAAAGGAAGCAGAGGGCTACAGAGGGAAACAAGCCCTAAACTCCAGGGGCATGGGCACATTCCCTGCTCCACATAGTGCAGGTGGGGAAAGGGCTCCAGGAAAACTCAGTGGGGGCAGTGGAGGCTTTTGAGCCTCTGCATCCCCTTAAACCTCCCCCTCCATCCCAGGATCTGGATTCCTGTTTGATTTAAGACACAAATGGGATCGAGTTTAAAGGTCTCAGCCTGGCCCTTGACTCCTTGGTGGGAGTCTTTCCACATCACAAAAACACCAGACAATTCAGCCTGATTGACAGCCTTTCAGGCAGAGGGGCCCGGAGCTGAGGGAGGGGAGGGGGCCGTGGGTCAGGGCTAAGGGGGGGCATCCAGAGCAGTGCATGGGGCTGGGAGAGCAGGGGACGGCTGTGCGGTGGGGAAAATGTTCAAGGTTTCTGCCTCCACAGGAAAAAGGTTTTTGGGAAAGGCTGAGAGGCTAGAGCATCCTTGAGGAACTATTAAGCTCAATTTAATACAGGCAAAATCCAAATTGCAGATAGCACACACAAGGGGAAAATATAGATTTGGTAGAACACACTCTTCCCTGAGGTGAGGGGGATAACAGCACACACCAGAGAAAGCAGGAAGCTGAGGACAAAGTGGAAGGGCGACCCCAGGCTCACAGAGAGGAGTCAGTGACAGGCAAGAGACAGGAGACATCAGGGATGGAAAAACAAGTGAGCAAAGCCAGAATTCAGTGACCCTGGGCTTGGCCACTGGGGCTGCAGTGAAGGCTGAGGTGGCAGCACAGAAGCACACACAAGCATGGACATGTGTCATACTCTGCCTTGGACCCCATGCCTGCTCTCCAGCTCTAGCAAAACCCAGCCCAGTGAAGGGACTTGACCAAATTACCCCTGCAGCAACAGCCAGGATCCCCAGAATGGCCAGTAGCAAAGATTAAGTGCTTCCTCACCTCCTCCACCCTTCCACTCCTCACACCCCAGCTCAGGAGGGCTGGGCACAATGGTCAGCTCCCTCCAACATGGCTCTTCCCCATTCCAGGGCTGATGCCAGCAACCTTCACGGGTCTGCAGAGCCCAGGCTTCTGCTGTATGTGGCCAGCCCCATCCAAGCCCATTCACCTTGCTAATTTTGGGAGAAGGTTCCCTTGAAAGTATTCTCACCTTGCAGTCTCAGTCAAACCCATGTTTGCCGGCCCCTCTTCTCAAGAGGACACTTCTGCAATAAGATGAGAGTCATCACTTGGGGAGACCAGGCAAGAGAATGTAAGAAGACCACAGATACTTGTCATGCAATCTTATTTATGCCCCCTTTTACACACAGGAAACCCTTTCTCCTACCTTTTTTTTCCCCCCCTCCTCTAAATAAAAGGGAAAAATTTTAAGCTGGTGCTTTAAAGCACAGCAACCGCCATCCCATCTCCATGGCTTGCCAAGAGAGCAATTCATCCTCTGTCTCTATTCTGCAGTAGGTAAAGCCCCCCCTCTCGCTTTTGTTCATCTCCCCGCTCTTTTGTCTGGCCCTGAAAGCGTTGATCACTCCTGCATGAGGAATGTGAAACTGATGTGATGTGATAGGAACAATGCTCCAGCCCCGCTCCTTGCAGCCACATCAAAGTCCCCATTTGCATGGCTTCCCCTTGCCTGCCTGTCCCCCTTTGCCCCCGGCCGTGCTCTGGCTGCTTCAGCGCCTTCATTGTCCTCCCAACTTCGAGAAGCAGCCTTGGCCTCCTGCTAAAAGGCACTCGATGGGCTCCCCATGCCTGCCCATGGGAGATGGGATCCACGGGCAGCATTTGGCTGGCAGATGTGACAGTTGCAGGTGGCACTGCTGACTAGGATGCACCAACATCCTGCTGCCTCGGTTCATCCTGCTGCTGTCTGGTACCCATTCCCCAATGGATGCTTCTCCCCACAGCACTGCCAGGCTGGGGTGGAAGGTCTAAAAGGATGGAGGGGTAAGGAATCCAGAGGTGTGGGGCAATGGGGCAGTGCATTAGCATAGAGATTAGAACACTTCTGAGCCAGTGAAGGGCACAAAGGTAGCTCACACTGAAAATACCCTGCCCTTGCAGTATCTGGGGGAGGTAGAGTCCTGCCTGTCCTTTTGGTGTAGAGGGAGAGACCAGGAGCCAGACTGTCAGTGAGGACACAGCCTGACAGCTGGACACCACCAAATCTGTAAGCACCTCCAGCCCATGCAACACCCTCCAACACTGGCAGTGGCACAGGGCCCAGTGGATGCTGCAAAAGCCACTGGAGCAGCTGGATAAACATAGTTCTGGGTCCAGGCAGCCTCCTGCCAGGCTGCTGAACACAGGAATGCTGTCACCAGGTAAAAATCCTGCTGCTACTTTGCAATGGGCAGCTACAACCCAACACTAAGCAACACTCTTCCCAAAGCACACTTCACAAGGAGTCCAGCTTGCCAGATTCCATCAGGTCAAAGGCTTTAACCCAGAAAAGGAGGCTGCTGAGAGAAAACAAACCCTCCAGCAAGACAGAGAGCCTGTCCCCCATCCCACAGCAGCTGTGGCTCCATAACAAGCCTCTGTTGACATGACAGCAGCTGGGAAGTGATCGTTTACACCTCCCCAAGGCACTGTCTGCCTCTAAGTCTAGTGGGAGCTCCAGGCAAGCAAGTTCCCATTGCCTTCAGAGGGCATCCAGGTGCTTGCTGCCAGGCAGAGAGATGCAGGCAGCACCTTGGCAGGGAAGAAGAAATCCAGACACCACCTGTGCCAGCTGTGGGGCAAGGGAGAGGCTGACAGGGAACAGGACCAGAGGAAAACAGCAATGGGGCCCCAAGGAACCTTGTAGTAGTGCTGGAAACAGGAGGGACACTGATATCTCTGCAAAACTGAGGTGCTGCTGGTACACCCCACAAGCTGAAGGATTTAATTTTTGTCAAAGAGGAAATAAACTTAGTTTACCCTCGCCACCAGGGCCCATGTAAAATTGATCTCCCATCCGTCTCATCCTGAAATATCAGGCTTCCATTCAGCCTTGACAGCAACCATAATGCTGAAGTGGTCTGTGCCACTAACCAACACACAGAGATGGCCAGCATCTGTCTGCTCAAAAGCAGAGGCTTCCAGGTCCAGCCATTTCCAACACAGCATGCAAGATCCAGGTGAATCTGTGAATCTCCAATCAAGGCTTTGAGCCCAAGCACATCTCCAGCTTGCACCTCATACAAAAGATCAGTGGTGAAGAGGGACTCCAGGTGTTTTGGCTTCAAATGCACAGAAAACATAAATAAACAGTCCAAGAGCCAAGCCTGAATCATCATCATCTGCCCAAGTAGCCTCCCTTATCTTGAGATCCCCTACCTCTTTCTTCAGTTTTTACCTGCTTTGCTTATTCCTTTATAAGCTTGTAAATGATAAGCTTTATAATTTGCTTATTATTTGCCCCCTATTCGAGTGCCTCTGCTCCTCATTTCTGGCTGGAGCTCAGCAGCCTGCCAAGGGACACAGCACTGGCAACTATTCCTGATTTATACTGATGGAGAATATAACTTCCCTTTACTAAAGTAAATAGAGTCACTTCCAAGAGGCAGAGCACAATATTTTTTTATTAATGAGCATATTTCTGCCTCAGTGCTCACCAGGGAGGCAAGACACTCAACGTGGAAGAACTAAAACCCTCTTCCTAACACTCTGGGTCACATTTGCTACACAAAGAGTCCGCTGTTGTGCATTACACCTGGCCAATGTCACTCCTGTTTAGGAAAAAAGTCTCTGCTGGAGGAGCATCTTGGGGTGTGATTAAGGAGGATATTTCATTCTGGCACTCAGACTTTTCCCTGCCAAGGTGGTTTACCTTAGGATGACACCAGAAAGGCTGTTTTGCTGTAGCTGTCCCCACACACTAAACAGAGCCCCCAGCAGTTCTGAGGCTCCTTCCTCAGGTTGGGGGAGCACAGCACACCCTACCATGCTGCCCACTCCTCTGCTGGAGTCCCACCTGGTTATCCCCAGGGTATAAAGCTCAGAGTCCACCATGGCAGGCTGAACCGGGCTGGATGCCCACCAAAGCCCATCTATCACTCCCCTCCTCAGCTGGACAGGGAAGGTAGAAAAGACAGCAAAAGCTCCTCGGTCAAGAGGAGCAGGGAGAGATCACTCACCAATTGCAGTCACTGGGAAAACAGACTCAGCTTGGGGAAATTAATGTATTTTATTACCAATCCAATCAGAGTAGAGTAATGAGAAATTAAACCAAATCTTACACCACCTTCTTCCTGGGCTCAACTTCACTCCCAATTTTCTCTACCTCCTCCCTCACAGAGGCTCAAGGGAATGGGGATTAGAGGATGCAGTCGGTTCATCACACGTTGTCTCTGCTGCCCCTTCCTCCTTAGAGGCTGGAATCCTCAGACTCTTCTCCAGCTCCGGTGTGTGTTCCCTACCAGAGGAGTCAGGCCTACACAGACTTCTCCAGTGTGAGTCCTTCCCACTGGCTGCAGTTCTCCAGCGTGGGTCCCCTGCACAGGGTCAGGAACAGACTGCTCCAACGTGCAACCCCCACAGGGTCACAAGTCCTGCAACAAATCTGCTCTAGTGTGGGCTCTTCTCCACAGGCCACAGGTCCTGCCAAGAGCCTGCTCCAGCACACGGTCACAGCCTCCTTTGGGCATCCACCTGCTGTGGAGTGAGGTCTTCCACAGAATGCATGTGGATCCCTGCTCCAGGATGGATCTCCAAAGGCTGCAGGGACACAGCTGCCTCACCCTGGTCTTCACCGCAGGCTGCAGGGGAATCTCTCCTCCAACACCTGGAGCACCCCCTCCCTCTAAGCCTTCACTTCTGCACAACTGTTACTCTCACGTACCCTCGCTCCTCTCTTCTCTGGCTGCAACTGCTATTTTTCCCCCCATTTCTTAAATCTATTATCCCAGAATCTCTGTCATAGTTGTTGGTGGGCCTAGCCATGGCCAGTGGCAGGTACATCTTGGAGCTGGCTGGCATTGGCTCTGTTGGACACAGGGGAAGCTCCTGGCAGCTTCTCACAGAAACCACCTCTGCAGCATTTGGTTCTTTTTTTGTAGCTATAATTCTGCAAACATGTAATTTTGCTCAGATGCTGCAAGGCTCTGCAGGGCGGGAGCCTTGTTCTCATGTTATGGCAGTGAGCTGTTGCAGAAGAGAACACAGGTAAGATGCTGTACACCTCTCCAGTACCCAATCTCCCCACCCCTACACACAGCTGTGAGCAAGACAGGTCAGGTCCCACTCCATCGGAAGGGTCCTTGCCAATGCTGCATCAGGAACAGGGAAGAAGTGCTTTGTGCCAGTAAGGGATACAGTGATCCCCACACCGTGCTCACTGGGCGTCACCCTCTAAAAGTGGGGAAATGCTGCAGAACCTCCTGCCCCTGTAAGCAAGGCTGGGTTTCACTCCTCCCCTGGGGGTCCTTGACCAGGAGACATCGGACCTTTTCCTCTACTCTGCCCCAGTGGTTCTCAGAAGCTCCTGGCCACCTCCAGCAAGTGATGCTGACCCCATTGGATGCTGCATCTGGAGGAAGCCCCCTTGACTTACCTTACACCAGCATGGCAGCCTGCTGGAGATCAACACCCCTAATCCTCCAGCCCATGGAGAGCCAAAAAGCAGCAAGACAGTTCAACAGACCCACCTGGCTCACTGCATCCAGTTGTCATCAGAGGCATACACAGGTGAAGAGATCTTAAATATAGCTGGACAGATGTTGTTTCAGGGCTTCCTAATTCTCTGTCCCTAATTCATTCCTGGTTTCTGCAAGACACAGTTAATTCTTGACCAGCCACCACACATGCATGTTTCTTTGCTTTCAATTCGCCCAGCAAAATCCATTTACCCTGCCTGTCTCATCTGGTTTTCATCTAGCCTACTGAATTCTCCTCCAGTGAAATAAGCAAGTTTACTGTAACACCCTCTTTTGTAAGAGCATGGTGAAAATGACAGTCTTTCTGGTACCTGACTATTTCCCTTCACAGGAGCTAAACATTGCTTGTTTTCAATTGTGAACAGTTCTGACTTCTTAAAATGCATGAAAGTACCAAGGGAGTCAATTCAACTGGGAAAGAAGTTTCTGAAAGAGAATATTTATTTACCTTGCAGCTTCCTGTGGAGAAGTTTAGGCTGGTAATTTACTAGCCAAGGCTGTGGGGGTCTGCAGGTGAACACGAGGGGGAAGCAATGCAATTGAACATCTGCCTTGTCCAGAGGCAGTCATAAGGAGCCAGAGATCAAGTTGTGGTTTAAGGTGCCTGGTTCCAAAGCCTCACTCAGTGGGTCTGCTGGAGGCAGGGCAAAAGCTCCCTCAACTTGCACAGCCCAGGGGCTTTTTTGACTTTTGGTGCCAGAGCCACAAGCCACCTTTGGATCTTGCAAAACACAATTCCAGTCCTCTCCAATATGTGTTTTCCACCTCAAGGCATCTCCTTAGGGCTTCTCAGACTGAAATTGAGGCAAAAAAGACAGAACGGAAAATGCAGACGTGTTCCTCCCATGCCCTCTGCTCCTTCCTTACTGCTTTTTGGGTGGCACACACCCATGGCAAAGATGCTACAAGACACCAAAGCCCTGTGCTAAATGCTTCCAAAGAAGCAGCATGTGAGTCAGAATGACCCTTTTACCAAAACCAGCCAGAGAACCAGGTCAAGCTGTGTATCTGCAAGCACCTGGAAAACCCACACTGTTAACTTCTGCCCTGACACCAGCAGCCTCAGAGCAGCGGAGAGTTCCCAGGGGTGCACACCAAGGAAGGAGACCATCAGAGAGCTCTCCTCCCATCCCCACTCCTGCCTAAGCAGGACAATTGTATATCTGGAGCCAGGCAGCTGACGGGAACCCAGCACGGCACACACCAAACTCTGCAGAAGGAAACCTGGCCCCTGTACTCCATTTGCAAAATGCTTGAAGTCTGATGCTTTCAGCACAGGAAACACCCAAACTCCTTACACTTTAGGATTTAATTTCCCTCCTGCAGTAGCCTGGAGTTTTCATTTCTCATCCTCTCTTGTTTTGGTTTCCTTACACTCTTTTCACATCCTTGCCTTTCTTTTTTTTTTTCTCTTTTTGGCAGCTCCTCAAGTTTCATTCTCTTTTCCAAGTTACACAAGATGAATTTAAGACTTCTGCCACTCCTCCCTACTCATTAGCAGACATAAATTAAAAGCAGAATTAAAGAGATTACTTGCAATGCCACTTGAGACACCTTCAAGCCTCTTATTGCTTTGCCATGTACTGTGAATCCTGACCCACCAAGGGACTTTACATTCAGACCTTGCCAAGTGTTTATCTACATCCTGTTAGATAGTTTTGGGGGAAGAGCTCTCATCCTTCTCAGAAATAAGGTAAGATTAAGACTTTGCTGGAAGTTTTCCATTCCTGCATCAAGTTTTTTTGCAAAAAAGTTACCACCTGCTAGGGTGTATTGACACTAAAGCACAGATATGACCCACTTGCAGGAAAAAAAGAAACATGCGACAAATGACTATTTGGTTTTTCCATGGAATTTGGACAGGATGTTACCAGACTTGTACTGGAAACAGCTACCACCTGCAGGGCCCTGGTCAGCCACAGCCTCCCACAGAGACCACAGCTACAGTGAGCAAGGGAAAATCACTGCACACCAGCCCACTGCCAGGACCAAGTTTGATTTCTACACTTCCAGGTGACAAACAGCTGAGGATCTGACGATTTTTATTGCCATGCTCAGCTGCACCTATCACCTCCCCTCTGTGATCCCCTCTGTGTGTCAGGGAAGAGGCTGAGAGAGATGCCAGTTGCTCCATGCTCATGGATGTGCTGGCATTTGCATCCAGCAGCTCAGGGACACTGTCTGAGTGCAATCACAGTTATTTCTGAAGTCTCATGTGCTGTTCACAGGTACAGCCTCTGTTGTTAAAAGCTCAGTTGCCACAAACCACAGGACACAGAGCTTACCGGGTCCTGCCTGTTCCACAACACCATTCACACCCTGACAGTCACATACAGATCCAGGCAAGATGCAAAACTGAGCTCAAGTGCCCCAGGGATGGAAGGCAGGGTGCTCAACCACCTGTGGGAAAAGAGCAGCAAGAAGAGCTGAGCATGTGTCAGGAGATATTCTACCCCAGCTGGTCACCGGAAAGGGACTGGGAGTGATGAGGACAGAGCACAAAGCCAGCAGCTCAACAACTGTCAGCTCAGAGAGCCAAGGCACGGCGAGTGCACACGGGCCATCGCTGCTGCGTAAGGCACCACATGCCTTAATCTCTCCCAGGGGAGAGAACCTCGTCCTGCCCAGACTGTTTGTGTACTCAGCTAATTTTGCTGCCTGACTTTCCACCTACTTGCTCAGCAGAAAACTGATCCTCCCACGTAATCATCACTATTTCATCCCTACCCTCGGACCCGAGGCCGTGGCATAAGCAAAACCCTGCCGCGCTGTATCAGCTGCACACCCAGTGTCACAAGGGCAACTGGCTCTCCTTGCTGTGTCCTCTTTGCTGAATCTCCTCTTCCAGGCTGAGCACTGTGTATGCCAGCACTATCAAATACTGCAGCCCACTTGTTAACCTAAATGAGCCTCCTATATCCTAAAATACCATTCCAAATCTCCTCTGCGGCTCCTACACACAAGTCAGGCTGTTCAAGCGCAGTAATATAATTAAGGGAAAAAAATGCCCTGCATACACCAGGGAGTATCCTGAACAGCATGAGCTTAATATTAGCTCTTTCTAGAGCGCAGTGAGACTATTCCTGGCTGCTGCCTCCAGTGCTGGTGGCCACACTTGTGAAAAAAAGAGGTTGTGGAAGTGGAACAGCTTCCAAAAAGAATTAGGAGAATGAATTGGGAACTGTAAAGCCTGCTGTGCAGACACAGGCTTGAGCGCTCGATTGGTTCAACTAAGCCAAGAGATGATCACGAGAGGACTTAATCACCCCCTGCAAAAGTGCAGGGAGATTTCTGCTGGCAGTGGGACTCTCCTCCAGGGCCGCCAGATTCCACACAGTGAAGGCTAAGGAGACAACTCAGCTTGTGGGTCACTGTAAGAGGGCAAACTAGGCTGAGGTGGAAAGTATTATGCCCAGGTTGACAGCTCCAGCTGCAAGCCACCCCACCCATTAGGGTCCAAGCTGTAACAGAGGAGGGCAGATGAATGCTGGAGATGCCCTGGTCCCCGTCCCTGAACCAGCCAAAAGGATGGACCAGAAGCCAACCTGCACCGCAACACCAAGGCCATTGACTGACAGCCCACCCTGAGATGTCCCTCTGGCACCTTTCTTTATCTCTTCATTTCACATGTAAGAGACTTGCCAGAGGAGAAGCCCATGTTCTCAGAGTCAAGCCAATGGTTATTTGGAAAAAGAGAAAGCAGATTATGTTGCTTTTAAAATGCAAGTCAGCTATCCTCACTGGATCAAGGGGAGGATCACTTTGGACAAACCAGCAACCCTAAGAGGTCAGAGCAGGCATTTCATGTCTTTCTCCATCACTTTGAAGTCTCCCTGTTCTTCCGTTCCTGCTTCCACATTGAAACCAATTTTGTCAGGGAAGCTCTGCATCAGACACAACTCTAAAAATCATCTGCAACACCAAAGCCTGGTCTTCACTCCTCCCTCCAGCTGCAGCTCATTTCACCTTTAAGGCAAGGCTGCCCAGGATGCCTCTTTGAGCTGAGTAATAAATGGCACGGATCTTTCACGCTGGGGCTGTAATCCCATTTCAGAACTACGTCCTGGAGCTGAACATGCATGTGAGAGAGAAGAGACATCATACCACTCCATGTGGCGACAGGAACAACTCACTGGGAGCCCGTATTGCCCCTCAGACTGGGGCATCCTTTGCACTGTCAACACCCCTGGCACCAGACTACCTTTTTTTTTAAAGCAAAGGGACACAGTTATTTACATTCCATCATTAATTCCCCTAATGCCCTGAAGAGTATTTACTGAGGTTAGCCAAGCATTTGAGATGCTTGCAAAGTACTCTCAAGCTTTCCTTAATAGCTATTTCTGTATAGTTATGTTTTGTTCCCAATCTCCCACATATCTCTTTGGGCTTTTTCAGTCTTGCTAAAGACAGGTATAAAGAGATGGCAAGGATCTCAATCATTTGAGATAGGAAAAGAAATTGGTGAGAAAACAATTCTATTTAATGGACCTATTGTCTCCCCTCTATCTTCTTCTCCCTGGCAGTACTGTGAAAAACCCTTTCTCCTTCAGCAGCTGGAAAGGCTGACATCATACAGCTCAGACACTTCCACACCGTAACTTAGAGATTCATCCCACTGTGAACTCAAGAGCATCCACACTCCCCTCTGGCATCCAGCAGCATCCTTGCAGAAAAGTTTTTAATAGCTGTTCTTCCCAGGCCCACAGAAATCCACATATGAGCATATTTCATTTTCTTTCCCTCACTGTTGCATGTCTTCTCACAATTTTTTTCCTTTCCTGGTTCTCTCCCTGATGCAGTTCTCCAGGGCCACTTCACACCTCCCAGAGCCTCCCATTTTAAATTCCACTTTCTACTTCAGTTTCCCCAGGTACAGAATTATTAACCTAAAAATGCAAGAGGGCAAGATATTCTGGGGATATAAAGCTTCCTACAACCTCACAGCGAGAACCCTGCCCCAGGCATTTTTTTCCCCACAAAAGTCCTTCACTGTTTCATCACAGCTTTCCCATCACCTTGTCCTGAAGGCAGCTAGAACCAATAAAAGTTGTTTGGTCACCAGACTTCTGTGTGCTTGCAGTGCTGCCACTCAACATCAGTGGGGTCAGTGCTGAGCCATCTTGTCCCCACCATCCACTTGCAGCTGTGTCTCTGCAGCATTCCCAGAGCAATCAGCCGGGACAGCAGCTCCAACACCACTCACACAGTGAGAGGCCCTGCCTGGAAAGATTTAGAGCCTGTGCAGATACAGTAGGAGGGGGGAAGAAAAAACAAAACAAAACCAGGTCTGGAGAGAGGAAGGCAGCTAGTTGCAGGGCAGTGAGCAGAGCATGCTGTGTGCTCCCTCTCCACTGCCTGAGGTGCTCTTCTGCAACCATTCCTGCCTAACTGGTGGAGGTTGGAGCACAAGTGTGGCTTCCAGGCACCACTGCAAAGAAACCTCCGTGAGGAGGGAAGGGAGACTTGAAGCACCAGCCAAAAAAGGGTGTTGAGGTTTTGCAGGAACTGTTACCCACCCTTCACCTTCAGGGACACTTCCTCCCCTTGCCACAAGTAACAAGCACAGATAATTGAAGGAAAACATCATTTCCCAGAGCACTTCTGATCTGTATTATCCATGCTCATTACAAGCTGTGAGGTGCATTCTGGTCTCCATCAGCTCCAAGCAAACAGGAAAGTGCAGCACAGGGGTAAGGGGCAGAACTGATGCTGGGAATGCACAAAAACCAAACCAAAACCACTTAATAGCTCTTGAAGGACTGGCAAAGACACATGGGCTTGTGCTCTGGCCAGGATATCAAAGCCCTAGGGCATTTGCACAGCCCAGGTTGCTTCCTTGAGCTTATGCAAGAGAGTGGATTTAACTGGGCAGTCCTGGGGCATCAGAGGTAGAGTTCAATTCTCATCTATATACTTGTGTGGATTTTGTCCTGCCCTCCTTTAGGTTGCCTCCTAACCCTGGCAACAGTACCTCACTGGTTAGTCTAACAGAAAGATGACTTGGAAAAAGGAAGAAGTATTCTTTTTTTTTTTTTTTTTTTTTTTTTTTTTTTTTTTTTTTTTTTTTTTTTTTTTTTTTTTTTTTTTTTTTTTTTTTTTTTTTTTTATCTCACAGTCTCACAGCTCCTCCCCACTTGGAAAATTTTCAAAAAGGTGTTCAGGGACCACGTTTTGCCAGCTCACTGCAGAAAGGCCCTATGCTCAGCAGCAAGGCATTAGACAAACAGCAAAAAAGCAGATAAACAAGAAGACTTAGAGGGAAAAAAATTTGTTTTGGCATCACATTCAAGGTCCCTTTCTCCAGAAGAGCCATGGAGATCCAGAAGGGATGCTGCACACAGCCCCTGTACTAAAATCAGACTGCATTTTTTCTTAATAGCATTAGTCTCAATCAAGGAAGCAGAAGAGGCCTGGCCAACCTGGACAGAGGGTAGCTACATATGGAACTACCCCCAGCACTGCTGTTTTCCTCTGAGGGATGGTGGGATGCACAGATCTGGAACCATCACCCACCTCCGAGTCATCTCCTGCAGCTGC
>NW_008246062.1:902226-904986 GCF_000691975.1 Corvus brachyrhynchos
AAGAGTGATGGGAAGCAGAAGTGACAGGCTGCATCTACACACCACCTTCCTTTAAACAGCCTCGCTGCCTGCAGAATCAGGCTCCTGTTTGCATCGTGTTCACTCTTACCCAAAAACCATCTCCCACTCACTCAAACCTCACCTCCCTCCTCTCTTCAGCCCTTCTTGCTCCTTTTCTTCCTCCCCTGCTCCCATCAGGGTCAGGAAACTCAGGTTCAGCATCTTCCATTTGTGAATTATGTGATCTATACCATCTCCAGCCTGGTAAACGATAAGATACTGGAGAGGATCCAGGACTGCAGGAAGCATGTCTGCCTTGGAAAAACAAGAAACAGGGGAAGGAACTGGATGGGAAACTAGATGGGCTCTTCCTTCACCTGGTGACCCAACCTCTCTTATCCAAGTCGTGTGATTTATCTCTCTCCAGACCATCTCTGCAGGAACCAGGTCCATTACGGAAATTAAAATGTGCTACTGCCAGCAGCTGGCAAGATCAAACCCTCAGCACGCCTGTCCCCTCCAAGCAGGGATGGCAGACACCACGGAGCTTGCAGCCAAGTGCAGCAGAGCATGTGCCAAGAGAAGCTCCTGCACTGCGCCCCGATGGGCCACCAGCTTTGAAATCTGCTGGCCAGTGGCACAACTCAGAGGGCCCGCCAGATGCCAGTCTGAAGCTGGATTCTGGCACAGCCAGGCTTCCAGGAGCAATGGGAGAGTAAACTCAGACCTGCCATGCCACTGCTTGCCACCCACAGCACAAGCACATCCAAGGTGTTAGAGGGACATCAGGATGCTTCAACACTGAGACCGAGTCTGCGGTAGGGGGAGAAGAAAACCCTTTACCTTCTCCCCACAGCTTCCCTTCCTAGGGAAGTATCCCCAGGAAGAATATGCCTGAACCAAGGAAGGATTCACCTCCCAGGACAAATAACTAACACAGGGGCCTGGTGGCTGCAGGTGCTGCTAGAAGGTGTGACTAGCCAAGAGATCCTTTCCTGAAAAGAAAGCTTCAGCTTCACTCACACAAGAGGAGCCCTAGAAGAGGCAGCTTGATGTCTCATTGCCTGCAAACAAGGTCATTATTGTTCCCTAGAAAAAATCGTTTTTGCTCATGTATTTCCAAATGATAACACGAGACCATTCAATCTTGAAGACGTTTGTGCTCCGAGCTGGTGACAGCTCTGGAGGAAGCACAGGAATAAATGCCTGGGGAAGCGTATTAGAAGGGCTCAGAGCTGGCAAGGCAGGCACAAACTTCTCCTGAGCAAGATGAGCTCAGTCAGGCATTACTGAGTGAAACAAGAACAGAGAAATGCAACCCATGCTGGGAGGAGACAATTTTCAGGTGCCTCTTCCCAGCACCATGCAGCAGCATGTTGCTCCCTACCCCAGCACTCCTCATTCCAAGACACTGAAGACATCACTGAGCAGCCCAAAAAACACTGCAAAGGCAAAACCTCACAGCCACACAGCAGCACTTTGCACACACAAGCAGCTGTAGGAGAGGGAGAGCAGGTTTGTGAGCAGAGAAATGTTGGAATGTATCATAAAACAGCCCATGGGTTTTTGTCGTAAGAGGCAAGGTGACCCTTAAAAGTCAGGGAATAAAGTCCTGAAGGCTCAGATCTTTGCGGCTACATCAAGACCAGGAAAGAAAGGAGCCTTACAACCAAGGGGCCTTAAAACTCCCACTGTTTCCTTGATGCAGAGAATGCAGATGATGTGCATGGACCCTGGCCTTAACAGCAGGATGAGGTGTCCTTATGCACTTAAGCACCAAAAGAGGAACTGGTTCTACCTGAGGTTCTGCTGGCCTAAGGTCTTGTACAGCCAAAGGGCAGACAAGAAACTATCAGCTTTGATGGGGGTATCACACAATTTTGGTTTTAAATGAATTTCCTGCAAACAGACTACTTGCTGGTACTTTCCATCCCTTAAGACAAAAGAGTGGAAGTTATCAACTGGACAGTCAGAGCACTACCATGCCAACAATCAGCCTAATCCCTCTGATTAGAAGAGGATTTGGAAAAAAACAGGAGGGGAGATTTCCTTCCTTCCTTCCTTCCGCAGCATTTCAAGCAAACCCACATCGTGCTGTGCCACGAGGTAACCTTTTACCAGGCTTTACCCAGCCCAGCCTAGACACAGCAGGGCACTGAACACTCTATGTGGGGCCAGAGATCTAAATTCTTAAGTGCCTCTGACCATGTCCTGTTAAAGGGATCACAGCAATCCCCACACCGCAGCAATATCCTTCTGCACATCACCTGGGAGAGCCCAGGGTGACACCACCCACGGCTGGACCTGAGCCCTGACCTCCCAGTGCCCTTTCAAACCCTCTGCACTCTGCTCCCTGCATTGCCATGATACACTTGCTCCTGGTCACAAGGAACCTGCCAGGATTGCTGATCAGCTGCATGATCTGCTTAAGAGGAGCAGATCAAAGCACACCAGCCAGCTCCTTTGCAGCCTGTGCCATTTCTGTCCTATGCCTCTCAGTTCTCAGGGAAGCAGCAGGGCCAGCCAGGTGCAGGTAGCACTGTAGCATAGGCTTACTCATGCCTGTCCCCCAGGAGCTGGAAGATGCTGGAGAAACGTGGCAGCTTTGCAACCAAATGCAAATCCGAATCCCCAATCCAAATGTGGGGAACAGCAGAAGGGAAAGCAAAAGTACCCTTTGGCAGGTCCCTTTGTCTCAGGGAAGGTCACCTGGGCCAGCAGATGCAGGGAGGCAGCAGAGAGGGGCTCTCCATCAGCTGT
>NW_008246062.1:905088-911793 GCF_000691975.1 Corvus brachyrhynchos
GCCTTGCCAGCCTGCTGACCATCCACTCCCTAAATAGCTCAGATCGTTTCAAAGGGATGGTACAAGGAACAAGAGGTTAAAAAAAAAACCTCCCTCCCTCCCTCACCTGCCTGTGCAGCATCTCAATCTAAGGCTGTGGGTCTAACAGCCTCCTTCAGTTCAAGGCAAACAGAATCCTGTGATTTTTAAGTGACCATCCATGACCCAGAGCTGCAGCATGGAGAGAGTGGATACAGACCTGCATCTTAAGTAGACTGGATTTTATATTACACTTACACAGCACAGACAGCAGAGAGATCCCCAAAGACTTCACAACCAGATGTAACAGCAATGTGCAAGGCTTAATGCCACGCAGGGAACATGCTCTCCACTGGCTGCAGCCTGGCTGCTCAGACCCTGCCTCACCATGGGGAGCACAAGCCGGCAGATCCTTTACTTTTTCCTAAGGCAAGAGCTACAGCCACTCAGTTTTTGGCTACCCAAAAGAACGTAGGCACACTGCTACCAAGGCTGCAATGCACCACATCTGCAGGCTAGCTCCTGGTGAGGGTTATCCTAACCTGAAAGCACCAAACCAGCCTGCCATGATCTACACAGGGAGCAAGAGACTGCACTCAGCTGGGGAGCAACACCAAAACACTCCCATCCTCCTGAGGATCAGTCCCAGAGAAGCATAATAGGCACATGGCAGAGGTGGGAGCACTGAGCATCTTTACTGCTGGTGTTTCCCCTCTGGATTAAATGCAGTTCATCCCTGCTCTGCAAACATCCCTGCATATCACTGCCCTGGCCAAGAGCTGTGTTCTGCAGCTCAAGGGCAAGCAGATGGTAGAAAGCCACACTTGCAGCAGGAGCAGAGCAGGAAGCCTTCGAATCAGGCTACAAATGCAATACAGCCACACTGCTCCAACTGGCAAGGCCTTTGCCTTTCGTAAGTAGAGTCATTGCCTCCCAGCACCTGCACATTGCCTTTTATTTACACATGATGACAGTAACTAACACCTCATCTCCAGTTGATTAAGGCTGAATGATCAATCTACTGATCAGAACCTTGCTCCATCCCCAGCACAACTTTCTGCCATGCCAAAGTCACTCCTGCCCCTTTTCTTCCTGATCAAAACGGGACTGCCAAAGGCTTACCACAACTGGTGCTGCCAGTTCATGGGTTCTCTTTCCAAATTTAAAGTTGCATAGAGAAATCTATGAGGTGTTTTTCAGGCGAAGATGTTTACATTTTATTTGCCCAGTATGAGCACCCTCAGTTGCTTTATTGCAAAGATGTAATTGAACAAAGCACCAAGAACAGGAAGGAACAGGGAAAACCTCTGTGAGGTGCAGCTGGGACGTGCTTGATCCTACTGCTGTCACACATCAGTGCTGAAGATGTACAAGCAGATTACTGTCATACAGCATAAAACCTGTACCTGGACGCGCTTGACAAGGCATGTCTGGGCAGAGGAGGGATGCAGCATGAAGCTGGGGTGCACAGCATCACCAAGGCTCCTCACAGCACAGAGCCTTGCTGGAGGGCACCTTGCAGCTGCAGGTACACAAGCACAGGCTTTGCAGTGGTGGAGTGTGAGGGATGAGTTTCCCACTAAACCGTGAGAGCAGCTGAGCCCCCACAGAGGGAGGGAGAAAAAGCCAGCTCAGCCAGGTCCTCAGCTCTTCCCAAGAGTGGGTGGGTGGTGTGGCGATGCTGTGGGTGATCAGGACTTGCTTTCCTGAATCCATGCACTTAGACAAATTCACAGCAGAGGGCAAAAAAATAAAAATCTCTTCACTTTTGAGACTGTCAGAGGCCGGAGTTACATAGTGCATGCTCACGCTGTTGTTATGCCGTTCCTTGCAAGTCCACTACTGTCCACTGCTAGGGACAGAACCCCAGGATATTTGGCTGCACTGCCCCAGCCATTCCCAAGGAATAAGCCAGCCTAAAGCATGCAGCAGGAAAGCACTGGGGCAGATATTTTGATTCACATTTGCAAAGGCTTTTGACAGGAGCAAAGAAAGAACATTTTAAGCATTCCTTTCAGCCAGCACGCATCCTGGCCCATGAGACCTCTCCTAGGGCAAGGCACAAGAACAATCTCTTTCAAATCAAGGGCCCCTTTGTCACCCTGCTGCAAGCCATTTGACCTTCAGAGCCAGAAGGAAGCTCATATCACAAGTGGTCTGATGGGCCCGGGTTGGGAGCGAGCCCAGGCACTCGAGAAGGACCACAGCCTGACTGCCAACCCCAGCATCTCAGCAGGGAGATAAACAGACCCCGAGCCTGAGCATTCAGCTCTGGAAACACTTGTTCCGACTCAGCACATTTCCTCTGACAGCCAGACACAGAAGGTCACTCAGACCAGCTTTCCACGTACAAGACATATCCTTGCCAAGAAAGAAAAAGTCCCAGGCCAGGCTGTGCCACAGGTGTCCAGAGGAGGTTTAAACCTTTGAAACAGACGTCACTTCACCAACAGCATCTTCACATTTCTTTTAAATGCATCAATCCCTACTGCCCTCCCTGCTCTGAGGAGAGAGATTGCACATCCCTCTTCATTCTTTCCCTGCAATTGCCCCACCTTAAATATTTGGAGCTCTATTCTCTGCCCCTAACTGCAGAGGTATTTATTAGGAAGCACAGGACTTTCTGAATGATACATGGAGACAGCGGATCCCACAAGAGCCAGCAGAGCCTCTGCCCTAAAATTCACCAAGTACCCTGGTGCAGCCTTTTGAGAACTGCTTGCTGTAGACAAGCTCTCCCCCACACCAGAAACCTCGACAAAGTGAGAGCTAACATGAGTTGCTATTGCTGTGACACCTCTGACACGCGGCTGCCAGGGACTGCCCTCCCCACGGACTGTGCCTCCTGCTCTCCACCAAGGTAAGACCACAGCACCTTCAAGCCATTGCAGAGTCCAGCCAGCATCCAAAATGCTGTATCTTCTCCCAACCTTCAGATGCTGGGCCCTAGCAGAGGATCTCGAGCCAGTTGAAACTCTAAATGTGTGCCTCAGATATCAGTGTATTTACACACAGGAGTTGCTTGTTGGTGTATAAACAACAGAAGGGACACTGACCCCCAAGACAGGGTTCACTCCCCAGCAATCACCCAGCTCCCCACACTTCCACACCCCCACTACTGCCTTTTGCCTGGTGCAAGACAAAAACCAAGTACGGGCTAACACTGGCCCAGCCGATATTCTCCTTCAAACCTGCGCTGCAATGACTGAAACCATGACAATAACAACAGTTTTTACAAGGAGACAGGAACGAATCTGAGCATCAGGCACCAGCCAGAAGGAAGTCACAGCTACGTGGGCACCGCGGAGAGCTGATCTTGGATGGTGCCTGGGTCAGCATGAGCAAGGCACACGCTGGCTGGCATGCCAACTTCTCCAGAAATGGGAAATGTGTGACAGATGCATCGTGTTTGTGTAGCAGAACTGCTGCTGCCGCTCCCACAGAGCCCTGTCAGTCTGCTTGCACACAGGCACACCTCAGGTCTGTGTGTGTACCCTTCCCAGCCTACCCAGGCAGCGAGGTGTTACAATACACATTTAACTAATTCAATTACTAGGAAAAAATAATAAAAAATGAGGGCACACAGCCTGTGATTAAGAATTTCTTTCTCAACACGCTGGCAACACGCCTGCAATTACTGAGCCCTTGATTCTCTAAATTCCCCGGAGATCAACAGCACCTGATACCAGCATGTCCTCAGGTCTTTCATAACCCAGAAAGCCACTCCCCCACCCCGCTGTTTCAACGCTGGTGAGATTTTTCACACCTTGCAGCTCAGAAACACTTAAACCTCGGACATCCAGCCCGGCAGGTCACACCAGATTCGCTGGAGTAATTGGCAGCACAGGTGGGCTGCAGCTGACACAAGCCAGGGCAAAAGTACTCTCATTAAAAGCAGCAAAGCAAGACCACGCTCATTGCGATGGGAGGAAAATTGCTTCCCACACCGACTCTGTCGAGCCAGCCACCAGGAGCACTGCAAAGGCAAGAGCTAGAACAGCCCTCCCGCTAATAAGATCCCCCAGAAATGGGAATGATGGCCAAAGTAGCTGCGTGAAGGCAGGGCAGGAGGCTGGGGAGAGCCAGATGGCTGTTCCCAGCCAATAACCCCACGTGCCATAGGGTTAAATCAATGCGTGAAGCTATTAAAGGGGGTGGAAGTGTTTTAACATGGTTGAGTGAAATTCCTCACACTTTTAAGTCGACAAGGACCCCATTGGGGCTTAATGGGCTAGCACAACCCGTCCCATTACAGGTCGTTAACACGCACAGGAGCCTTGGGAAGAGGGGCAATTAGGGTTTCTGCAAGAGGGACTCCCTCCCCAGCTTTTAATCCCACCTATTGCAAAGAGGGATCCAGAGAGAGGCCATCCTCTCCTCTAGCCTCTGCACTTTATCCACCTGGGAGGGGCACACACATCGGAAGTTTGTAGCAGGTTGAGCTCTGAGCAGCCTGAAGGGGCAGAAAATTGGCCCCCAGAGCAAAGCACAGTGCAGAAAGCTGCCAGCCTCCTCTGCTGAAGGACATCACTCTGCCCCACTTTCCTTCCTCCAGACTCGGGGTGAGGAGCCACTGTCCATCACACACCTAGCAGCAAGAACAAGGAGATACCAACAAAGTATCTGTGCGGGAGAAGCAGTGGGCTGCTCCCCAGAGGCTACGGGGCAGTGCTGGGATGACTGCAGCCCTCAGTTTCTGCCATGTGGCATATGGTATTCCCAGCCTAGAAATAAAGATAAGACTTCTCAGGAACTTAATAGGTATACACTGGTTATTTTCCACTGGCAAGAAAACAGTAACTAAAGCAGAAGGAAAAGCAAAAAAGACTCACTGCATTACTACCTAAACTACCAGGTTACAGCACCTTGCCCTGCTCTTCTCCAGACATTCCTGGGGAGGGCAACCAGATCTCTTGGTATGGTGGGGTGGGAGCCCCGAGGCTGCAGACCTGGAACTAAAAACAGGAGAGAAGTGGCCCCCAAATGTGGCTGCCAGCTTCTCCCACACAGCCAGCTCTGGGGAGGGTCTGAAATACTGATCTGCTGAATAGACTTTACAAATTTGGAAACAAGAACAATCCAGAGCATCAATGCCTTGCTCAACCCAGAGAAGAGAACAAGCTGGGAAAGGCTCTGGGTGGCTGCAAGAAGAGTTGTGGATGGGAGAGAGAGACCACCCATGAGGGAGAATGCCTGGAACAGTCCCCAAAAAAGTAAAGAAAAATCCTACAACACGGAGTGCAGACAGCCTTGGACACGATTATTTGGCAAATAAGGATTTTACTGTGATGGAACTGATACATATTTTTTCCTCCCTCCCATAAGAGGGTCCAAAGCTCCCATAGAGAATATAATAAGAAACAAGCTCAAAGGGTCTGCTTTCCTCAAATACTTCTTCCTCTGGGCTTCCAGCCCTGTCCACAATCTAAACATCCCCAACACTTGCAGCCCATCAGGGCTTTGGCCTCTCACAGGTGGTGTTTCCCTTCCTTGCCTGTCCCAAGGGTGGGGTAAGATCATTGCAGCAGCACAATTCACCACAGGCAGTGACGTAACTCTGGACTTGCATCAGTCCAGCCAGGACTCAGCTCCAGCTCCTTCCCTTCTCTGTAGACAAACACCCACCAAACATTGACAAGACCCTGCTCACAGCCCTTTGGTGGCTGTGTGAAGTAGTTGCAGCAGTGTAAGTCTGACTTCTCCTGTTGACACCTAGCTGTCACTTCCAGTTCAGCCCAGGACAAGCCAATTTACCCGTTCTCTCTCCAGAAGTCTCCACAGCAACTATATTCTCACCCTGACCATCATCTGCTCACCATGGTGCTTCCCTGGCCCTACCCTGTACCCTGTAACACCACTCCATCCCTCTGACTGCACCCAGCTCCTCCAGGCTCCCACTTCTGGCGATGCCCTTCATTGAAGCCACCTTTCCTCGGGCAAACAGGCCCTGCTCAGACCTCACCACCCTCCAGCTGCAAGTAATCCCATCTTTGCATCCTCCTCAAGCCCCTTCCCAGCATCTCCTTTCCCCGAAAGGGCTGCTTAGCACCAGTGGCATGGCTCCTGAAGATGCCCATGGAATTGGCCAATATTTAGCAACAAATCACTTTGTACTTTGCTCCCATCATCCTAGAAGGAGCCCCAGAAAGACCTACAGAAGTATCACCCCAGCATCAGGTTTGCTTTGGAGCCTCAGAAGGGACCAAGCAACTGCTGTGAAGCCACTTGAAATGACCTCTGCCCCACCCACACCAGGGCTGGTCAGCACCAAAAGCAGAGTTAGGAGCACAGCCTAGCAGAGTTCCCAGCCAGGAGCAGTTTGCAAGCTGCTGCCTTATCGCTGCCTCTGGCTGGGCAAGGGCAGAAATACCTGCAAACTGCACAGTAGAAACAAACAAACAAACAAACAAACAAACAAACAAATAATCCCAAGCAATTCATTTCTTGCTGTCCTCTTCTTGCATGGGGACAGATCCAGCTGGAAAGGACCTCAATCACACACCTTATGTCTTATACCCCTGGAAGCCACCTCAACAGGCAGGACTGGAACAAGCAGCATTAGGACATACCCAAGCCCCTTCCAGAAATCCAGGAGAGGAACTGGAGCCCCTTGGAGAGGGGAGTGCTTGACCAGGCAGGAGCCACATCTTGCAGCAAACAATTTGATGGTGAACTACTGGCAGAGGG
>NW_008246062.1:911892-918028 GCF_000691975.1 Corvus brachyrhynchos
GTGGAACGAAATGATCCTTAAGGTCCCTTCTAACCCAAACCATTCTCTGATTCTGCTCTGCAAAGACCAGGGTAAGCCAGCCTGCAAAGGTTCCAGTGGGTCTCATAATGCTGTTTTCTGACAGAGTTAGATCTTGACGCTACCACAAGGGCATGGGCTTCCTCCCAGCACCCCACCTGACCCCAGGAGATGTTACCTGGCCTCTTATAATCATAGATGTTCAACAGAGAGGGAAACCACAACAGGGCAGTTGAAGGGATCAGGGACACTGTTCTAACCCTGCTTTTGCCTTGCTCACATAGGAAGCACAGCTGAACAAGTACCTGGCCAGGTCTGTTCCTCCTGCTGCCATCATGCTGCAGTGCTGCCTGGGGAGTGCAGACCACTTCCCCGCCTGATCCACCATGCAACATTTGTTCTGTGTTTCAGGCACTGGCAGGTCTTATTTGTAAGATGATGAAGAGGTCTGAAGCCTTCCACATACATGCCAACTAGATGCTCCAAGCCCCAGGCTCAGCGGAAGGTCAGGTGCGTGGTGCGCCATGCTCAGCTCCCCGTGTCAGTCGGGCTCCTCAATGGGATGTCTGAGGAGCGCTTGGAACAGCATCCGCTGCTTGGTTTCATGGTTCACAAGGAATTGGCTTAAAATGGGGAGGGGGGCTAGAAATAAAAGTTGGGGAGGTTTTTTGTTTTAAACAGGGAGGCCAGACATATAACAGTCTCACAACTTTGAGCTGTTTTGATCCAGCCAGCCCCCTCTCTGCTGAATTCTGTCAGGAGACAGGCACAAAGCACCAATTAAAGACGAGTTATGCTTTTTCTGTCAAGCAAAAAAGAAAGGAGGAGAAGGGGGGAGAAGATGATGGGAAGTGGGGAGAAGAAATCCAGCCCTGGAGTAATTTTGCTTTCAAAGCAAGCTGTCAAGGCAGCCCCCTCTCCTCCCATCTCCCTTGGAGGAAGAGCAAGGGAGCACCCGCGCGCCGGCTGCGGACGCGTGGCATCAGTCATCAGACCACACCATCAGTCACTTGGCACATCAGGCCGAACCATGCCCTCGCTTTCCCCTGGGACATCCGTCAAAGCCTGTGACAGGGAGCCAGAGCAGCAGGTTCGCAGTGAAGATGGGCTGAGCACAAGCCCCACCAGCTCTGATGACAAGAATCCCCACTTATGGGCAATTAGACTGGGAACAAAACAAAACAAAAGCAGCAAGGACTCTAGGGCACTAGCTAGCACGTGTGTAGCCACAACATCAGCTCCATTTCTCCATGGCAGAAATGTGCACAGCAAGCACAAGCATGCAAACACTGCCTCTTCTGCCATATAGGTTACCATGTTTGAAGGCTCCCTGCACAGCCAGCAGCTCTCCTGGCTTTCAGCAGAGCTCAGGACAGAGAGCTGAGAGCTTCCCCCATATATTCCACACCACTGCTTGGTGCAAACCAGGGCTACCTGCCTTTGCAGCATACTGCCAAGGAACCACAGCACCAGCATGGACACAGCAAGCTCACCTTGGGCTAATACTACTACCTCTGAATCTACCTTGAGCACTTACAAGCCATTCCCAGATCTCATCCAGCAAACACCAGTCCTGCAGCTGAACAGATTAAGAAGACTACAAAGATCCCTCTGGGCTTTATTGTTGTATGAGGAAGATAAATTGCAAGCACAACCCCTTCTAGGGTGACAAAGGGCAGGGATTTAGGCACCACACAAGCACCAACCCCAGCTTTAATAACTTATCTGTTGCTTTAGTAAAGTACCCTTTGCAGAGCCCATTGGTAGTTGATTAGGGCATCAGCTTCACTCCCACTTCTTCCTTCCTGGGCTTTCTGAAAGCCTCAGCTAATCACAGCAGTAAAGTCACCCGCGGGGGAGATAATGCACACTCTCATTTCAACAGGGTGGCACTCGTGCTGGGCTGACTGCTCCCAAGGAGGGGATACCCTCTGCCACCTTAGCAGGGCCCAGTGTTCTGGGCTGGATCCATCCCACAGTCAGCCCTGAGGAGGAGGGAAGAGCATCTCTACCCCGGTTTAGGTCTGCCTGGGCTGGCTGCACACACTCCCAGCTCGCTATCGAGTGCCCTGCTCATTAGCATGGGGTCACTCAGCTGCAGCAGGGCACAAGCACCACTTGGCTATTGCAACACCACTCACGTCCACTGCAGTGGAAGTGTTGAATTTCTTTTAAGAGCCCTGAAGATCTTGGTTTGAATTTAAGAGAGGAAAAAAAAAATCTCACGAAGAATTGCAGGATCTCTGTAAACATACCAGAGGAAAAAAGGAAGCGAATCTTTGAGCCTCTTGACCTTGACAATGTCCTTATAATTACAAGACTATTTATTTTCAGTTAAACCCCAACTATTGAACAGACAGTGTCAAGTTGGTTTTTTCCTGAGCAGGTGATTATCCTGCCTGACTAATCTAATGAAAATTATCAGGAGGCTACTGACCTCCTGCTACACACACTAAATAATGCACAAAGCTTCAGGATCAGACAGGCAAATCATAACCCTGCCTTATCTTAATCACTTTCTATACAGCTCCAGGCCTGTTCCACTCCTGGTTGGCTGTGTTAGCCAAATGCTATCTCAGTGGAAACCACAGCAGAACCAGCACTGAGAACTGCACAGTAAAAAGTTACCTCCTTAAGATTTATTTTTGTAGAAGCCAAGAGCTGCAGAGGCAGATATATTTACTCTTTAAGCTGCTGTCTGACTCCTGAGCTTACAGCATGAGGCAGTGGTCCCCTGGCACCTGGCTTTGGGAAAAGCAGTATTTTCCCACTACTTTGATGGAGGGTACAAGAAAGGTTAAGGTCTAAAAAACAATGTGCACAAAGGGGCTCATTGTTCCAGATAGGTAAAGCCACCTTTCCACTCCATCCTCTCAGAGCCTTGTGTCAGCCTCCCCCTGCAAACAGGGCTGCCCACAGCTTTTGAGGATGGCACAGCACAGCATGAGGACTAGGGCAAAGCAAGAGGACCCAACACTGTGGACGCTCTGTGCCCAGCTTAGGGCCTGAGGAGCTGCAGCAATCCTGTCCCACTCCTTGCAGCACCACTGTCCTTCGGAACAGACAAGTGCAGCAGCTGGGAAGGGGTAAAAGACTACAAATATCAATTAAGAAGCATAGAACTAAAGAAGGAGACATGAAAAAAAAGGTTATCACATACTCCCCACACAGCCTCAGCTTGAACAGCACCCACAGCTAGACAAACAGAATGCCTTGGGGAGACTTCAAGCCTAAAATAAGTTTCCACTTGGGAATCTACAGAGAATGGTGGAAAAACACTGCTTAAGGACAAACTGACTAATTTTTATACCCCCAGCTCCCCACCATGAAACCACAGCTACAACACCAGAGAGAAGATACCCCTCTTACCCATCCAGCCTGACCTTGCTGCCTCATCCTCAGCACCCATCATATGTGGTACTTCAGACTTCCTGGTACAGGAGCTCCCAGATCCCCTCCCATCACTGCTGCAGCCAGGAACTTCACCTTGCAGCCCTCGCAAACTGCTGACAGCCTCAGCAGCCTGCTCCTGCCCTGCAAGGCTCTCCCCATCCACAGAACACCTGATTTATCCTCCCACCCTGGGAGCCTTGAGTCACTTTTCTCCTGCTGGGGAGGTGCTAAGCAAGATGTGGGTGGACAGGATTCCTCGTATTTTAAATGGCCATTTCTTCCCATCTTATGACCTTTCAGAAGAAGAGGAGCAGTCTGTTCTAAAGTGAGCAGAAGAAAAGCCCAAGGTGGTTTTAGGCATGACAGAAGAGGGAGCAAGAGAAAGCATAGAAAGGGAGGCAGGAAATAGCACAAGATTCAGCTTTGGGAAAATACCAGCTAACACATGAAAGGAAAATGATCCATAGCAGAGATATTCAAAGGGAAGCAAAAATCTGGGAAAAATTAATATCCACAGCAGCAATTGTTGGGGGGACAATGATGAGGCAGGGCTTTCAAACTGAGCAGTACCGAGGCAGAGGCTCTACTCAGGGCAGATCCTAAATCTGTTGATGGAAGAATTCTGCACTGCTGCTCTGTGGACATGGCCGTGCCCAAAGGTGTCTCCAGAGAGATGAACCTGAGTCCCATGGAGCCTAGTCACACCACCTGGACATGGTATGGTTAAAAGGGTTAACTGTCCAGGACCCAGCAAAAGGAAAGATCCTTTATTTTTCGTCTCAGTTTTACAGAGCTGCCTGTTGCTGAGGCATCTGAGCTACTTCTGGAAGGAGTTAGAACAATGAATAAATTCCTCCCATCTCCTAGTCTGGGTGACAAGAGCAACCTCTGGCTCCTCTGGGCATTGAAGCCAACTCTGTAATTGCTTGTGTCACAAAGCCTTGCTCCATCCACATATCCTAACTGCCCTGAAAAGCCAAGGTGCAGGTCAGTTTGTGTCTCCGCTGCCTAGCAGCTGCTTGGTGTCCTCCACAGGCAGAGCTGGGGTTGCAAGAGGGCCATTGGCTGGGTTAAACTGGCAGCACCCGACTGAGTTATGGGGGACCCTCCTGAAATGCCATCCTTGCTGAAAATGCTGCTCAGGGACAGCTGAGACAGCTCCCAACAGGCACCATGCAGGGTCTGGTGAGTGTAAAGTGGAAGATGAGAGCCTGGCAAATCCAGTGAGCTACAGCTGTCTCAGGACTGACTTTATCATTATGTCTGGTCAGGGAAGAGGCTTGCACAAGAGGAAGGGATGGAGTTAAAACCATGCTGCACAGAGCCCTCAAAAATGCTCCGAGGACTAGAGCTGGAGCTGGCTGCTGGTGCTGGGACCAAGGGATGGCTCTGGCTCCAGCTTCAGTGCCTGCAGCCACTCCTGGCTCCCTATTCCAGAGCCAGGAAACAGGCACTGAGCCTTCCCACTCACACAGTGGCAGGAGGTTGTGACACACAGGTTGTGACTGACCGGGAGGGACTGCGACACACCAGAGCTTGCAAATGCATGTTCTGGGGAGGTTTCTCCACTCCCCAAGCTGACTTCCAGCTGGAGACACGTGCCTGTGCTTGTCCCCAAGGCAGACAGCAGCAACAGAGGCATCCTCTGGTGCCGCTCCCCGCCAGGAGAGCATGGCAAAGTGTTGGAGTGACAGCCCCCAGGGACATGGGAGCAATTTTCTCACTGCACATACAAGGACAGCACTTGCCTTCCTTGCTGAAACCCAGTGGGTGAGATGCTGATTAGTGCCACTCATCCTGGCTGTCTCAAGGCAGACACCCAGCCTGATGGGACTCTGCTGAGAGCCCACCAGCTCATTGCACACATGCTTGCATCTAAGACCTAGGTCAGACACAGGCTTAGGGAGGAGGAAGGGTTTGCCTGCAAGCCTCTACCACTGCTCTCTCTGCCCCAACAAAACTTCTTCACTGTGAACCTGGCTCTGTCTGCTGCTTTTGAACACCTACTGCTAGCTGAGCCTAGAATGGTCTGAACAACAGGGAGAAAAAGGGAGCTAAAATCTGTTTCTCTTCATCCATCCATCAGCAGAGCTGTTGCTCCAGCGCCCGCATGTTAATGCCAGTGATGGGAGGCAGGAGGAACCCAGATGGATTCCTCCAAGATAGGGATGGAGCAGAGCAAGCTGTTGCTGGGCCAGCACTTAGGAGAAAAGCATCTTCAGCTTGACAGCTCAGCAAATTTGATCTGAAACTGGCAAGAAAGAAAAAACGTAAAGCCTTTAAATGTCATCTCGGGTCTGACTGCCAGAAGAACTACAGACAGACAGACAGACAGACAGATAGACAGATAAGCACAGTGCTGCACAAAGAGCCGGATGCCCTACTTTGATCTACTCAGGTATTTACTAATGTGTCCCACAGCTGGCAGGAGCTGTTAGCAACTCAAGAAATTTGGTTTTCTGCCACCAGCTATTCTCTGGGACCTCAAGGAAATCCCAAAGCCTCTCCAGGTTTCTATTTCCCCTCTTTGCAGGCAATGATGCTTCCCTCCAGCTCCTAGTGGTGGCAAGGCTAAAGGCTGACCCTGGTAATGTACTACAGCAGGCAGCCTTGGGGAACCCTCCAAGACTAAATGCAGATGTGCAGTGAGTCAAACCTCTAGTTTGGGTCCTACACCCAAGAACAGGCCAGATCAATTCCTTGGGAGAGGCAAAGGCAAAGTGTT
>NW_008246062.1:918056-919249 GCF_000691975.1 Corvus brachyrhynchos
TCTTCCGACCTGGGCAAGTCACGCCATCATCTCCTTCCTTCCTCTAGCAGCTATGGGGAGATACCAGGTCCATTTGCGCACAAATGGCCCTCCCCTGTGCATAAGGCAGCCCCACTTCAAAAAAACCCCACCATTTCTGGCCTGACCACAGGTACAGATGTGCCAAAACTTGGAAGCACAAATGCTGCATGCCCCTGAAGTCAAGGACCCACCATGGCTGTTGGGGAAGTTCCTCTTCATCCTTGCTTTGCAGATGAGTAAGCTAGGGTGAACCTGGAACTGCTGATCCAGAGCAGAGAGGGCTGGGGCAGAGCAGATGTGTCTGTACAGCAAAAAGCACTTTGCAGACTGGAGATGATCGATGATCTCCCTTCCAGTCCTCCTCCCGTCCAAACAAGCCCCAAGAATATGGTGTGCCTCAGCATTGCTGGAAGATGTCAGCATGTAAAAAACTGGAGCCCAGCAGGCAGGGTGTACCAATGGGGATGATTGATGGCGGCTTGCTGGACTTCTGAAGGATGGACACCTTCACTGGGAGTCACCAGGTGCACGCCTGGGATGTCCTCAACACTCAGGTTTCACAGAACTCAAACTGCAGCTTCTGGCCAAGCAACTCCAACTGCAGAGACGAAGGAGGAGCCTCCAAAATGTTCAGGAAGTTGGGACATTACAGAAATGCCCCATCAAAAGGTCAAGGGGGTCCTTCCAGGTGGCATAGCACATCTGAGGCACTGCCAAAAATACTGTCCAGCCAAAACGCTCCCTCCTGCACAGATGTCAGCATTAGCTGGTGCTCCGTGCCCTGTCACAGCACTTACTTTCATGCACAAAATAAAAACTAGACTTGCCAACATACCCAATGGGCCTGTCAAACTAATCACATTAGAAGGACTGGAAACACACCAGCAGCAAGAGCTGGCCCCTGCTCCACAGCCCTTGCAGAAATCACGCATCCAGGAGACGGAAAAGCCTCTGTCGTTCCCGTAACCAGGTCAATAAAAGCACAGACAACTCCATCCAGAGAGAGACTTTTTTTACAAATCACAAGAAAGAGCAGCTTCAGCTCCCCCAGCTGCAAATAGGTAGGCAGGCACAAAGAGGCAGCACGGAAATGTGTCTGTGCAACACGTGTGGGCCATCGGCCACCCCGCACATGGCCAGGATATGGGGCCACAGGAAAACCCTCTGACAAA
>NW_008246062.1:919264-926403 GCF_000691975.1 Corvus brachyrhynchos
GCGCCGGCGGCTCGGTGTGCCTCCCCCCCCCCCCACCAGCTGGGCTCCCAAATACAGCAGCCTCCCACCCATATGTGTGTCTGGCAAGCTGGGGAGAGACAACAGGCTAGGCAAGGATTTCAAAGCTGAGAGGTCCCAGGCAGATTTGAATGGCCTCGGATTCACGGAGTGAAAATAACCCCCACTTTGGGGAGAAAAAATACCCAAAATGAACTTCATCCTAGTTCCTCAAGAACAAAGCAGTCCCATCCCCAAACCCACAGTTATCTGTGGGTGCACTTTACCGTAACACTGTTATTTCTGGAGCTCTTAGTTAAGTGAGAAGCCCAGAGGACTGGACAGAGCTTTTTTTGATCGAATTTCAGAGCAGCAGCATCCTTTTGTTGTCTCTCCTTCCTTTTAATGTATTTATTTTTCAAGCCCTTAGTTCAGTAGCACAGAGGAGGGTAAATCACACATTGATGGTGAAGTCTAGCACAGGCTGCCTCCTCTTTGCATCTGAGAACCACACGCTAACCACAGGAAAGGATGTGTCCTCATTATCACCAGCATTTTTTAGGCCCTAGACAAAAGGACTGTGGTGCAGAGTGTACCTAGAGCAAAATCAGATATAAGGCTGTTTTATTATACACGATATTGTTTGATTTCACAACCGAATCTCGCGCCTGTCCCCGAGGTACCCAACTCAGGCTGCTTTTCCAGGCAGGAGGGCAGCAATGCAGACCACCCCCTCTGTGCTGATCAGTTTGTGATGCTTCAGCACAGGCAGCAGCTCCCCATCCATCATCTCTAACACGGCACCCTAAAATGCTGCGTGCCCCCTGCAGCACTGGGACCCCATGGCAGGGGCACAGGGAGAGATGTGTGGGTCAGCCCTGCGTGGCAGGGTCCTGCAAGTTACTACAACCAGTCTCCAAGTTATTTGCATGTGTACTCCAGAGTCTGGGAATGCCACCAGAGACCAGGAGCAGCAGGAAAATACCAGGCTGTGACTTTGTGAACAAAATTAATTCATTGGCTTAACACCCACATAATTAAAAGCAGGCGCATCCCTCAGTAGCTGTTAGCATGGAGGTGTGCCTGGTGGTGTGTTCACTTTTGGGGGGCTGCAATACCACCTACAAAAGCAAAAGGAGTCCCTTTGCAGAGCCAGGTTGCTCATAGCACTGATGAAACACACAGGGAACATCCTCGCCCCAGGATCTATTTTATTTCCCATTGAAACAGGAGTAACAGTACCTCCTTCCTGCCAGTGAGGTCTGAGCCGCCCACTGCTTCTCTCTCCTGGCAGTTCAGAGGGCTCTGACAGCCATGGGGACCTCAGCCTTGAGAGAGGAGAGAATGCTTTTGCTCCCTGTTGCTGGGAATGGCAATGGGCCCTGCTCTCCAGACTCATCCATCAGCCTACTCCCTAGCTTTAGGTGGCTCCTACTGGCTCTTGGCACCACTGCTGGGAATGGGCAACTCCCGCTCTCGTCTCCTCACAGGGCAGACTGAACAATGGTTTTGATGGATGAACAGGCAGTGGGAGCAGCCCCAGAGGGAGCAACCCCCAGCCCCGCCTCTCAAAGGGGAATCCATCACCCACCACCCAGGTGTGGTCCTGCAGAGCTCCAGGCTGCAAGCTGCTTCCAGTATCAGGGAAAAGCCTCTCTTACCCAGCACTTCTTGTACCGCTTCCCGCAACAGTTCCCCCTCATGGGGTGTGTTGCATAGTATTTAAATACAAGCAGGTCTGGGCAAGCCAGATTTCAGCTGATCCCATGTCCCCTCTGTCAGGCAATGCTAAGAAAGGAGTCATGATTCCTCCACCAGCTGGTAGTACAGCATCATTTAATGCAAACCCTCACAGCCTTCCTCCTCCAGCCTCCCCCAGGCACAGAGCAGCAGAAAGTGATACCCCCCCCGGGAAAAGAGAGGAGATCTCCCACATAATGGGCACCAGTATTAATTCTTCCAACTGCTGCAGCGTTCCTTTCGTTCTGTGACTTTATGAACATCACTCGATGTTGGCAGCAGCCCCAGAGGGCATCACAAGTCACCTGAAAGGAAAAGAGCCTCCTCAAGCACCAGCATCTGGGCTGCCTCTGAGACAGAGGGCGGCAGCTCTGGCCGTGCATGGCCACACTGACCAGACAGCTCACAGCCACGGCACTGGATCAGCCATGCCTCAAGAGGGCTTTGATGACATCTTTAGGGTGTCATGGCTAATTAGAGCCCTGACTATACCCTCTAATTAGTTAACACTTTCAGACAAATCACCCTGTCCTCTTCAAACCACTTCACACCTCCAGATACATCCCTAATTGACTTGAAAGTTGACTCCGCACTTCTTCCCGGACCTCCTTCCATTTCACAAGGCATTTCAAAATAAATAAAGCCCTGCTCCTCAGTCCTGTCTCAGAGCCCAGCTGGGGAATTGCCCTCACATCCGCACAGGCATGCACCTGCACGACCTGACACAAAACCTCCATCACAGGCACAAAGCAAATGCTCTGACGCAGCAGCAGCATCGTCCCCCTCTGATCTCCGGTTTCTAGCCATCCTAGTGCTACTTTCAACAACAGACAGCAAAGCTTTTTCTTACAGAACAGGAGTGTTTGCGATGCGTCAGTGTCCTACTAAAAATACTGCCCGGGGGCTTGCGAGAGAAGCAGGGTTCCAGCAAAGGAGCCTGGTATCTGGCAACAGAAGGCATTAGAAAAAACCCCAACCACTGAGAACTTAATATGCCAGAATGTTATCAAGTGCCAGCATTTCAATCCAGAAGCTTGATTTCTGTTTTCATTAGGTAATGAACAAACTGAAATGATCCAAATGTTTTCAGTTTCCCAATAGCACAGAATTTGAAGTAGATAGGCAACCCCCCCCCACCATCATAACTGCAAACATGCTGAACAAAAACTACCAAAATTCATAGAAGATAAATATTGAGCCCTTAAAACCCTGCTATGAGAACAATGTCTCTTTATTTGCTTTCTGCGAGGTTTGTTATAACAAGAGAGAAAGACTCCAGTATACAGTGTTTTAATATATATACACACATTCACAGCTGGAATAATAGATTTTAAGGACTGAAGACAATATTACAGCTGGATGTATGCAGAAATGCATAAACATACCTTCAAAAACATATTCTTTGCACTCTACCCAGATATGTAGACGGACAAATATATAATACACACACACACTCTCCATGTTTCAGATCGATCAGAACCATTCATTAAATCAGACTCTCTAAAGTTTCTGCTGCTTTGGGAAAACATGACCCTGAGGAGACATCACGCATGAACTTAACAACCAGCAGAAAATGAAACCATAACACGCTGCATCTTGAAAGCCAGCCCTGAATCTAAGTTAATCCCTGCTCTGGACAATGCCTCTAGAGAGGCATTAAAACCATGCTAAGGTGTTTTCCTGGATTTCCCAGATTCCCCGGAGATTCCCTGGCACTCTGGCCGCATCCATCTCCTCCTCACTTTGGAGATGTTTCCGGCTGAGCGCTTCCATCCTTACTCCTGCTGCTTCCATGGTCAGTGACAGACAGACCCAGTGGAGCAGCATCTGGAGAGCTGTGTCCTTCCCTGGCAGCAGGACGAGTTACCGGGACAGCTCGTGGGGTTTAACACTCATAATCCTACAAAATGTGCAGGGGAATGATGTACCTGCAGGGGGATGATGTACGGGGCTTGAAGGGTCAAGAGCAGCTTTGCAACCTCCTCTCCCATGCCCAACAAAGGAATTCCAGCAGATCTCGTGCCCCCTAGTGTCATCCTGGCGAACGGACTGACACCGGGTACCGCCAAGCTCCGGGTACCACCTGGCCCAGGCAGTGCCCTTGCTTATCCCACATCGAAGCTGCCACCGTGTCCTGCTGGCACCTAGAGCACAGTGAAACGCCATTCCCAGCAGTTCATGTAAAGGACAGTGTAAGCTTGCTGTCCCTCCCCAGCACCCCGGGGCACCCACACCCCCCCAAGTGTCCCCATGACCATCACGGTGCCTCCTCCATTCTGCTCTGGAGTAGCCCCGGCAAGATCTGCCCCTCCATCAGATGGCCCACACAGTGTCCCTGGAGAAGGGCCAAGAGGAGGAGGCAGAGAGCATCTGCAGTGGACACTGTCCAGAACACAACTCCTCCTAAAAATAGATAGACCCTGAAAGGGCACAGCCCTTCCAGGGAATGGGAATGCTCAGTGCTAGGAGCTCAGGGTTTGGCATGATAAAACTTCAAAGTGCACGAATGCAAGGCACTTTCTCACCCTGTTTCATCCCCATGAGAGCACCTGTGGCATCAGGCTCTGGCTACGAGCATGAGAAGCAATACGCAAAAATCAGCCCAGAACCCAGCATCCCTGACTGCCAGCCTGCTCTGACCAAAGATCCAGCATCTCCTTGAAAAATGCCCATGCTGACTGCAGCACTAATGAGTGCAACGGAGAGCAGACCCCACACACAGAGCACCTAAACAAGAGCTGTGTGCTGGAAAGGTGCACAGGAAATGTGCATGCATGTGCCTCAGTTTCCCCATCTGCCCAGCTTACCTTCTCTTATTTTCCTCCTCCCTCCTGTTCAACTATTAGTTCTTGTGGGAAGAGGCACCCCAGAAATACACCTAGACCTCCGTCCCCTTCCAGCATCTGCTAGCAGCATGCAAGCAAACCTCGGTAACCCATCACCAAAATTTGGAGGAATTCTCCCCAGGGCACTGACCTGAGTATGCTGCTTTCTTCTGCAACACCGAGCAGGGACTATAGCTTAGAATAATGGGGAAGTAACTCAGTTCAGTGCTGACAAAGCATCACAAGCCCCAGCGGGGTGGGAGGGGAGGAGGTGTCCTTCCCTCACGCTGCCATGCCTGGTATACATCATGTTTAGGGCCAGGCATACGTCACCGACACAAAATGGACAAATTGGAGGGATTTCAGAAAAATGAGCGACAAAAATGATCAGGAGGCAGAAGGGATTGATTTACAAGGGGAGATTAAAAAGCTGGGCTGAGCAAGTACTGACTGCAAAAAGCAGTTGGATGTTAATCTGCAAATGGGATGAAAACAATCTGGGAAGGAGTAATTTAGCATCTTCATCAGCATTGGGATGAAATGAGGGGGAACTCAGGGCTGAGTGGGCAGGGAAAAAAATCCCAAATCAACCCAAAAACTCCTTTCCTAGTTATGCATGACTGTCTCCATCAAAACACTCAAAGTCCCCAAAACTCACTCTGCCTCGGACAAGGACCCTCGGGAGCAGCTGAGCCTGTGCATGCACACACACACACACAGAGACAGGCACACACACAGAAACACACACAGGCACACACAGAGCCCTTTCCCAGCCCTGACTCACACTCAGGAAAGCAGCAGGGCCGCCACGATTGCCGGAGAGGATGGAGGCTTCACGCTTGCAGCGAAGCAGCGGAGAGCGAAGGCTAGAGCTGCTGGGAGCAGTGGGAAGGTCCCTGCAGAAGGATGCTTTTGCACTCCCGGGTCTTCACAGGAGAAAGGTGCTGAGATGGCTTCCTGCAAAGTGGCAGGAGTGAGCTCAGCTGCAAGCACTGAGATATTTACACACAAACAGCACATTACTCAGCAACTCCCATTTGTCAGGCATAATGGCAGCGGCAGCAATAATAAGCCACAGAGCTGAGAGACAGGCTCCCCAGGCACACACCCAGCCCCAGCGTGAGCTGGAGCAGGATGCATGCCTCCAGCTTGCAGGGAATTAACTGAGAGTGGCCAGGAGCTGGGGCTTGCACCCACAAAACTCCTGCTGCTGGCTTCAGAAACTCAGTCACGTCTCCGAAAGCTAAGCCTTGGCTGCACAGTTATTTGAATGTGTGTGTGCATCACAAGCTTTGTGGCTTTGAGAGGTACAAGGGCTTTTCCCTTCCCTAGCCCAGGAGGTGCTGAGCACTTTTCAAGTGGAAGGGGATGCAGAGTCCTGGCAGGATGGGGTCCTCTTGGGGTAAATCAGACCAAAGATAATGTACGATCATTAGATCACGGCTTGGCCTGCTCTGACAAGAGGCTCTGATAAACTTATCTTGAGGAGCTGTCGCAAGGAAGTCTGCCAGGCATGGGGCTCTCATTTCTAAAGCTCAGCCAGTCTTGGGAAAGACCATCCGCTGCAGTGAACCCCAGAGACCTCTGGTCCCAGGACCTGGTCTCAGCGTGCTGCCTGATCAGACACGAGCATCCCTTGCACGTCTCCAGACATCACAGCAAAGCTCCAACTCCTCATAGAGGGGCAGGGCAGGGAGCTGAGAGCAAGAACGGCTGCTCCCACGTATTTGCACATTTTGCAGGAAGCAGCCAATGTCAGTGCCTTGCTGCCTGCACACACGGCCAGTGGGACCGGCAGCAGCATGTGCAGGTCCCGTCCCTCACCCAAGTACACAACGTGGTGCACTGAGAGCAGGCACAGTCAGTGAAATTTGCTAAATCCGAGCAGAAGTCAGCAAGTTCCCGAGCAAAAAGCAATCCGAGAAAAGGACCTCCTCAACCATCCCGCAAATTAAAACACAAAGAGATGGGGAAAAAAACTGAACAGCTTTGCAGGCAATCCCCTTTCTGTAACCTGCACTCTAAACAGACCCTGCACATGTGTCTGTAAGTGCGGGGTGGGGAAGGATAACAGAGTGAAGAAGTGCCGATCGTTATACCAAAAAAGTTTAGTGGTTAAAGAAACAACTGCCGGAGGAGCCAGGGAAGCTGGAACATGCAGACCTGGTTCTGTCCCCAGTGAAGGCAGCACAAACTGGCTCACGAACTGATTGGAGTCACAACTCGTTTTTAAGATTGCAGTGGGGGAAGTCACCAAGATGTGGAAATGTCAGGGAGTTTTGTGCAGCATAGGGATCGGTGTGTATTATGCAATTCTAGAAAGCAGCCCTTGTACTCACGCTCGGGATGAACTGCCTGCCTAGCCCAGGGAGAGCAGTTCCCCAGAAGCGCCATGCAGACACTTTCCTTATAAAATCACACTTGGGAAAAAAAAAAATCAAAGAAGGAAAAAAAAAATATAAAAGAAAATCTGAACTGCCACAGCAGAGAAGAAGGCAGGTTGCGCCTTCGGAGAGACGGAGGAGAAGCCTGCTCTCCCGCCCAGGAAATCCACGGGCTCCGGTTTACAAAGAGCCT
>NW_008246062.1:927077-930384 GCF_000691975.1 Corvus brachyrhynchos
CCCCCGCCGCGCCCCGCGCACCCGCCCGCACACACACACGCACACACACACACACACACACACGCAGCGCACACACACACGGGCTCACAAACACACGCACGCATACCCACACGCACACCCACACGCGCACCCCCACAGGCACACGCCGGTCCACGCCCCTGCGGACACGCCGCCGCCTCCTCCCTCCCCACGGATGCTGAGCCGGAGGGAGGCACCGCACACACGCGCGCCCCACCGACCCCCGTGCAACCGCACACTCGTGGAAGCACCGTGGGGACGGAGCCACCCCCCCATCATGAGCAGCAGGCCCTGCAATTCCCCCCACCGCCCCAGAGATGCAGCCCCGAGCGTGGCCACCCTGGTGCACACACACACGGTCCTGCACGACGTGCCCTCCACAAGCACAGCCCCTTCCTTCCACCAAGAGATGCAGACCCAAGAGAAGGCACAGCGCTACCATTTCCGTGCACACCTCCGTGTGCATCCTAGCACACAGCCCCACTCACGAGCACCGCGCTCCCTCACACCAACACCCTCCTGGAGTGCCCAACAGAAGCGCCACAGGAAGGTGCAGAATGTCGTGAAAGCACCTCACTCACCCCTCTTGCACTCGTTGCACAACCAAACACCCAACACACGCGTGGGCTGTGCTCCCTATCACGCAGCCATTGCCGCCACACCTGCACCCACCTTCCCCACTTCAATAAAACCTGCTGGTGTGTGCTGAACAAACGCACCCTGCCCATCCATCACAACCCCTGTAGCATGTGGGATCACCCCGTTTCCCATCACAGGTAGACAGAGAGCTGTCACACGTGTGGGTGGGGCCTGCAGGTCAAGGAGGACAGATGTCCCCTTGTGCTGTGCTCAGTTATTCCTGATGAGGGAGAAGCCCCAGGGGTGGCCATACAGCTGGGCCAGGTTGCCCGCTCCAGCCATGACACAAAGAGAATTGGGAGTGCCAGGCTGAAATGTGCCAATGGGGGACGGGAGCCGGGTGTGAGGCTTTGGTGTGCAAAAGGCTGGGACAGGCAGGCCTGGCCAGGCAGGTGCAGGCGTGTGCTGCTGGGGCACGCCAGCAACACGTGTGAGAAGGCAGAGCTGGCAGGCAGAGGGCTCCGCTGAGAGCTGAGTTATGGAAAATGACTCTTTCCAAGGAATTGCTAAAATTAAAGCGGCAGTGAGGCCAAGCAAGCAGGAGCCAATGGGGAGGGTGAGCAAGGACAGCCAAGCAGCCTCAGGGCAAGGAAGGGCAGGGTGGGCAGGAGGCCGAGGGGAAGGCACCCTTGCAGGGCATCCACCCCCGCCCCTTGCCAGCTCCTGCCAACTGCCCAGGCAATTGCAAACACCTTGTGGGTGGGATCTGGGGACAAGCTGACTAGCACGCTGGTGGCACTGGTTGGGGGATGCCATGGGGCAGGGGGCCTGGAGGGAATAGCCTTTCCCAGGCACATCCCCCACTTGGCTGCCAGTGTGCAGAAAAATACCTCTGTTTTCCCAGCCTGGAAAAGACAAATGCCCATGAAGAAACAGCCTGCTCCCTGCCAGGGGCTAGTTTCCAGCAAGGGGCAGGGGCCAGTGGCCACAGGGGATTTTGGGGAGCCCTACAGAGCCCTGTAACTCATTATGCACATCCTCTGCCCTTATCTCCAGCCTGGTGACTGTGGCAGGGCTGGGGTCCTGCTCCCTGGACATCAGCATTCAGGTCAGCAGTAAGGGCTGTTCCAGCTTCCAGATATCTGAGTGTTCCCAGCTCAAATCTCCATGACTCAGGAAACAACACATGTGAGAAAACTCTGCAGAGAGACTTGGGAGAAATACTCCCATTGGCAGGTTCCCACTTTCCCTGACATTCCAGGACTTCTCCTGGTCTGAAGAAAACAGCAGTAGTAACAAAACAACAGAAATTTCTTCCTGATCTTCCTGTTAAAGAAAAACCCAAAAAGGTAATCTTTGGGCAAGCCTACAAAAGGAATTCTCTTTTGTTTTGACTAGATAAGTGTTGATCAAATCAAAGCTACCACCTCTCCCTGCAGTTGTGGAGATAATGTCACACAGGCAGAGGAAGGGGGCTGGGTGGGAGCCACATTTTGTCTAGTTTGTCGTTGATGCTGCTAAAAGACACTACTAATTGGATGGAAATAATGATGTTTTGTCTCCGATGAAAGTGCACAATAAATTATCTATTTATTGTTTTATCCACAAAGAATAACCAGCATGTTGGGACTCTGGGGGAATTTGTGATAGCAGGTCCTAGAAAAAGAACAGAAAAGAAAACAGGAGGGAAAACTACAAGTCAAAAGGAGATGTCTCCAAGGCTGTTCATCAGGTTGCAGCAGAGCTGGGGAGTGACCCTGCTGCCCAGAAAGTCAGGACTAGATTGAAAAAGTCACACAATGGAAGAAAAGGAAAAAAAATTCCAACCCCTTATTCTCCCTCTCCATCCCTCCCTGCTGTCAGCCAGTAGCAGAGCTGAAAAAGAAGGAGTAAAAGCTGTGCAAGAAGCAGCAGCTCTCCGATGCCACTGGGAAGTGTGTCAGGAGAGCAGGTGGTTTTGTGGGGACAGGAATGGAAAGACACCAGAGCATTAATAAGTCCAGGAAGGGAACTGGACCTGGGGAAATGATTCTCCGTTAGCTGATGAGCCAGCATCTGTCCATCACCCTGGGCTGCTTTCCCCATCCACAGCACCCCAGTGGGAGCCACTCAGAGGAAGCAAGGGGCTCATCACAAGCTTGTACACTGATGTTCAACCAGGACACTTGTCACCAAAAATGTCACTTTACTGCATTACACGCTGCCCACCGGCCTCCAGCAGCAGTGGTAACCCAAGCAGGAGAGCAGATGCTCCACAGCTTCATGGCAAAAATATGGAGCAGCTGAACCGTGGACAGATCCTGACCTGGCCAGTTTGAGGCTGGTCCTGGCCAGTTGTAAAGTAGCACAGATCTCTTGGACACCTGAGGCCAAAGCTCAGGGGACAGCACTGGCCTGGTTTGCCCCAAAGCTGTGCATGTACGAGGTGAGAGTCTGAGCCAGTGTCTTTCCAAACCATTTATTTGATACTCTGTGGCAAACATCTGACTAAATTACTCACAGATTCTTCAAACATTGGGAGAGCTGATTAAATGATTACTGGTGAATCATTTGTTCAAAGCAAAATGCCCAAATTCCTACACTGAACTACTGGCAGGCAACAGCAGATGAGTTTCAGCCCTCCAAAATCCCTGAGCTCACATCAGCCCCTGAGTCTGCACTCCTTGCTCACTGCTTCCCCCAAATATCCGCCCCCTGCCCGCCCCCCTGC
>NW_008246062.1:930428-934436 GCF_000691975.1 Corvus brachyrhynchos
TTCCTGCTGGACTTCAGGCGAACAACAACACAGCAGGCTGAGCTAGGAGCCTTGTCTCTCGCCTTTGCACAAAAGAGATTCTCTGGAGGGGGAAAAACCCCACAACAATGGTGAGGAAACGTACAAGAAAACTGCAAAGAAAGTAGCTGACCTTGCATGCCGCAGGCCAGAAAAAAGTACAAATGTTCTTGCAAAGAAGCAGGAAAAGATGGAAGCTATGGAGCCGACGAGCTTTTTACGAGCCCAATTTAATCATCTTCTCAGCAAATGCTCCCCACGAGGAACAAGAGGGGAAAGCAAGATCCTGAAAAGACTGCAGGCAAAGGAATTCTACTGGTACTCCTGGACTGATTAAAATTCCTCAGGACTCATAGCAGGAGAGAATATTTTATGTAAAACTTCACCTTGTCTTTATTACATTTGCCAAACTTCTTCCTGTGTAGATAGTGGGAGGTGCGTGCAAAAGGCAAAGATGGAGATAACAAGCACAGGACCTGGCTGTGGCTTTCCAGCTTATTACCCATTTGTCTGGGAAGAGTCCTGGTGATGGCAGTGAGCATCCGCATGCATACAACAAGGTGTGGGCAGGGAGGGGCTGTGGGGACCTCCAGAGCCTGGACAGAGTGTGATGCAGTCACGTGTCCATGCAGATTTGTGCAGGAGAAAATCCTGTCCTTGGATGTAGCTGTGATCACAGGCATCAAGTGGCTTGGAGATGAGTGATTGTCATGATTTGGGATGCAGAGTGAATTCGGAGAGAACTAGGTCTCACCAGTCAGCTGAAATAAGTGAGTGAAGTTTCCATGTGCAGCACGGATGTCAGGTTCGGTGCATGCCATTACCAAACCCACTCCTGGAAAACAGAGATTGGCATATGGAGAGACCCCTCATTGCTGCTGCTGCTGCTGCTGCTGCTGCCGGGTAAGATATTGATGACAAAATATCACCTGACACCTGTTATAAATAACGTCCGTCCCATCACCCACTCACCACATGACCCATGGCTGCCAACTCCTCACTCAGAAGAGGCTCAGCGTGGAATGAAACCCATATTTAAAATACATTTTTGCATATGTCTTCCTGAACGAGGAACAACAGCATAGGGGTCTGGAAAAGGTTTCCTCCAGCACTTTCTTTCCTGTGGTGCCAGAAGAACAACCCCATGAAATCTTAGGCAAGGACTGAGACCTTAAAGCGATCATGTTTTTCACCACTGTGCCCTGAATTACAGGATTAGTGTTGCAATGCTCCTGGAATGGGGAAATCAACACCATAATCCTGTGTGTTTGCCAGGTCGGGTGTTTTTTCCCCACGGATCAGGACATCTTACAGGAGCTCCCCACTGCCAGCGCCAGGGCCATGGAGGTGTCCACATGGAATGTGACTGGCATGAGGCACACCCAGGTTAGCGCTGCTCTCAGCCTTCAGCCTCCAGCCCCTTCTGTAGCAGAACTGCTGCCAAACATGCAGGTTCTGCATGGCAGGAGTGCTTTCATTGCCCTGGAGAAAGCAAGGATGTCCTGATGGTTGTGGCTTTTGCCTGGATTGAGAGCCCCTGCCACAGAACCCCACCATTCTGCAGCTACGCGTGAGCCCCCCATTAACACCTGGAGGCAAGCCAGCATCTGCTGCGGTGTGGCTCCTTGCTCTGGTTGAGGGACTGGCTTCTATCACAAATCATCTTCCTCACATAAGAAAGCAGAAGCCAGGGATTAGAGCGGTTTGAAGTTTTTAGCATGAAAAGATCGGGTTTGAAAGAAAAAAGTGAAAGAGCTGCTTTTTTGAATGTCTTTTGGAGAGGAATTTGAAAACCCCTGCCCCCATGACTTTCAAAAGGGTTTGGGGTTTTTGGTGGGGCTTTTTTTTGATTGGCTTTTTTTTTTTGGTTTTTTGGGGGCTTTTTGATGGGGAGAGATTAATTTTCTTTCACTTTCTCTCTTTATTGCCTTTAGCTGAAAAGCACGATTTTCCCAGAAATCCACATTTGGGATAATACAATATTGCAGCTAAAAAAATCTGGGAAATGTCAGGAGAAATCAAAGGTGACTCAGTTTCAAACCCTGCAAGTCAGAAGCACCTGGGAAGCATCAGTGCCGGCTGTGGTAAGCAGGGGATGAGAACATCTCTAACAGCAGATCCCATGAGCTGCCTTCAGAGGAGAGAGCTACAGTGGGAAATCACCATCCCGAATATGATGCCTGTGAAGAGATGCCACCATCACCACCATTCCTGTGCCCCCCCACTCTTTGGCTCTCAGTGAGTATGAATCTTTCAAAACTGCATTTTTTTATAATGATTTGCTGGGTTTCTCCTCCTTAAACATGAGGATAAATTCCTGTAAGTCCAGACGCTCAATCAGGCAAGTGAAACCCTCTTGGGGTAAGCCTCATCTTCACCCCATAGCTCCTTGGTGCCTCTGCGTGGGGTACATCTATACCATTGGCCGCCAACAAAATCAGAATGGACACTGCTGTGCGCCACCCAGCCCTTTTATAAAGGTGGAGAAATACCCCCTCTTCCTTCTGCTCCTGCTTCCTCTGCCATCTTCCTCTCTCTTCCCCATTAGCCACATTCCAGCCATCCCTTCCTTCAGCTTGACCACTGGCAAGCCCAAAAGTGGACAAACGTTTGCTTTTCTGCCACACACCTGGCACAATCACAGGGTGTTCAGCCCACCTGCCTGTTTACCCCATGCTGAAATGTTCCACTTGTGACACTTCAACACTGATCTTTTTTCAGATTTATTTGGCTCCTTCTTAAAATTGAGCATACCATTTCTCTGAAAAAAATGCCAGAATAGAGCATTAAGTCAAATTGCATAATTGTTTTTTATCATCTCCTCAGAGTAGGTAGGGCACCTACATGTTCCTGTTCTCAAAACTTCAGATTTGAGAATTTCCCCTAACCCCCTACACGGCTTCCTCCCCACCCCCCATAAAAAAGAAGGACAAACAAAACCAACAAACCAGAAAAAAACATAAAACCACCCAACCATCAGGAAAAAACAACAACCCTCAGACAGCATCAGCTTGGAGCCTTTTATCTGAGCCCAAACAGATCTGTTTTCACAAGAGAATTATGAGCGTCCTCTCACTGGGTTTTTGCATTATATCTCATTTTGGGAACACCTTGCTGCCTGGGACAATGCACCACTGGGGAGCACAAACACCCATCCTGGGAGTATTCAACAACTATTTGCCAAGAAGACCTAATGGTCCAAATATTCTCCCTGAAAAGCAAAACTATCCTGACCAAAACTGCTCAGCTGTGACTTCCTGAAAGGTGTTGAAAAATCTGGCAGGGTGAGGAAAAGCCCATGAAATTTCCCTGGGAAATTGGGCCAGCATTGCAAAAGGCTGCCGAAATTTCTCAGTTTCGTCCAGGTGGAGATTCAAGCTCTCATGAGAAACAAGAAAATCTGCATCTCCCCTGATACCATGATGTGAAACAGCGAGTTAGCAAAACTTCAGGTGCTGTAAATTTTGATTTCCTGACAGCCACTTTAGCAAAGCTTCCCACCTAGAGACGGGAAAATTAATTATGCTTGCACAGCTTCTTTGTTTGAACCAAAAAAAAGGCTCCCAGGGAAGTTTCGGGTGATTATGGATCCAGAGGAGGCTGCAGTTGAAATATTCATGCTCTGGAGGATTCCAGGCAGAGTCTGAGACTGCAAACCCCATGCTTGGAAAGGGGTGTCTTCATCGCTTAAGGCCAGGGCACAGACTTTTTCTGCCTCCATCCCTCTTTGCCTGGATGCTGACAGGGATGTGCCAGCTATTCCCAGCCAGCCCTTGTGCTCCCGCTGCCTCCTTAGCAGCGAGTTCTGCGTGGCGCGAAAGAAACGCTGCAAAGCGGCGAGGATGCAGCGATCACAGGGGACAAGAGGAATATTTTTCCGGCGGCGTCTCAGGGGAAGGAGAGGGAAAGACAAATAAAAGGACTTTCTTGGCTCGGGCGGCTGCTGGCAGCGGCGGAGCGCGGCGGGATGGTTGTCCGTGCCTGCAGTGC
>NW_008246062.1:934480-941848 GCF_000691975.1 Corvus brachyrhynchos
GGAGCGGCCGCGGGGGCGCTCAAGGGTGGGCACATGTTTCGGGAGGGCAGTGCTCAGCCTGGGGTGCTGCCCCCCAGCCTGCCGGGGACTCGGCTGAGCGCCGAGGGGCTGAGCTTGCAGGGGACAGAGAGAACACCGTGGTCTCGCGTTTTCCCCCGGTTTAATATTAGTGATGCCTCGTGTGGGGGGTGTCTAAACGAGATAGGTGCTCTCTGACAAATAGGATGACAGAGACCTTTGCTAAACCTGATGTCTGGACAGAAGGGGAAGAGTGGTGCTGGACATTACAGCATGGTAAAAATGAAAATATCCCTGAGAAGCTCTCGCAGTGTCCATGTGCTGTCCCGACATCTTTCCTCTGTTGCCTGTTCCTACAGCAGTGTGGGGAAGCAAGGACTCCTCCACCTGTGTCTTCAAATTATCAAGCAGTCGGTCCTGGGCTCCTCAGGCAGCCCTGGGAGAGCAGCAGTGATATGGAGGAGAAGAAGTGTTGAGAAGAACCAGTTTCCACACCTTCAAGTGGCTCTTGCTTTGTGAGAGGTTTTGAGCAGCATTTTTGCTTCTGGGAGGGTGTACTTGGGTTGAGGAGCATGGGGGTTCACATCTGAGATCTGCGCTGGCTGGTGAAGCAGGGTTGTGTTGAGATCAGGACAGAAGAGGGGGTAGCAGACATCCCAACCAGCTGGTGAGGTGAGTGTTCCCCAGGGATGTGCAACCCACCAGATAAGGCAGGCAGAGGCAAGAGGAGAGATCAGTGAACTAAGAAACAATCGAATTACCCCACGGGGCTGGGACAGCCCAGATCTCAGTGTGCTGGATCCCAGCTTGCTCCTGTCAGTGATCCTGCTCCACTCTGGCTGTGCCCAGGTCAGCAGTGTCCCATATATGCCTCTCACGGGCTGGATTCTTCCCACAGGCTCCTCTGAGCTGGCCAGGGAGCAAAGCCCAGTTTGGGAGTTCACCTTTCTCTGCCTCTCAGCACCTCCCAAGCATTTGGATTGTGGGGGCCAGAGGAAAATGTCCCCCTCCAGCAGCCATTTCAAGCCCATGCTAGGAGAGTGCTGTAATGCTGGTACTCGGGGTGTAACAGCTCCTACCACATCACTCACTGCTGTAACCAGTGATAAATAACTGCAGTGACCCCGCTGTAGATCACAACTGTACTTAGAGACCTCTCTGTGGAGGTCAGGGTTCTGGACGAGGCGTGCTGGGTACTAATGGCTGTCCCCACGATGCTAATTGAAGGAGGGACGGAAACAAAAGCACACCATCTCTTATTTTCAGACAATGGGCTCAGAGGAAACTGGTGACAACATTTTGTCAAGCAGTGCAGATGCTTTTAGATTCCTTCCCCTTCTCTTCTGGCTCAGTGTTTTGGCTTTTTATCCTGGTATATCCTTTATGCTCTGGGAACCCTGTGCCCAGAAGCGGGCACAGAAGCAGGTCATCACTATCTCTAGGGTAAGCATGAGACATCCTTTTATTCAAAGAATTGATAAACGAGCTTAACCTGCACTTATGGACTACTGAAGAGTGTGAGATGCTCACCATTCTCTTGATCTCTCTATCAATACAGACTGTTTTTCTAGAAGAGTTACAGAAGTCCTGTGCTTGATGCAGGAGTGCTCAAGCTGGCAGGAGGGATCAGGATCACACCAAGGAAGAAGCCAGACCAGATGATCAAAATGGTCCTCGCTGTCCTTAAAGTTTATGAATGCAGTTTAAAGTCTTGGAAGCGCTACTTCAGTCAGTTGGTTTAAGAGGAAAAAAAAAAAAAAAAAGCCCAAAACCAACAAAACCTTTTGAATTTTGATTGCTTTCCCATTCAGCTAAATTCCAATTCAATTTCTTCTGGACAAGTTCATAATCTTTCTTCTGCCAGCCAGGCGCTTTAATCTCTACCGTTGTCTTCTGTTGCCAGGAGCAGGCAGGAGCTGTGGGGTGAGGGGCTGTTTGGCACCATGCTCACAACCATGGTCAATACCTTGTATCTCGAACATCCTTAAAGCTAAAAGCAGGGAGGGAAGGAACTGCTTCTGCCAGGGATAGATTAGTGTTGGCTGCTGACAAAGAATCATCCAGGCAAGAAAAAAGAACTGGGAAAAGGAGCAAGATGAGATGTGAATGCACTCAGCTGCAGGGGAACAATATTTCTTGTACCAGCAATGAATACGGTAACAGGGAAAGACTTGTAAGCATCTTGATTTTTTAAAGTATGTTCCTGCTGCCACTGTAACAGCATGTACTCACAGATAAAGGGTGTTTAAGAGGAATGGGAGAAGCTGGAGCACAGTTCCCCAAGTAATTTTGTTTTTTCCACAGAGAACTGTAGCATGGAAGCAACGGGCACAAGCTGCACCATGACCTTGCAAGGGATGTAGTGTGCACCAAAATCTTGGCCTTCCTTTAGGGAGCATTGGGAAGGCAGGAAGGCAGGAAGGCAGGCAGGCAGGAAGGAAGGGCCTGTAATGGTTTCCTCATGGACCAGAGCTTTCTCCTCTTGCAAAGGCTGCTGAGGGCACCTGCCAGCCCTGGACTTGCAGAGCAGAGGTGAGGCAGGGAGCGTGGATGTAAACAGACGGCAAAATGATCAGGTGGGATCTGGAGGCAGCAGCACCTGTGTCGAGGTGTTGGAAATTAGAGTTAATTAGAGGAGAAGAAGTTGGCACTTCCAGGAAAACTTCAGCGCCTGGAGTCTTGGACGTGTTGATGCTCTGTGGAGTGCTCCTGGAGGACCTTTCAGCAGCACAGCTCTTGTGTTCTCTGTACCTTGTCTCTGTCGTACATAGTCAGGGTTATTCTGTGTCTACACCTGGGGGAGGTCCTGATTTCACAGCGACCCCCACAAGCCCTTCTGCAGCATTCCCAGGCTGCCTTGAATGCAGGACAGGGGCCACATTTCCCATGACATGGACAAGGCAGTTCTCCATGCCGGGCAAAGCACAGGTGAGGCAGAGGATGTGGGAAGTGATACATTAAATCCCTGCTTATTGTCTATCCACCACCCAGACAGCATGGGTGGGAAGATGCCACTAGCATTAAAGGTTTCTCTGCTGGAAAAAGCCTTTCTCTGCTCGAGCTCCTCTCAGCAAGAAGCAACTCTCGATAAAACTCTTTCAGCAGCATTGATGGCAGACTGAAGTGAAGCAGCAAACACAACCCCAGCAGGAGACCGTTTAGGTTATTATTTTAATTAATTGCACATGTAGTTAAACTGAAAGAAAAATAGAGACGTGACACCCAATTATTCAAATCAGTTTCTGCCAGTCACACACCGCTGCTGCTACCAAGTCCCAGCACAAAGCTCTGCCCTCTGCTATTTCCAGAAATGCCAGATATTTGCATCTCAAGGTTGGTAAGCTATTGTCATGCAAGTTTTCTTGCTATGCAAAAGGGATGAGGAATTGTAAATCTACCAGCATGGTTCCACAGAGAATTGCATTTCCTAGAGCCAGTGAATCATTCCCTCCAGTGGCAGTTTCCCACTAAAATGTCTTGTTCTTCACCATGCAGCACAGACTGCTCCAGACAAGCTTCCCAGTTATCAAGGAAGACACTGGAAGATGCAGCTCCAAAGCCAGGAGAAGGACCCAGTGAAAGCAACAGGCATTGGGCTCCTGAAGGGAAACATCTTAAAAAGCAATGTCCATCTCCAAGGAGATGCTAAACCAGCTCCAATCACTTGGAACAATTTCAGGAAGTTAAAGCAGAGTGCTTCAGGCTGGGAAAACTTTCAGTTTTCTTCTGTAGTGACCAAAAATATGAAAATGAGACTGTCAGGCTTTTCAGGACTGGGGCTCTTGAATATGATTCCCCCTCGGGAGCAGGCATTGCTGATATTTGCAGCTGCCAGTTCCTGTTCTCCCACCATGAGGGCAGACATGCCTGTTTCTATCTGCAATGCCAGGCACAAACCCCTCTTCATCCCCAAGAAGCAGCCCTGAGGCTGTGATCCCCAAATGGGCTCTCAGCGTGCAGAAATAGGGTGGTTTCCTGATTTCCTGACGCACACTTCTGCTGAAGCAAAGGCTCAGTGAGATCCCTCATGATGTCTCTGCTGGAGAAATATCAGAGATTTCAGTAGAAAGTAAAACTCCCATCTCTGGTCCCCTCTGACACATCTGTGAATCCCCACCAGGCCATCCATGAGCGAGCTCAGCTCTGCAGCTTCTCGGGGCCCCTTGTGCCATGACCTGTGATACCCAGTGGGGATGAGAGCTGCACCTGCAGAACCAGGCAGACCCGGTCTCCAGGGCACTTGTTGCCTCAAAAGGGAAGGTGAGTGGGTAATTTACCTGCTTTTACTATCTTTTTAAAAATCAAACTGTGGCAATGTGGTGATCCACCTGTGCTTCTGCACCATTGGCTCTGTGGGACAGAGGCCAGGATCTCGCCTCTGCTCGTGTATCAGCTACTTCTTCACTCCCCCAGTCTAGCTGATTAACAAGTCCAATTAAACTTCGAGCCACGCTTCGCTATTTGCATTTCCCTTTGAAGTTTTCTCTTTCTGTTTGAGACCTGGGAAAGGTTTGATGTGTCCCAAAAAAAAGCTGGGTATTTTTTTTCCAACTGTGTCAGTTAGTTTGACAGAAGATGTTAAATTTCCCTAGAATTCTGGTCCTGCCTAGATGCTTGAATTGTCACACCACCCTATTCGTAAGTATGCAGGTAATTTTCTTGTTGCCTGAATTTGAAAGCTGTCCCTGCCCACGGTAGGGTGGTTGGAACTAGGTGATCCTTAAGGCCCTTTCCATCCCAAACCACTCTGTGGTTCTAGTCACAGTTATTTCCTCTGCCTCCACCCACTGTCTCACCCTATTGTTTCACTGTAAGCCCTTCTGAGCAGATGCTCTCCCTGGGCTGAGCTGTGCAGAGACGGCAGAACAATTTTCACCACTCCAGCTTTAGAAACGGATGGAGTTAATTAACATCATCCACCTTCTCCAGCTGCAGCAGTGCAGACTGGGGATCTCCTGCAGCCTTTCAGGGCACATTCTTAGCTGTCAGGTCTGCCCAGGCACATTGGGAGGGAGAGCTGATGGAGAGGCACAGCCCCTGTCTCCACGCTGTGGACCAGCCTGTGGGCTGAGCAGCCCAGCACAGTTTGCCCCAGCAAGAATGATGCTGTTGCAGGGCTGGGGGTGACACCTGCTCCAGGGGAGCCCTGCCAGCTGCTGAACAGGTAACACATCATCAAAACATCATCTCGCAGCAAGCAGATTGTAGGAGAGGCTTTGATCACAGACTGTTTGTTTTCAGGCCCCACACTCCTCCTTTACTGTTATAGAGAGGTTTCTAAAGATTGTGATGTTTTGTTTTTCAGTCAGTGCCATCCTAAAGCGGTGCTAACACCTTTCCTTCCCACTGAGCTGGGACTCAGGTCCTGCCCCACCCTATTCCAGCCCTGTAGGGACATTTTCCCCCAGTTCTAGATTTAACCTGCCAATCTGGTGACTTTCTTTAGGGAGAAAAACAGGCTAAGGACAGAATGTCTCCTGCAGCCTTCACTGGAGTGATTATCATTAAAAACTCTGCCTCCCCAAACCGTCCCACAACTACAGACACAGGTAATCCTGCTTTCCTCAGTGCCTCGTTGAATTATAAAAGATGTTACAAACTCTTGTAGCCCTCATACACCATCTGTGTCACCAGTGGGGTGTTGCACAGGAGGGAGAGATTTTGGAAGCTGAAGGGCATCTTGCTGTCTTGAGGCAACTCTTGAAGTCTGCAGCTGCCCCACAGTAGCCAGGCTTTGGCTCCACGCTGCAGCCTGCACAACAAGGACTTTCCCCAAGGAAACATGATCCCCAGACTCACCAAGCTGCAGGGACAAGTGCAGTACCAGCCTGGGATGCTCAGGTTTGTGTACCCACTGAGCCTGAGGCAGGTCTGCAGCAGTTAATGTGCAATGTGAATCCAAAGTTAGTCGTGTCTTCAAAAGATGTTTTTTTCCTTCTTAGAGTGCTGGGGGTAGTGCTCAGGTCTGGAAACTTCAGAAGTCACTCCATATCTGCTTTCTTTTTAGCTTGTGAATTTTTTCAGAGCAAAACAGCCCTTCCCTGTCTCCTGTTGAGGTTTCACATGTACAGGGATATTTCCAGACCCCTGGACATCACTATGGGGCAGCCCATTGCTGCAGTAAGGCTGAGCAGTGACTTCCAGCCCAGGCTTGCCTGCCTTCCTCATCTTTCTCAGCACCCAGGACACACTTTAGTACATGTATTGAAGCAGCATTTCTGCTTGTGAGGGCTTGGAAAAGTTTGCTTGCATCATTGCTCAAATCAACAACAGCACCAAAAGAAAAGAAGAAAAAAAATAACCAACAAACAAACCCCAGCTTTAATTGCAGACTTACTACATGGAAAAGAAAGAAAAAAAAAAAAAAAGGAGAAGTTCTTCTAGGTCTGGCTAATTTTCTCCTGCCTTTTCCAGAAAGTAGGTGACTGGTATCAAGGAGCCCGGCAACAATGGTAAAATTCCAGCCCCTGCCACAAGGAAGCTCTTGCAAAATCTGAGCAGGGAGCAGTGGAAGGAGCCCATTGCTCACAGAGGAGATGGTCCTGATGGAAAGATGGCCCCGAGGAAGGGCAGGCTTGGCTTGGGACAATGCCTGCGGACGGCTCAGATTTGTTTGCAACAGGCAAATTTTCCAAAACAAAAGAAGAAGCTGTTTCAATGAAATCCAAACCTTTTGCCAGAAAGGTATCATTTTGGTAACATATTTAGGGGAAACCATTCAAATTAATGGTTTAGATTTATACTTTATATTCTATGGCATTTTGCTCACAGTATGTTATGTAATATATATCACACACCCAATTTGCATGCTGAATTTTAATATAACAAAAATGCTGAGAAAGTGTCGCTTCAATTTTCCAGAACAGCCCTGAGGAATGTTTGCTTGACCAGAAATTTACATTTTTCATTCCTGTTTGGAACAACAACAACAAAGAGGTCGATATTTCCCATGAAACAGGACTCTGGGGCTCCGACCTGCTCTCCTAGACGGTCTGGGGAGAGCAACTTTAGAGGCAGGGCAGGCGAAATACCTCTGATGCTTTCTGTTCTCTGTCCCGTCCTGCACCGTAACAACCGACGTCTTCAAACGAAACAGCTCCTCGAAGTCGCAGGAAGAGCAAAAACCCCGAACCAGACCCGCCGTGCCCCGAAACCATTCCTCTTCAGAGAGCACTCCCTCTGGGCGAATGAACTTCAAATAATTCCTCCCTCTCTCCCCCTCCAAAGAAGCCCTAATGACACCTTGTCCGCGAACTTAATGTGTTTTAAACTATCTCCATGCCTGGCCACATACTTGGAATGTCCCCTAAGGACTGCTAAAAAGTCACAAGCAGGAAAAAAAAAAAAAAA
>NW_008246062.1:941922-979589 GCF_000691975.1 Corvus brachyrhynchos
GGGGATTTTTTTTCTTTTTGGTTTCAAAAAGCCCTTCAGGAAATGATTTAGGAGCAGACAGCATGGTCAGCTAATGGGCTGCAGCTGAGGCAACGTGGGGTTATGCTCCTGTCCCGTCCCTGCGACTGCTTTGTGCACACATGCACATGCCCTGCACATGCATGTGCCCTGGACGCCTGGCACATCCCACATCCTTGGGCAGGGAAACCCTTCGGAAAATAATCAAAACCCCCAAACCCTCCACAGCAGCTGCCATCCACGTGAGCTGTTGACAAACAGGGACTAAACAACTTGTGGTCTTCCCCCTCCAGCACTTGCCATGTGTCCCTGCCTACGTCGCCTCTCTCAGTGCGCTCCCGAGTGCCCCTGCAACAGCAAACCGTCTCTTGCTGCCCAGAATGCTCTATGTTTCCTGCATCCCCAAGCTCTAGGCAGAGCTGTGGGTTGATAACAGGGAGATTTTGGGACTGGGAGTATTTACAACTTCCCCTCTGTGGGTTGTCTTCCCCCAGAAAAGCAAGCCAGGCTTCAAACATGAGCAGCACGCCAGCAGCCTCTGCCAAGTGCCATCTGTCTGGGAAGTGCAAAGGCTCCTGGAGTCACAGATTGCCCTGAGTTTCTCCTGCCCCTCCACAAGTCGTGCCTGGAATTATTATCCTAATTTCCCACCTCTTTTAGAGAGGCAAACTCCATTTTGCATCAGGGTGGTGCAGATCTCTTTTTTGACTTTTGTGGGGGATAATGGTTGAGATACCCCCTCCCAAGACAGCACACTTTTCTTGCAGAGCACCACCCTCCCTGCCTGTTAGTTGCCAAGATGACTGTGGCACAGGTGGTGGGCAGGACACAGGGCAGAGATGTGTTGCTGCTGGGAGGACAAGAAGATAGGAGATACCTGAACAAGTCCTCGTGTTTTCCATCATGCTTAGTAGATGAAGGTGTCTCCTCCCAGGAAGAGAACATCTCCTGAGGTTTCCAAAGTGCCACTCAGATGACTGTGCACATAGAGACACCTAAATACATATGAAAACATGTACCTCGCACATTACTCCTAGAAATTATTTTGTTTGAGCCTACCTAGTAAAGAAAGGAGGCCAAAACTATGTCTGGCCCTTGAACAGATCCTGGCACTTCCCACCTGGATCTCCCTAGCTTTAAGTTTGCCTTGGGTGGAGAGGATGGGTGACTTCCCCTAATGTTGGCAGCAGCCAGGAAGTGATGAGCTTGCTCTCAAAGGCTGGTGTCACCAACATGGGCAAAACTGGAAGTGAGTGATCCATGGGGTAAAGGACAGCCTGGACAATGCAAAGACCTTGGCCAGCATCCTGCAGCACTCAGCGCTCTTGCAGGGCATCCCAGACCTCCCTAGTGGCCCTGATCCCTTGGGCTTTCCATATTTACTGCAGACACAGACCGACAGACAAGGATTTCAGCTTCATTCACATTAATAACTGAAAAATGCTCAGGATTAAGGCAGGCAACCACACAAGCCCTTGGGTAATTTTGCCACCAGCTAAAAAAAAAACCCCAAAAAACCCCCAAAATCTAGAAAATATTCATGAGAAAAACTGCAAACAATTCTGTTGCCCTTTAGAAAAGCCTTGCCATTTCCCAGCTAGCTCAACCCAGATGCTGCAGGAATCAAACTGATCTACAGAACAGGGCTGTCTGGGGTTGTCTCTGGAGCAGGTCACCCTCCACTCCCAAAGTGTGGGGCTTCTGCCAGCAGGCAGCAAGGGCTGCAGGGCAGAGGACAGGAGGGCAAGGGCATGTCCATACATGGGGGAGATGAATGATACTTAGGCAAGTGTTTGGCTTCTGTTTCCTGTTTTCCAGAGCTCTGGAGGCTGTACATGGTACCTCTGAGACAGGGGTGCTGCTGGATGGTGGCTGAGGACTGGGCTCTGGGATGTCCATGAGGTGGGGAGATGGAGGGACAAACCAGAGGGGAGCACCATGGGGCTGAACTGGCCTCATGGGGGCTGTGACCACCCGGGTAGGGCACGCACCACCTGCATGCCTGCCCCTTTTTTGGTGTTGGCTGCTTTCTTCTCTGCCTTCCCTGGTACTTTTTCACCAAATTAAATTAACATTGTCTCCCACTGGCTTGCCACGGGCAACTTTTTATTTATTTTCTTCCAATATGCCAGCAGGGAAGACTTCTTAAAGTTGCCCAATTTTCTTGCCCTGGTCTGGTATCCACCCAGCCCCGTCCTAATCAACAAAACATTGCTGTTAATACATGTGACACCCTCAGTAGGTTGAGGGGCAGAGGCAGCAGTGGAGTCAGACCTTACTCCTGCTCAGCTATCCCTCCCTTTTGGAGAAAGAAGCCAGGTCTCGATGTGGAGGGGTAGGACTGCACCCCTACCCTCCTGCACATCGACTCCCTCCCCATGCTCAGCTCCTTGGCAGGAGCTCACAGAGCTTCTCCAGGCTGCACAGGCAGCAATGGGGAAAAAAAAGAAAGTTGGGCTGGTTTTATTTTTTTTTATATAATTTTAAAATTATGCTTTTAATTTTTTTTTCAAACTAAAAATACCCTCTTGTTTTAAAGTTTCCAAGCACGATGCCCTGAAGAAGCAAGAATGACAGATGCTGCCGAGTACAGATGTTTTGCTTTCCTTTTTTTAATTTTAATTAGTAATATTTTCCACACCAAAACTCACAGATGGCTATTCGTGTCACTGCGACTGGCTCAGGTCAGGACCAGAATGACCTGCTGGGGACATGGCCTAACCACCCTGCAGCACGGTGGTTATATTTAGGCAGGACTTTGTCTCTGCCTTATTAACCTATTAGTTGCCATTGCCTCTGTGGGCACAACTGGGCTGCCCTCATCCTCATCCCTGAGGCATCCTGTTTCCTTTCACTGCAGGTCTTTTGGACAACCATCTCCCCCATCACTTCAGCAATCAAACGCCTGACCTCGCCCCACCATTTGGCTCTTCCCACAGCCCTGCCTCCACCCTCCCATGCACTTCCATCCAGGCTATCGGGGGGGCTTTTTTTGAGGATTCATAATTTTAAATCAGTCCATTTGCCTTCAGGTGTCGCATGTGGAGTTGTGCTTCTCTAAGACAGCATTTCAAGGCGTGTCAAGGGTGCAGAGATGGGCTCTGGGTAGCAGTGGGTGAGATGTTACCACAAGGGTGGCTGGGAACAGCACTGGGGAGGGGAAATTACCCTCTTGTTCTTCCCTGGTCTCCTGTGTCTGCCTTGCAGAGCAGTGGTGACTTCTCAGCATGTCTCTTGCTCCAAGAAGCCCTGGTGGAGAGCCACGTTCCTACAGGGAGCATCACAATCCCTGTGTCACTGCCTCTTGGCACACCCACATGCATGCGCTGACCCGTGCAGAGGACTCACTGCTTCCCAGGGAGGGAAAAACACAGGAGCAAAATCAACTGATTTCCAGCTCTGTCCTGCTGGGAAGGTTCATGCAGGCAGTCTGGAGCAGTGATGGGTGAAACACAGCTGTGGGGAATGCAGGCACGGCAGGAAGAGAGGGCAGGCTCTGCAGCATGTACTTATGTATATTATACAGCAGGTGTTTGTCAGGAGCCATTCACGCTGCTCCATCAGCCTATGGGAGAAAGCCTGTGTTAAAAGGCTTCCTTAGGCTTTCCTTTGCTCTGAACAAAGCATTGCTGCACAGTAAAAAATCATGGGGGAGCAGACACCTGTGTGTGAAATGTCATCTTGGTGAACTGTGGTGATGGAAATTGCAAAGCAAGAGCCAGGAATTATAAGGAAGGATCTGCCATGCCTGGCACACGTTATGGTGTGGAACAGAGCCACTACACCTTTGCCTGGGGCACAGGGTGTTGCTCTGTTCTTTGTCTTCCATTGAGGTGAAGCTGGAAAAGGTCTAGAGGGTTCTGGCAAAGGTGAACTGGAGGATGGTTTCCAGGTTGGGAGCAGTCACCCAGGCTGGGGCCCTTCTGCAGCACAAAGGGTGACTGGAGGAGGGATGAAGCAGCATGGGATAGATTACCTGGGGGTGTGAAATTTACCCCAACAGAGCACCCCATCTGCACTGCTTGAGGAGCCGTGGGGAGGTCTCTGCGGTGGAACAAACCCAAATTCCCCAGCACAGGTCATCTCTGCTGTGGCAGCTCATATGCACCTGGGCACTCGCCTTCTCCTACAGCTCTGATGGAGATGTCAAGGACCATCAGCAACCAAGCACAGCCCAGAAACCAGCATCAGAGAGGGAATGGTCAGAATCAGGGAAAGGCTAACATGAGGCTGGGAATAGAAACAAGGAAAAGGTTTTGCTCATGGGGATGCTGAATAGCACAGTCTGAAAGAGCCCAGGGCTTCTGCAGCTCAGGAACAATACATGCCTAATGAATGCTAAGAAATCAGCCCTAATTGCAGAGCTCTGAATCTTCCTCTCTAAGGTGTGACATGCATTACAAGACATCAAAGCAGAGGACAGAAGACAACCCAGTTTCTTAGTTCTGGGCATGTTAGGTATGTTAGCCCCGAGTCCTATCCTTAAGCCACTTGCTGATTAACAAGGCTCATTTGCCTTCTGAAGAGGCTGGTGAGAAGTCAAAGCAAGCACAGCCATCAGCCATGGCCCCACATGAGCACAAGGGCTGGGGCTGTATCAGCCACCTGGGGAGCCTTGAGCTGCTGGGGCTGGACTATAATTGGGGACTAAAAAAAGAAAAAAAGGGGCAAGAGGAAAACCATGGTCAAAAAAACCTTAACAGGCAGCCAGACCGGGAAGGACTGGGTTTAACTCTTGTGGCATCTACAGGAGCTTCCAGCTGTCCTGTGTGGATATCCTGAGGTAAGTCCAGGGATGTCTCAGGGAGAGACAACTTGCAGGAGAGCCTGCCAGGTGGCTGTAATGGGGTGAACCTAAGCTAGCAGCAGCCCTGCTTAATGTCAGTAAATGGAGCAGAAATCCTCTGCCTTCCCCAGGCCACGGAGATTCGTGTAATAGACCCCGAGTGCTCCAAAGCCCAGCCAGCTTTATGTCGCGGGGATATGGCTGTCTGCCTTTTATTGTGTTTCGCTGTGCTATCCTATTATACTGCACAATAAAACACCAGTTTCCTCCACTCGTTAGCCATTTGCTTGTGCTTGAAGTGCACTGAGCGTTCTCACGTGCCTGTGAAGGGAGGTGTAATCTGCTCCTTGGGAGTCCCTCGCTTCCCTGCAGACCCTCAGCCTGCATCAGAAGCGTGGCCACAGCCTCTGTGTGTGCGTGTGTGTCTGTGCCCAGCTGCTCGTACGGCCACAGCAGCGTCACGTAAACACTGCTCTGGAAGTTACATTCCTGAGGTAAAGCTGGGGAAAAGGAAATCCGTGGTTATCTGGGTTAACTTTAATTTATCCCCTTTGTGCACCTACGTCCTAGATTAAATGAGATATGGGGGACCTATGAAAAATGGTGAGTTTGAGTGTCAGTACAGACAGCACAGGTGGGAAGAGGCAGAAATTGAGTACTCCGGCAACAGCAAAAATGGTAGTTTTTTACTTTGCTGCCTTAGATACAGCTTTTCCCTTATAAATTTTGCGGTTTACTTGGTTGATTTTTGCTTTCAACATTTTTATAATGCCTCTTAAATAAAAATAAGTCTATATTACAGGTGCAGCAGTCCGGCAGCTTAGGTTGCCCTTTCAGTGCTGGGAGGTAAACAGAGTTAACACAGGAATTGGGCAAATCCAGGCAGGGTTTGTACAGACAGGGGCTGTGGTAGGGGAGAGATAGAGCATCCATTTTCCCTTACTTTTCTACAGGAATGTGAACCATCTTGGTGCAGGAGGTGACTAAGAGAGGCAGCAGGAGCTACCATAACGCTGCCCAAGACCAGGACGGACTGTGTTTCAGAGGATGGGGCAGCCCTGTGAGCTTGCGAACATCTCCTGCCGCCTCAGCACATGAAGCAGCTGCAGCCTGTGGCCCCCGGTGCAGACTGCGGCTACCCCTGCACTCCTGTTCTGAAGCTCTGCTAAACCTCCCAGCTTCCAAGTGACCTGCCTCCAGCAAGGACCGATAGTTCCCTCTGCTGGGAGGACTGCGAAGAAGTGTCTTTCAGCTCCTTTTCCCATCTCAGGAGGACGCAAAAGTCAGATGTCCCATTCCTGGGGCACCCTCACCACAAGCATCTCCAAGAAAATCCTTCCTCAGGTGTTACTTCCCTCTCTCCTTGTTATCCTGATAACTGTAGAGATGAAAAGACAATCCACAGTTCACATTTAATGATTTTATTTGGTGGTATTCATTTTTTTTATGCCCTTCCCTGTGGTGGAAATGGCCTGTTTCCAGGGAACTTCAGCTTGGATTTTTTCAGTTTCTGGAGCATAGTCTTTGCTGTCATAGTTGCGGAGAAAAGCTGGGCGATGCATTCCTAATATAGCAAAAAGCAAATGCTTCCTGTTTTTTAGATCTTGCAATTCTTTTTTAAGCTGGTCTGGAAAATCTGATAACTAAGGAGTTTTAAAAGTTGGATGATATTAACAACCAAACAGAGCATCTGGCAGCTACTCTCCTTTATTTCTGGCTCTCAACAGGTAATTCTTCATCAGTCTGAGGCATGTGGTTATGTTTCTCAGTCAGATAAAATAGTCTTTTCTGAGTCCTGTCAGCCTGAAATCCCATTAGTTTTATCTGGATAGATTGGTAAGAACATAGGGGATGTTCCTCTTTCCTTGATTCAATAAAGGAAGGACCAAATTAAGAGCAGTGGGTGGAAGAAGAAGCAGAAGAAAGGGTGTGCTGAGGAAGCAGAGGCTTTGTGTCTTCTGGGAGAGACAGCAGCAGGGTTGAGAAGAGTGTCTTCAGACATCCTTAAAAACCAGGTCAGGAACCAGCAGACACATTAATATTTTAACAGCCTAAAGCAAGTCCTGCCCCACCTTGCCCTGCCTAATTTGGGGTGCAGGAACCCTGTGCTGAATTAGTTTATTGCTTACACCGTGACTCGAATCAGTTATGGTGGTTGCAGTGAATAGCCTGTAGCTCTGCTGGCTCCGTGTGGCTCCTGCAAATGCAAAGTGATGCACCTGGGGAAAAAACCACAAAGAATCTCACACAGCTGTATCCAACAGACAACAAGCTATTATCCTCCTGAAAGGGGGTTTGGCGTGGACAGCTTTACAGAAGTCTCAGCCTCCTGTTCGTTAGCAGACAAAGAAGCAAGCACAAAGTTGTGCCTTATTGGGGGAGGAATGGAGAAGGCATCTGCATGACCACACAGACCACAGTGGAGCTGCATCTTGGATGTGGCCTTGACCTCTGTCTTAGAAAAGAAAGAGAGCTGGAAACAGCAGAGGAAAGGAAAGGTGACAGATCTGATCAGAGACACACAACAGCTCTGGACACAAAGTGACTAAATCACTTAGGATCCTGCAGCTCAGAGAAGAAGCTGAATGTAGATGTTGGGAGTAACCTGACAGGTTAAAAGAAGGTGGCAAATGAAGTATTCCTTTTTGTTGTTGCTTGCAACACAAGGGTGAAGAAACATCCAGGGGATTCACCAGGCAAGGGCTTAAAATGAACAAAAAAAGATGCTTTCCTGCCACCCATCCTCACACCAACCACCCCACATCCCACTTTGTGTTTGAATTGTGGAGCTTGTTGCTGGCAGATCTTTTAAGACGACAAGAGTTTCATCTGTTTCCAAAAGCGACTGAGCAACATGAGTAGAAGAAAAAAAATCCCATCAAGAGCTATTAAGGGCAAAGATACCATCTTGAGAGGTGTGGGAGTGGGGAGGCTATGGCCATATGTGCCTTGTCTCTTGTGTTTCTCTCCAAAATTTTTATTAGTGGGAAGTGGCAGAGGGCAGATTTGGGAGGAGGAGCATGGTTCTGCCCCTTGCTGCCTGTCCTTATGACCTTTGGTATAAATTTGGGGTGGGCCAGCATGGGCAGAAGCAGAGCTAAGCACCCTTTAGACTCCAGGGATGAGAAGAATGGCAGGCAGTAAAAGAAACTCAGGTCTGGCCTTACCCCATCTACATTTCAGCGTGGCTCCTTAACAAGATGTGCCAATGCTTTCAGGCCTCTCTATAGACAGTCACAGGGCTGGTGATAAAGGTGACCATAGTGAGGCTCACCAGAAGTCCCTAACAGCAGCCAGGAGCATCCACCTCAAACAAAAACAGCAGGACAAGCCTGTAGTAGTGCTTCCCCAGCAAATCATCCCTTCTGGCAGCAATCTGCTGCTCTGGGACTTCCCCAGCAGTGAGCAGTTCTCTGTTCACTAACTGCACCACGAATTTTGTGACTGCAAAAGGCTGCAATGCCTTTAGTCAGAGACAGGCAGATGCCTGGCTGCCTGGTGAATCCCTGCATGCTGTGGTCTCGGTTGATCCCTGACAGCTGAAGATCTGACTGGGCATGGAGGTAGCAGCAACGTGGTGTCTCATCTCCTGTTGCTCCATGTGAGCATGTCAAGGTCCAGGTGAGCCAGTCCAGGTTACTGCTGGAGTTCCACCCCACAGTGCTAAGAGCAAAGATCAGTGCCCAGTGAGGCTCACAGAGCAGCACAAGACCCATACCACAAGCTCAAGGTCATGAAATCACTTCTCTCTGCTGAAAAGTGAAAGCCTGAGAGCTCAGGGGAAAACTCCATCCTGCCAGGCAGCCAGGGAACAGGCAGCTCTTGCCCAGAGGAGTTTCCTGACTAGGAAGCATCATTCCTCTGCAGTCTGGGAGACAAAAGAGAAAGACTGACAGTCATTATGCCAAATCCATGCACAGTGCCTGTGTGACAGCCAGAACACAACCCCTCCTGCATGGTGCCAGCCCACATGACAGTATTTGTGTGAAATTCCTGGGATCCTTCACCAGAGACGGCATTTTGCATCCAGGAGCATTCAACCTGTTTTTAACCAGAGGCCCAAGCCAAGCCAAACCCCAAGCAAGTCCACCTCACACAGTGTGAAAGAAAAAGGGATAACAGTTTTAATGGTTTTTAACTGAAGAAAGGTTGATTTAAATTAGGTATAGGAAAGAAGGTTTTTTACGATGATGGTGGTAGAACAGGGTCCCAACTTTCCCGGAGAGGTGGTGGATGGCCCATCCCTGGAAACATTCAAGGTCAGGCTGGACAGGGCCCTGAGCAACCTGCTCACGGCTGGGCAGTTGAGCTAGATGGCCTTTAAAAGGTTCTTTCTAACCAAAACTCTTCTACAATTCTGTGATTCTGTGGCTTTGTGATAGCAGAGGACTGTGAAGCCTTACCATCTCAGATAAAACACAGCTGGGTCTTGATAACCCAAGGACACAAATCCCGACTTGCAGCAGCCTTGATTTCCTTGGATGTTTCCTGGAAACCAGGAGCTTTGCACCCTGTTTCCTCAGCCTTCACTGAGCTCACCAGTCAGGCTGGACTTTGCAGGCGCAGGTCTGAGTGTAAACATGGTCTTAGATCAGCTGAAAGGGAAAGAAAGAGGGAGATGTGATCCCACAGCTCTGGAGACCCCAGCAGCGTGCTGGCTGCCCACTAGCCCTCAGGAGCACACGGGCAGAGCCAGCAGCAATAACTCCAGATGGAGAGAAAGCACGATCTGAAAGCTTCTCCCTCCCTGGCCACATCCCCTGCAATGAAATCTGTGATTGGACTCCCTCTCTGAGACATCCCAAGGCTGGAGCTGGGGAAGCAGAGAGCACCCTGGGCCACCTGTGTTTGTACCAAGCAGTGCCTGCCCTGTGAAAGGTGATTATGAGGTTGTTCTCAGCTGTGATGACTGCATCACCTCTCTGCTCTCACTTCTGCCTTTCCCATATTTCCGAGAGATAATGATCTCATCTCCTAACTGTTGAAGATCACTCCTTGTCTGCACTTCCCCTCGCTGTTCCCCTCCTGTGTTCATTATGGGATAGAAATGTTATCGACCAACAATCACTAGATGTCAAAAAAATCTTATCACAGAATCCAGCTGCCAACACAGCCTAAACGTGCTTAGGAAATGTCAGTAAATTACAGCAAAGAGGGAAAGTGAGTAAGGGAGGAAACATTAGGATGAGCAGTGAACTGCAATTAACTGCTCCACATTTGGAAGAAGCAGGAAATGTATGGAGGAAAGCAGAGTTAAAGGGTCATTGATCTCTGTAATTGAGGGGAAACTGAGAAATTGATGGTTTAATGGGGTTCAGCTGAAAGGAATGTGTTCTTTGTGGGCCATACTGGGGCAGAGTGACCACTGCTGTTGGGCATACAACCCATCCTAGTTAGGTCACAACACTCAAGGTACTCCTCAGCCTTCCTTGGAAACAGCTTGTCTGTGTTGTTCAGCTTGATATCTCCCCAGAAAGGACTTCTTGTCCCATATCCATACCTAGACTGCATTTTTGCTTTGGCACAGCCCTGTGATCGCCTTCTTTCCAAACTGACTGGAGACCAGGCTTTGGGTGTTGGATGGTCATCAAGGCAGATTGGGATCTGTCATCTCTAAGGACGTGTCCAAGAGCGGCCTGGAGAGCAGTCAGGTCAAGGTTGTTCAGTCTGAGTTTGCCTCCATTTATCCCACAATTCCTTCAGAAAATATCATGTCGAAGATACTGCACAACCATCCCTGGCCCAGCTTTCTGCCACTGCCCGGGGATTCACTGGGTGGCTATTTAGCAGTCCTGGGGGTAGGGTGTGAATAACTTGGGGGTCCAAACACACTCAAGCATTGCCCTTGCAGGTCCAACTGTCTGTCCCAAGAGCACACAAGGGCCAGCCCTGCAAAGCTCTGGCACAGCTGGACCACGGGTGGAAGCCAGCAGCTTACAGCCACACCACAGTAAAGCAATCCAGTCTTTCCCTCCCTTGGAGGCAGGATCAAACATCGCTGGAGAAGAACTGTCTTCTCCTCTATTTCCCATCACCACTGCCTGATTGTTCCCCATACACATGTCCCCAAATATTTTGACTCACAGGAGCAGGCCTTAGGCAAAGTAAACTACAACAAAGATCTGGGGGCTATCCTACAGACCCATCCAGCTTCTCTCTCCTTCTTCCTCTCCTTCTCCACCATCTCCATCTCCATTTCTCCTTCAAAACTCTTATTCTTAAATCAAGCTTTCAGTCCCAGGCCTGTTTCCATCCCCCAGTCTCCTAATCCATGCTCCACCTATCCTGGACACTGCTTTCCACCCTATCTCTGCTTTCCATCTCACACTCCCCATCCTCCTGATTTTCCGTCCTGCACACATCCTCCCTGAGCTGTGAAAGATGCTGCAGTCAACAGGGCAGAGCTGGAATGGAAAACAGAAAACACTGCACAAACATGTCTCCATGACCTGGCTGTTCCACGGGAACAGTCTGACCTTGGCTTTAATCCCACGGCAGAGGGAAGATGTTTTAAGGCTCTTTGTACCACTGAGAAAGAAACGCTGACTAGTACAGTTCCCAAGGACAACCACAGGTCATCTTCTGTGACTTCCTTTTCATGCCATGGACACCAGGTCCCAATCTGGGAACCACAGGCCTAATGTCCTGCAAGTGTGGGTACCACTTACTCCACTAGGAAGTTGTCAAGGTCAGACTGCTCATCACCTGCCAGATTAAATGGTCACTTGCAAAATTCAGAGGCCTTTTGGAGATGTCAGCCTCTAGAAGTACAAGCTCCTTGCTTGTCACTGCAGCTCTGCTCAGCTCATGCTTTACACAGCTGAGCCGGTGCCAAGAGGCACAGACCTGTGTTCCTCCATATGCTCTCTGCCCTGCCTGCAGCTGCTGCACAGCCAGGGGCTGCACAGCCAGGAGAGGCTGTGCCTACAACTCTCCCCATGGCTGCAAAACCACAGCCAGGTCCAGGATCCCCTTTACAGCATGCAGTCTAGGTAAGGATAGGCCAGGTTAATAATTTTCCTTAAATGGACTGGAGGATGAGCAGAGGTTTGTTCTTTTTCCACAGGGTCATTTCCCCACTCTTTGCAATGAGAAACTGCCATTTAAGAAATAGCAGTTCACATTTATTTGGCCAGCGAGTGCATCCAACAAAAATGCTCAGGATTTGGAAAAAGATGCTCACCCTCCTCCAGGAGATGATGACATTTCAGTCTTTCTAATTAAGTTTGTGTCCCAGACCAGCAGAATCTGGAAGATATAACTCTCATTTTCCCCCCTTTGTATTAAACTGAATTTAATGTTTGTGTAAGATAAAGAGCTTATAGCCCTGGATATCTTTGTTCTAACTCCCTGTGGTCACTGCTTAGGACAGCAGGGTCTTCTCCTTCATGGCCCCTGGTCCTAGGAGTCTCAGCTGCATCTGCTGATAGCCCAGTTAGCTTACAGTGCAACCACCTCCCACTGGGGAATCATGGAGAGACTTAGAGTTCTCAACTGGTTTCAGACAGTGACCTGCAGCAGAGGAAAGGAAAAGCATGATTAGCACCATAGAAACTTGTCCTACATAGGCAAAATGGTCCTGTGGCTGCAACACCTCTGCTGTTGTGTATGATTTAGTGACAGAAGAAAAACTGAACCTCTAGAAATCAAAATCAACCTCTCCTGAGACAGTTTCTATCTGTAAGTGACCTGAAATATGGCAAGTATCTAGACACCCAAAGCCTGGACACAAAGCCTGCATGCTGTCCCAACACAAGTGAATCTTCAAAAAAAACCCCATAATGACACTGCTTTGAGAAAATTTCCAACCATCCACTGAAAAACTGCACATGAAACTGCTCCTCAGTGCTGGTGAATGCCATCACCACCCAGTCCTGATTTGCTGCCGTTTAGATCACCAAGGTCCTGCAAACTTGTGCTGGTTTTTTCTCCGTTCTGCTGAGGACAGCTGGAGCTATAGACCTGCCCGTCTTTCTTTGCTGTGTGCCAGTGAGTGTGAAGGAGCTAGAGGTGATGCTGAAGCATGTTTCCCACAGAGCTGCAAGAAATGGGGAGAAAATCCTCTGTGGCATCACCCCAGCAGTGAAAGCTGGCCTTGCTCTCATGGAGACCTGCCGCTGCGTAGCGTTTGCTGTGCTGTACTGAACATGTGGGGTTTTCAAGTATAGAGAAGTTGGTCCTGTCTTTTGGCCATGAGGAGAAGAAATATTCAACACCGCAAAACTGTATGGCTTCATCCTTTCCTTCACTGTATCCTGGGGACTGGTGACTGAGAAGCTGCCTGCGTCCAACTGGGGCCCTTCTGTTAACTCTGCCCCACAGAAGGAACAGCCTGTCTTCCCACCCATGCAGAGAAGCTCCCTGACCACAGTAGCCTTGGAACCCCATGAAGCACCTGGTGTGTGAAAGCTGAGCTCAAAACCCTGCTTGGAAACTGCTCCTCTCCTTCCCCAGTGCTGCCTTATCTCCCTGCTCCCTGTGCTTCTGCTGTCACAGTGGAAGGATGTGGGCACGGAGCCCTGGGAATCTGCCTTCCTCTTCCCCCTCTGCTCTCACCAAGCTTTCCTTGCTCAGTGCAAGGAAATTAAGAAGGTGTCAATGTTCGTTTGGCTGGGCGTGCTGTGCAACAAACTTGTGTGGCCCTCGAGGGACTTAAAAGTCAAGACAATTTCAAAACGAAAGTAGAGGTTTCCACTTGCAATTTTCTCACTCCTTCCTGTCTGCTCCACTGCAGCGATGGGAGGGCAGAAGGAGGAGGGACACACGATGTGGCTGAAATACGTCAAGCCCAGAAGTTTCATTAACCATGCTCAAGAGTTATTATTCAGACCTTCCTGGTGCTCCAAGACCGCTTTTAGTTGGCTGAAAGCTTTTAAGTGCAGAGCCACTGGATATAGGCCAAACTGTGTGGCGGTGATGCTGTCCATGACCTCCTTCAGGCTTCCTGGACTTTTTACCTCCCAGGTGTTCCAGCTGACCTGTAAAATCAATATGCTGGGACTGCACATTTAACTGAGTGCTTGTATTGGGCCAAGGCCTCAAAAGTGTAGATCACAGGTAGGTATTTCTGGCATGAGACAAATGGGAGATGACAATGAAAGGGTGTAAAGATCGGTGCAAGAAGGGAATAAGCTCATGCTGTTCAGTAGAAATAGCATGGTGATAGAATCACAGAATCACTGAATGGTTTGGACTGTCAGGGACATTAAAGATCATCTTGTTCCATGCCCCTGCCTTGGGCAGGGACATCTTCCTCTAATTCACGTTGCTCAAAACCCCATCCAGCTTGGCTTTTAACATTTCCAGGGATGGGGTATCTGCAACTTCTGAGGGCAATTTGTGCCGGTGTCTCACTATCTCACAGTAAGGAATTTCTTCCTAATGTACAATTTAAACCTGTCCTTGGTCAGTTTAAAGCCATTCCCCCTTGTCCTCTCACTACACCCCCTTGCGAAAAGTCCCTCTCCAGCTCTCTTGTAGCATACTTAGCTATCGGAAGGTGCTGTAAGGTCTCCCTGGAGCCTTCTCTTCTCCAAGCCGAAGTCCCCCTTTTTGCCCCAGGAGCAATCATAGAGTATGGACGCATAGCATGGATGATCCAAAGCACTACAGACTTTCTCATATGTTTTCCAGTCATCCTGATGTTTGGACTCTCTACTGAGAGTGGGAAAGCCTAGTTCAATCTGTCCTCTAATTCACTTGTGTCCCGTGCAGATACACACGAGACGGGGTTTTCAGCTGGTGTCCACTACCTGGTGGTTGTCCTTCTTTGGATGAACTATTCAGTATTCATCAATATCCATCCTTCCTTCAAAACTCTCTGGTCTTGGCTAGTACAGTGCTTGTTTGGCTAGCAGGAGCCTGGTCGTCAAACCTCTGACTGGAAGAAAAAAAGGTATATATATTTTCATTTTGCAGCCCTGTAGTGACAGAGGGTGGATTGCAGAGAAGGCAGGTTTTCCCATGTCTTGTCCCCAGGATCTGCAAGGCCTTCAGTGACCATTTGCTCTCTAAACCCTTAAAGCTGCTGTTATCCCAGCTGAGCACAAGCTGAGATTGCTGCAGCCGTGAGTGCTGCTGGCAAGCAGCTGGGGTTGTAATAGATAGCATCTCTGCAAAGACAACTTCAGGCAGAACAAGGGTAGTGCCTGTTGTAATTTTGTATTAATTACTGCTGTAAAAGCAGTACCCAGATGGGATCAAGTCCTCTGAAAAACAAGGGGCGGTGCTTGCTCCATTTGAGTATCCAGACTTACAGTCTGCCTTGAGACAAAAGGTAATGAGGAGTAATAAGTCTGTAAGAGTTACAAAAGTGAGAGGGGCAGCTCAGCATGGCCCCATGCGCCTTTGCTGAAGACATTCAGGGGAGTGAACCCTTTCAGAAGCCAGCCTATGAGTTTGTGTGTTCACCCTGGCCCTTCCCCAGTGGAGAAAATCTCATTTCCCACCACTAATTGATGCACAGAACCACTCAGCTCACTGAAATTACGGAGAAGAAAGGGTTTTGGGGTTTTTTTTATTGGCCATATATTAGCATTTTTAATTTGCTACATGAGGTAAGTTTCATAAGGTGCCAGAGGGCAGCTTAAGAAATTAGCTGTTCTTAGCATTTTCTCTTATATCTGACTGACTTGGGTCCTCAAAGCCTTAATTAAACTAGCGAGTGCTTCCAACCCACGACACAGCAGACAGTGCATGACAAGACAAGCTGGAGCCCCCCACAGCGCATCTTGCTTCTCTGGGACTTCTGATGGGAGCAGGAAGCATGAGAGAGCAGAGGGGAGGTGCTCGTCTCCATGTTCCACGGGTGTGGGAGGCACAGGGGCTGTGGAGTGGGACTGCAAGCCTTGGAGATGCTGCAGGAAGCAGAGGTGGATCCAGGGCTGGGTGAGAGGGACAGACAGGCAACATCACACCCTTGATGGGAGGCTCTTGAGGTGTCTCTCTCCTAGTCCTTGGTGCCAGCTAGAAGTAGTAGTAAATGAGTAGACTCATTTACAGGAGGAATTTCGCTACTCATCCCTCGTCACTGGGAGACACTTCTCCTCCTCCTGATTCCCCATCATATCCCTTGCTGTCAAGCAGCAAAATCACCAGAGAGTTCAGGATGCCTGGAGGAACAAAACAATTTTGCACAGCTTTTCGAGCAAGCTGTGTAGTAATGTGGGAGAGAGCCTTGCTGCAGGTTGGGTCACTTAAAGCCGAGAACTAGGTTAAAGCAAGACTTAATACCATCTTGCAATGATGAATAAGTTGCCAAAAAAAATTAAAGAAGGGCAGACTCTCAAGCTTGTAGGTAATATTTAGCCTCCTCAGCTGCCTCTTACCTTCCTTTCTCCCTTTAGGTCAAGTTGGACACTTCCTCCACTGACTCAGAACAGAATTTCTTTGCCTCAGCTAACCAACACCACCTTCTTCCCACTGTCTGTCCATGTCAGGCATCCAAACCCAGAGACCCAGGAAGAGGCCACACTGCTGCCAACACATGTCGCAGCCACAGCCTTGCCCTTAACCTCTGCCATGTGATTAAAGACAGCAGGCACACCTCTGACTGCTCACCCTGGCCCCAGCCCAGCACCACCGTCTATACCAAGGCAGGAAAAGGGTAGGAGGCTGAGGAAGCGAAGGACATGTCTCCATCCAGCAGCAGGGAAGTGGCCCAGGGAGAAGCTCCAGCGAGCTATAGCCCAGCCACAAAGCATAGCAACAGATTTGCTTCATGCTTGTCTCAGGATTTATCTTAGAGAACAAAAATGTGTTTTGGAAGAAGGTTAGGCATGGAAGTAAATGTTAGCTAAGCCAGGGACAGAAGAGGGACCACCTGCCTTCTGCAGCATGAAGCAGCCATGAACAGATGGGATGCTTTCCTTTGAACAGAGAATGGTCACCATGACCTTGCAGGAATGGGAAACTTGGATCACTTTGCTCCACATGACTCCACCTGTTGAAATCCAAGGACAGAATGTGGCTGGAGAAGCTCAGGGTGTGGATTTACAGGCTCTGGATAGAAGCTGTCCCCAGCTGTCTGTTTGGCAATTGCAGTCTCAGCAAGCAATGTGAGCTTATGCAGGGCCATCCAGGGCCATCACCCTGTGGTACTGGCTTTATTAACTGTAGCTGAAACAGTGTCTACAAATTGTCTGCAGTGAAAGCCCCCAGGGTTAAGCCCTCCAGTTTGTCTCCTCTCTCAGTTCCTGCCCCTTGACTTCACCTACAGTGCAGGGACTCGACTACAGGTGACATCCTCACCCCCTTCCCTCACCCTTTGGCTGGCAGCAGTCAGCAAGAGACCACAGTAGGTGAGACTGAAATCCAGGTTCTCCATCAACAAAGCGACCAGAATCTTTTGGAGCAACTGGTACCTCTTCCAGTACGGAACAGAAGTTGTGCCTCCAGGTGTCACAGCTTAAAACAATCCCCAGATGGAGACTCCCCTTCTGTCTTGCTTCCTGCCTGGATTTCACTCAGCCTTTCACCTGCACCTGGGTATTGAATATCTGCACAGAGCTGGCACTCTTGCATCAGGTCTGCACAGGAACTCCGCTAAAACTTGCCATTAAAGAGGGGTGAGTAATTTCTGTCTGAGTCCGTGCTAGCAGCATGCAAGGGCTGGAGCAGGAGGGATCCCCTCTGGGGTGTCTCCATGCTGCATGTAGAGGAACAGGTCAGGATGGCTCTCCAGAGCCTGTGGCTGGTGCTGTCATTAGGCACAAGGCAGCCTGCGCAATGAGCAGGAGCTTTTGCATATCCTGCAGACCCCGGGAACCATGCTATGCATAGCTGGGTACCATCTGTTCCAGCCTTCCGCACCGACTGTTCATCCCACTCACATCCATAGGGCTCTTGTTAACACAGCTCTCCACTGATCAAACCCTGCCGTCGTGCTGGGCTCAGTTTTCCTCTTCCTCCTCTGAGGAGTCTTCTCAGTCTTCTTATTCCACCCCAGCTTTAATTAACACTGGGGAGAGAAAGTGAAAACAGCTCTTAGTTGATCACAGCAAGGGATGAGACCTAATAAACCCCAGGAGAGGAAGACTGACTGCAGAAATCAGGGTAGTAAAACCAGAAACCTCTGGAGCAAGGCTGGGCTTGGGCTCCGCAGCCGGTTAGTATTCAGCTGGAATGTCACGTTGTTATAGACAATGCATTAACATCAAAGCCACTGGGTAAGCAGTTTTAGTTAAGTGATGTATTTGGTGTTACATTTTTATTGTGTGTTTTCTACACCGTGTTTTTATTTTTATGTTTTCATGTTCGAGTTTTTTGCAAGAATTTAGTGCTGCTGGAAAGTGTTCTATCGACGGCCCCAGAGATTGAAGCTCTTTGTCTATATCCAGGGGAGGCAGCATGCTAGCAGCCTCCTGGCACCACACTCGCTCTTTGCCTCAATCCCACTCTCAAGGATCACCTTCAGAGATGAGAGAGCTGTACTGTTGGCACTGCCAGCAGAGAAGGACAAGGGCATGCATTTGTGGGGTCCCAACCTTAGAGATAACACTCTGAAGTCCACTTTGAAGCCAAATTTGCCAAAAGCCCTTATGGTCCTATGCCCCTCTGTGCCAGGTGGAGTCAGACATGTCGCAACTGGATTTCATGCTGCTGGGTGTCATGGATGCTTTTGACCTGCAAGCCAAAAGTCTCCTCTAATGGCAGGATTCAGAAAAGCTCATCTGCTGCAGAGAAGTGAAGACATCAATCCCCTTCCTGTAGGACCAAGACCTGTGAAAGAAAAAGTTGAGCTCAAACTTGGTTGGGTGAAGGGTCAGTGACAGAGTGAACTCCCCAGTCTCCCCTGGCCCTGCAAAAGGATGCAGGGTGACATGGGTCACTGCTGCAGCTCCCCTTCCTCACTCCTTTCCTTGCCAACACACCGATAGGCTTTCCCCTGGCCCATGAAAAGCTGAATTGACAGGAGAGGAGAGGATTAACCTTTGCCACCCGTGTAGACTGCTGCGTACAAATATTTCTCTCCAAAGCATCAAGTAATAAATGAGTCTTCATCTTTGTCAAACACCTTGGAGTCCATTTGCCATGTCTCCCCCAAAGGCAGCACAGCAGGGCAAGGCAGTGTGTGAAATACAGGAGGACTATAAATCTCTCCAACACTGTATGGGCATTTTACAGCTTGCAGTTTTCGCTGAGAAGTGGCTGTAAATAATGGAGGGGGATATCTGCCACCTGTCTCCAGGGGAGGATTTATTTGGGTGTAAGTGCTATAGATCTTCATATATATGCTGGAGCTGTAAATAAGCAAACTTTAAGCAGTGACTGGGGTCTGTCTTGCTCTCTCTCCCCCCATACTCGTTTTCTCTCTATTGTTTCACCTGTTTGTTTCCCTGCTGTTTTTAGGCTACATCTCACTCGTGAGGTGAGCACACGACTGGAGAGTCACTTGAGGGGGAAGTGGGTTGCTGTGATTGAGTGCACGTTTTGCTTTCACATTCAACCCATACAGAGGATTCGAGGGGAAGAGAAGCTGATAGTTAGGATTCAGGACCCGCTGCTATGTACTCTTCAAATGCTCCTTTGAGTTCTTGGTTCAGGATTTTAATGATGCTGTTATTCTTGTGCAGAAGCATATGGTTTGCTCCAGTTTGTTCTGTGTTGCTGTGTGCTGGCCCCTGTTTCAAGTCACTTCACTCAGGGAAGAGTATCTGGAGGGAAGTTAACTCTTTGAAGGCATTGAAGCTGCCAGTCCACAGAGCCCAGGACGTGCATTGGGATGTGGCATGCAGAGCCAAAAGGCTTTGCAAGCAGCTGGTGCTGCCAGGACATGCTAGGCTGGTTAAGAGGTCAGGTGTATTCCTCAGGCATTGGGGACAACTTGCAAGGCAAGTCTGGGTTTATGTAGCTTCATCTGCAGGGGTGATGGAGGATTCGAAGAAGTCACTGCTGATGGACATAGCAAAGCAGCCCTCAAAGGCACTGCTGATTTCATCCAGCAACATACAGCCCAGCTGATTGTTGTTCCTGGCAGCCAGGATCCAAGCAAAAGGTGACCTTGTTCTTAGGCTGTGTTTGAGAGCACAGAGGCAGGTCTTGGACATATCTACAGACTGCAAACAGCTGCCCTTGGGCTGAGTTGGAGGAGGAGAAAATGTCCCCTGGGTTTTGCCATTGGGAGGTGGGGTTTGCTGCTGGCAGTGTTGCAAAAAACACTGTCACCTGAAGCTACCATTCACTGTCAATCCCATCCAGAAGCATCTTCCTTCCACACCTGGCTCCATGTGTTCCTCCAGAGACTCCTCAAGCTCTGCTCAAACTGCAGAAGAAGAAATGCATATGTATGGATGGTGATCCATTTTCAGCTCTTGGTAAGCCAGAAAGGGACCAAAAATCATAGCAGGAAAAAACGTAGTCACCCCACTGATGCAGGGTGAGGGCAGATCCCTGTCCCCATCAGCTAGGCACTGCACACGTGCAATAAGAAGACAGACCCAATTCAAAACAGCTTGTAGCAATCTCTGCGATGCAGTATTAAGTAATGCCCTTCCCTTGCCCTTCAATATCTTTATAAATTCTACCCTCTCTTCCTGCCCACACGTACTGTTACAGAAATCAGAGAGGAAACAAAGAGCCGAGGACAAGGAGACCCGCATCCTGCAACAAAGAGCTCTTCGAATTCTTCAGGAGATCCCCATAGTGCGATTAGCATCTCTTTACAGCAACATCATCTCTCCTTCTTTTGTTTCCCCAGAGGAAGATAAAATTGTCACCAAGCACCAGAGAATGAAGCTTGATGAATACTGAAAAGACATTCACCTGCAAACTAGGATGGACTGGCCCCAGAAGCTTTTAATTAATGTTTTCAGAAGCTGGGACAGGAAGGAATAACCAGGTTTAGAGCTGTGAGGGGTGTGCTGCCTTAGTGAGAAAGGACAAGTGGTACTGGCTGAGGTATGAGACCACATCCTACTCCCAGGCACACATCCTACTCCCCTCTGCTCAAACAGACTCAAAGCAAAAGCATTCTTAGGGTGGAGGGTGTGGGTGGTGAGACAAAGCCCTGCTCCAAAGTCACCCCTCCGGGCTCCCACATGGGCTGCTCTGACCAGAAATCCAGGTGAGGAGCCGTGACTTCATCATCTTTGACTTCCAGTCCCATGTCTCAATTCTCAACCAGAAAATACTTCGCAATAAGAGAACAGGATTGCTATTGCTCATTTTCTTGTGCGGATCCTTACATTTTTTCTTTTTCTTAAAAAACAAAACAAAACAGCAACTCTCAAAAAATATTTTAGAGGAGGTTGATTTTATGAAATGCTGCTGTTGAGCTGAAATTTGCAGGAAGTTTGTGGGCAGTTTGAACTCAGTCCTGTTCCTTTCCCAGTGACTTCTTGTATTGATGTTTTCTATAGTGACTCATTGTCCTCATTCAGCATCTCTGACTGACTGAAGTAAAAAGGCTCAATTAGGGAAGGGTCCCTCTATGGGTCTCCTGAAATTACAGTAGTTTAAACTGCTGCCCAGCAACCCAGAGCTAAATTGCAGTGCATGAACACCTCTGGTAATTGCTGTTTCTCCATTCATATGCCAGAAAATGATGGGTCCAAACAAAGAGAGCTTCACTGATTGAAGGAGAGTAGGAGATGTGTAGGCAAGCCATGGAAACCCCTAGTAACAGAATCCACCCCTCTCACTTCAAGGAGAGGGATGACGTTTGAACCCCGACTATATCATACTCAGAGTCCTTTAGGGGTGAGTTTGGACAGGTTCCACTCTGGCCCCAGAGGGACAGGCAGTTTAATGGGGTTTGGCCATATTGCATAGGTGAGCAGATACAGCTCTAGGACTAGTTTAGGAGGTCCATCTGGAGCTCCTTTATGAGAGTGATCCTGCTGGTGCAAACAAGTAGACACAGCATCCCAAAGCTGTCTGTTGATCATCAGCTTCCCAGTCAATACTGCTCCTGTCTGGTCGCCAAGACCTCAATTTCATCTTCTGTATATGGCTGAGGCCTATAAATTGGTTGTATGTGTCTCCTGCTGTTTGTGACCTGGGACTTTCCAGTGTCATGATGCTTCCCAGAGTGAGCTGTTTTGGGAAAGGTTTGGAAAAAGGCAAAAATAGCAAGCGAAGCAATAGAACTGCAGCTGTGTGAGGAGGAACCAAATAAGCTGAGGCTAAGATTTGACAAACTGATAACCAAAGCATGAGAAAGGTCTGCAAGATTGTGAGAGGGAAGGAAGGGATGGAGAGAAGCCAGTTGTTTTCTGTTCCTTACAATGGAGTTAGGAGGCTTCAAATGAAAACTGTAGATGGCAGATTGTAGATAAAATAGATCCTTTGAAACAGAACATCATTTGCCTGTGGAACTCACAGAATCACAGGCTAGATAAGACTGACAGGGACCTCTGGAGGTCATTTTATCCAAGCCCTCTGTCCAAGCAAGACCACACAGAGCAGGCTGCCTGTGTCCAGATGTCTTTTGAATATCTGAGGGTGGGGACTCAACCTGTTGCAGTACTTGGTCACCCACACAGTAACAAAGCGTTCCCTGATGTTCAGGAGGAGCCTTCTGTGTCCCAGTTTGTGCTCACTGCCTCTCTTCCCGTCACTGGGTACCACTGGAAAGAGCCTGGTCTGTTCTCTTTCACCCTCCCTTCCGGTATTTCTGTACATCGATGAGATCCCCTCTCAGTGGTCTCCAGGCTGAACTGTCCCAGCTCCCTGAGCCTTTCCTCACAGGAGACATGATCCAGCCCCTTTGTCAGTCCTTCACTGGACACTCTCCAATATATCCACATCTCTCCCACAGTGGGGAGCCAAGAACTGACACGATGCTGCAGCTGTGGCCTCACCAGGGCTGAGCAGAGGGCAGGGATCAGTTCCCTTCACTGCTGGCAATGCCATGCCTGGTGCAGCTCAGGATCCCGTTGGTCTTTTTTGTTGCAAGGGCACATTGATGGCTCACGGTCAACTTATGCCCACCAGGCCCTCCAGGGACTTTGCTGCTGAGCTGCTTTCCAGCTGGGTGGTCCCTGACATACACCGGTGCACGGGGCTGTTCATCCACACACTGCATGATATTGACACATCTTAGTGGGAGCTACCAAATGAAAACATGGGCCTGAGCAGGGCAGAAAATACACTGCTGGTTTGGGACATGAACCAGGGGCTTCTCAAGGCACTGATGAGAAGGAACTTTTTTCAGAAACTCAAGTCAATCGTTTCCATCACTGAGCAAAGCCTGGTGGGACACTTTTCCTGGGGAACCCCTCTGGAATTCAGTGGTCACTGTCTCCAGGATACCCCATCCCCATGCCCTCTTTGAGCCCACAGGTCAGTAACGTTTCCACACACCCTTATTTTTCAGCTTTACTACCTGGAAAGGATACCCCAGGCTGTCATATCTCTGGTAGAGAGGTGAGAGCTGGCTTTTCAACTTTTGTTTTCAACTCCTTCTGCCTTAAAATACCTTGAAAAATGTTCAAATAAATTTTTTCCACCAGCAGTTTATTTGCTTTTGCTCACAAAGACATATTTATCTACAAAAAAAATAAGTCAAACCTCCCGAACACTTGAAACACAAGAACGTGGGGCTGGCAGGGACTTCCAGACTTGCCAAATCCAACCCCTGCTGTTGCAGCAACACATCACAACATCCTTTCAGAGCTGGAGTGTGCTCTCTCTTAAAAGCTATTTGGATTTCTGTGTCCATGGCTCCTACTGGGTGGCTGCCCCAAACCCAATTGCTCTAATGGTTCTAAAGCCCTCGACTAATTTCCAGCCTGGTTTATTCATGGCCAGTTTATATACATTTGTTCTCATGCCAGCACTATCCTTTGGCTGAAACAGCTCTTCTACCCCCGTGTGCTTACTACCCAGGCATATTTATAGAAAGCCATCCCCAGGCTTTATTAATACAGCACAATTATTTGTTTTACCTGCTCTTCTGCAGAGGATAAAGGCTCCTGACTTGTCCCTACACTTTTAACTCCTCTGGTCCTCACACCATTGCAAATCCTCCTTCAGCTTCCTCCCACCCTATGTGAAGCATAGCATGGAATCCTGAAAGGATTGTGTTCTCACCGGGAAATGGGGTTTTGGTGTGTGTCCTAAGAGAAATCTCATCCTGTCCACAGGTTTTTCCCCCTCCTGATGTGTTCCTGGAAGGAGCAACAGTGTCTCAGTGAGCACCTCATATAAAACCTTACAGAAAAAGAGCTCCATGATTAGCACAGCTTCTGTCAACAGAAACAGAATGAGAAGCAATGTCAGGACAAACTGCAATTTATTTGAAAATATGTAAATCTGCTCATTAAATAATTCACATGAATTTTCACACATGAAGCTGAAAAAAACCCCTTGGCAGCTGTGTGTATCCCCTCTCCATCAAAGCCTCGCTATTGTCAGCTGCTGTTCTCTTTCATTCTAAGACTTTTCCCTTTTCTGTTCTCTGCATTTCAACCTCCTTTTTCTACTCCATCACCTGACACTGGGATTTCCAGAGTCCTCATACCATCAGGCAACATCTTCCCCTCATTTCCCTCTTTTTTAATCTGCAGCCTGCCTAAAATTGTTTCCATCCTTGGTGCACCCTCTCTCAGGATCACCAGGAAATGAGATTCCAATATAACTTGGGCTTTTTTACATCAGTAAGGAAAAGATAAAGACCCCATGTCCTGAGGGCTGTTTCTGAGGCTGTTTCTGCTCTTACTGGGTGAGGTGTGTGATCCTTATGCCTGGACAAGCTTCTTTCCTGGGGAGGCTCCCATCAGCTGCAGCTAAGGCTCACCTTGAATCCCACAGTGCAGTGTTCCCAGCATTGTCAGGACTATATCCTAGTGGAGAGGCAGAGTAGAGCACTAGCAAGAGCTGTACACTTTCCCAGAGAAAAAAAACTGTTCCACTGGAATGAGGATGCAGGTCGTGGATCCCAACTGATGGGAGGAGGCACTCAGGGAAAAATCAAAGCAAAACAAAAGACCAGCAGGCATTAATTTTGTAAGCAAAGCGTTTAGGGGAAATGGGAGTACGAGAAGTCACTGAGCTCTCCTTTCCGGGTGATGGGTATTTGAAAGGAATTCCCCTCAGAAACTCCACACAACTGATTTATTCCTACCTGCAAGTCATTAAGGTTCAGTCCAGTGCTGGACAGCTCAGAGGAAACACTCAGTTCAGTGCATAGATAAATTTTCTCTCTTCCCTGCTTCAGTAAGGATTTTCCCAAGTTTCATGCAGTTAGGGCATGGGGAGCTCCACTCTGACAAGAACACTCTCTGTACCTCTGTCCTTTGTTCCCAACAGTTTCCTACTGGTACCACATCCATGCAGTCCCCACACAGATGATAGGATGCTGGCAGAACAGGAGCCTGGCCCAGAGCTGTTTTCCCATGCTGTGAACATTTTTAAAATTTAAAAAAAAAAAAAAAAAAAAAAGTGTTGGGGGGGAAGAAAACTAACAAAATATCTATTCCAGATTGGGCTAGAACTGGAATAATAATCCTTCAAGACTGGTTTGGCACGGTCAAAATATTTCACTACTGTCATTGTCGACTGCTCTGCTCTCGCCTCAAACATTTCTGTTACCCTGGGGTTGCATTCCTAAGTAAGCACTGAAAGAAGTCAGAGACCCTTAGTATTACAATTCCAAAAGGTATTGGGACCAATTACTTTTAGAGTTGGGAAATCCATCAATCCCAACAATTCCCTAAGGCAAGTTTTGGTATTGAGAAACCACAATTTTTTTTTTTTTTTTTTTTTTTTTTGATGAAAGGAAAAATCATAAGATTTCCCAAACATCTCCAAACCTATCCCCTTGAGCCAGAGGATTTCACGGTGCTGTTTCTGTGTCTTCTGGCAGTGAAAGGCAACCACGGGTAATGAAATGGATAAGCAAAATAAGAGACAGTTCTGGGATCAGATATCGCTTGGCTGGCCCACTCCAAACACCCCAGATTTGTTTTCTTATGAGGCCCTGTATAGCTGGGCTATTCCTCTGCTGGCACCTGGCTCTGACAATATGTTATTTTCATACTCAAATCACCACAGCATTGATAACCTCATGGGGAGCGGAGATAGATCTTCCTTCATTCTCAGCAGGTATTTTCCCATCTGCCCTTTTACATGTCAGTTCAGATGGTGGAGCATGAAGTAAAGAGGCTTTTCATCTTTCTTTCTTTTTTTCTTTTTTTTTTCTTTTTTTTTGGTGCCATTTATAAATTTTACTGAGTAAAGCAAGGCATGCTCCATAAATCAGACTGCAAGTTAGAGAGTCACACTGCAGAGTATGCAGCGGGATGAGGCACCAGCTGTTCTCTGCAGATGATAAAGCTGTAAATACAACGCTGGTTTAAGGAGGCAGACCCCAGCTCGTGGCGCCCTGTGCCTTTGCACACCCTGTATTTCACAAGAGGTTCTCCAAACTATTTGGAAGAGCCCCACCAGGATGGGCTCCGGGTCTGTGCCAGTCACCTGCGTGGGTGCACTAGGGCTGGAAACAGGTTCAGACCTTCCTGAAGGTCACAGCAATCAAATATCATGCCTGGATTCATTCAGTATGCAGCAGGGAGCAGGAGCAGGCTCCACTCTTCTTTTATAGGACCTTGAGTTGTTTGATGTAAGGCCGCATGCAAATCACTGCCCAAGGATGTGTTTGTCATATAATTAATATTAGCTCCCACCCTGGACCACACTTCTGTCAACACCGAATAAATATTCCCCATTAGGAGGGGGGTTGGTTGGGGAGATCAGGACTTGAAGCACTTGGATAGCTCTGTGCTAGCCATCAAGGATCACTTCCCTGGTGCTCCAAGGCAACCGGTGAGCTAGAAGCTTGCTCATTTTTATTTCCGAGAGTTTTTTTGGCTTGGTTTGTTTTTCTGGTTTGTTTGTGTCGGTTTGGGGTTTCTTGGGTTTTCTGGGTTTTTTAAAACGATTTAACTCAGTTTTCCCTTTGGAAATGGCCTCTCCCTTCCCCAAGACATGCTTGGAAGTCCATCATCCAGAGATTTCCGGCACAGTTATGGACACGTAGGAGAAGGAAGAGGCTCATAGCAAGTCTGGCTCTGAACCCATACATGAGCCCGCAGTCTGGCGTTACAGCAAGAGACGGATATTTATATATATTTTAATAGGGTGGAGATAAATAGTGCATTCGTTGGAAAACGTATGTGGAGAGAGGGTGTAATGAATTTTCAGATTAAACTTGGCAAGTGTTTTCAAGCTAAAGAGGAGATGTTTAATCACATTTTCTTGCAGAGAAGGCTGAAAGCTGGGTTTCAGCACAATTTTTAAATGAAATGTCTCCCCTTTTTTTTCAGCAATGCTTGTGTTTGTCAGCCTGACGATGTGCCGAAGGGGCTTAGCAAGGGATCTCAATAACCAGCTGAAACACCCTGGTGGAGCCTCCGCTGAGTTTCTGAGCTTTAGTACTTTCTGATCAAGAGAAATGCTGAATAAACCAAGGAAAAGCAAGGTTTGGCTCTGCTCAGCAACACCTCCACCCACGCCACACTGGGCACCATCCCCTGCCTGAACCCACAGCCACGGGCTGAAAAGCCAAAGGGACACACCGTGGCCCTGCAGGGATGAGATAGGCTGTGGACACACACAGGCTGATGGATTGGGTGCAGAAATTTTGCTCTGTGGGGATGGTGGCACCAGCCAGCTTAGTGGGTTTGGCTCTGCTCAGCAACACCTCCACCCACGCCACACTGGGCACCATCCCCTGCCTGAACCCACAGCCACGGGCTGAAAAGCCAAAGGGACACACCGTGGCCCTGCAGGGATGAGATAGGCTGTGGACACACACAGGCTGATGGATTGGGTGCAGAAATTTTGCTCTGTGGGGATGGTGGCACCAGCCAGCTTAGTGACGTCCCTGTCCCCAGCTTCTCCCCTTTTCCAAGGCTTTGGTTGCAATTGCATTATGAGGCTCCCAAGAGCTGGCATCTTCTAATGGCAGTAAACACAGAATAATTTGCTGGTGCTCAAACAGAGGCTGCCAAGGTAGCACAGACAAAAAAGGGTTTCATAAAAAAAAGAAAAAAAATCGCAAGCAAAAAAACCCAAAACAAAACAAAGCAAAAAATCCAGCATGCACCAAAAAAAAAAAAAAAAAAAAAAGAAAAAGATTATGCAAAGGCTCTAGAGAAGATGAAAAATTAAGCATTCCAAACTAGCAAATAATTCAGTCTTCTCAGTTGCTATTTCTTCTCTTTTCTTGCCTGCATGGGATCTGAAATTACATTTTACCACCTGCCTTTCTGAATTGTCCTTGTACCTTGCCTGCCAAGTTTAACCCCCACAGAGGACACTGGCTCCCGGAGGATGAGGCACGACAAGCTCTCCTTGCCCAGTGTCCTCAGGGACAAGCATCTGCTCCAGCACTGTCTCTCTGCAGATGTGTAGGGGGGCTGCTCTGCCTCCCCTCTGCATTTTGGAGCACACAGACCAGCTTCAACCCACTCAGCAAGAGAGAGGGCATGTGAAGAGCAAGAAGCTTCTGGGATATTGCAGTGGGCACCAGGTGGAGGAGAGGAAATCCTTCTAACATTCCTGTTGGCAGAAAGGTCCTGTGGTGTGGTGGCGATGCTCACACCTTACAAGGCAAGGGAGAATCCACCCAGCTGCCTCCACCCGATGTGAGTAGCAGGAGACTCAGCCCTGCTAAAAGCAGGACCCCTGGTTATCTATGTACCACATACAGAGCACTGAGCTTCCAAAGGCTGGGGAGAAGGAAGTTCAGCTGCAAACTCCCATTTTGCAGAAGGGAGATGGAGCCTCAGGTAAAAGTAAAATGCCAAGCAGGGGCGTGCACAGCTTGCAGTGTACTGACCCAGCTTTGCTCTCCCCCCTACAGCAGTGGCACTTCTGTCGTGGGGTGGCTTTGACAGGGTGGTCTGTCAGTGCCAGCAGGCAGGGGAGAGCAGCTCTGTTGCTCTTGGCTGAGGTTTTTAACCCCCTCACTTGCAGCTGGACAGCTTCTTCTGATTCAGCACCCGTAACTCTGTCTGCAGCACCTGGAGTTACCCGGCCCAGCTGACACAAGGTGCCTTGGCAACCCAGAGCAGTCTGCTCTGGGAGCTCAGCCTGATGGAATCAATGCGTACAAGGGACCAGGCAGCAGCAGGAACAAGAGCATGACACCCCAGGATCCTCAGAAAAAATGTTCACTCACACCTGTCCCTTAGTACTCCTTTGGGCCATAGAGAAGGAAGCTTAAATGACCTTCAGCACCCCTTGGTAGTCCCCCACTTCCTGGCATGAAACTCTGTTCCTTGCCATCATCATCACTGCTTAGCCCTGCCACAGCTGTGTCTCTGTGCATCCATTCATCTTGACTCTGTTCACACAAATCCTTGGGTTGCCAGGTCACTCCCACACCATGCAGAGCCTTCTCCCTCAGCTCAGCTGCCCCCTGAGAAGCCCACCCTGCATTCCCCCTCTTCAGCCTCTGCCCCTGCAATGAGTGGATTTTGCACAGCAGCTGCTGCATTGGACTCCAGGAGGGTTTATCTAGAAGATCTGCTGTGCTTACACTCATGGTTTAGGGGCGAACACAGCAGTAGTGGGTTAACAGTTGAACTTGATGATCTTGAAGGTCTTTTCCAACCTAAATGATCCTATGAGTCAATGATCCTGAAAAAAATAAAACACTCATTGTAGCACAGCTCTTTCGCACAAAGCAGAGGGAAAAGGAAATTTATGCTGACAACTGGAGAGGAGCGCTCTCAGGAAGAGCTGATTTTGGCTATCAAACTCCCTCCATAGGAAGATGTCAGAGGACTTGCTGCTAAAATTATTTAAGGGCAGGCAAGACAGCTCACAGTGGTTGTTCATGGCAAATGGTGGTAATTATGGGAAAGCATCCCCTTTTTCTGAAGCGACACGACAACCCCAGTCAGTGAACTGACAGAAAGTAAGACATCTGTATAGATACATGTATTAAACATGGAAATATGTACACACACCTATGTTTAAACCAGATCACCTAGAGTTCATCATCTGCTTACGGAAGTGGTGCATAGAGGGGAGAAAGAGCTGCTGGGGGCAGAGGAGGTGGTGAGAAGAGTGTTCACCCCTATGGCTGGTAAGAGAAGCGTTCATGGACTGCAGCCTGACAACTTTGGTTGTACATCCTGAGGACTTCTGTAATACCTGGTACTTTGTCTTCTAGAAGTTGCTAGTGACCAGAGGCTTGTGAAAAATCTCAGCCTGTTTGTTTTATTTATAGTCCTTGTTATTTCGTGGCTGAACTTGGAGAAGTGACCCCCAGCAATTGAAAGGCCAGCAGACAAATCAATAGATCCAGCACCTGCTCAAAACCTCTTCATTTTGTGAGCTTTATCTCATCGTTTCCAAATGTGCAGGCCAGGTTTGCCAAAGGACAGACAGGAGCAAGGCAGCGAGCAATGCCAAGGAGAGGTGGAGCAGGGGCTGCTGTGGGGCCACAGTGGTGCCAACCCAGAGGTGCCAGTGCACCAGACTGGTGCAGCAGCAATTAATACCCTGCAGAATTGCCAGACTCTAATGAATCTCTGCCTGAGTTACAGTATGGCCCTTTGTCTGCTGCTGGTCCTGTCCCAGGCTTTATGTGGTGTTTGCTGCTCCTCCCTGTGCTGCAGGTCTTGCCATGTCCTCAACAATGACAAGTTTCAGTGAAAAATAAGAATAGGAAAGAAGGACAAAGGAGAAATCTGTTTGTTGCAACTCCCTTTTATCCTAAGAGGTAACCTTCTAAATGCATCAGTGGTATCACATTTAGTTGTAGATGCTCAGTTTGACACCACTGAAAGCTTCATTGGCTTTGCCATTTTCCACTGGTTTCCAGTCCTCTCTGCCAGTGTTCCTGGGAGACCAGGCTTCTGGAAGTGTGTGTGAAAACCCAGCAGCTGATCAGCCCAGATAATAAGCAGGGAAAAGTTTACAGCTTGCAAGTTCTTCAGATACAGTAAGCTTCTCTATCTGTTCTACGTCAGCCCACACATCCCCCAGAAAAGTGCTGCACCGCTGTGCTTCAGAGGCAGTTTTTGAGACAGGGTATAGTGCAGCAGCTGGGGGATGAATTAAATAAAACATTTTAAAAAAAGCATTCTGGGGCAGTTCTGTTACAGGGTGCCTTGGGGATGAAGCCTTGCACATAGGAGGTCCCAAGGATCGTGTGGCAGGGCTCATTCCAAAGGCTGGGATTCCATCCTTGAAGGAGATGCTACATAGGTCTCCTGCTTCCAGCTTCGCAGTGGACCCTCCTGCACACATAAGACTGTTTTATGCTCTTCAATACATACAGACATGCCCTTAGTTACTCACATTGCTGGATAATCTATCCAGCATCACTCTGTAGCAGCATGCACACATATTAGTGATGCAGCTGTGATAGCAGCTCAAGGTTTTCAAGTTGGGGGCCTGGGCTGTGTTACTGCAGCAGAGAAGAAATGCAGCATTACAAGCTGCATTACAAGACATAAGTGTTGCACAGTGGCCTCCAGTCCACTGATTCCTGGCCTGCAGACAGATCCAGCATCCTTCCAGATGGAGCAGAGGGCTGCGTTAGCTCACGGAGCACGGCTGCCCGGTGGGGCCAGCTCCTGCAGAAAGCTCGGTGGCACTGACACAGAGCAGGCTCCTCGGTGCAGCACACACAGAGTGGGAGCAACACACAACAGCGCTGTCTGCCAAGATGCCCGTGCCCTTTTGAAGATGCAAATCTTCAGCCTTGTTCTCCCAGTCTGGGGAAGGTAAAATGTGGTGCTGGCTTCATCTGTGGTGACTAATAGGAAAGAAACACCAGTGTCCTGAATGGAAGGGGTGGGAATGTGTGCAGAAGGCTTTGCCAGGTAATTAAAATCAGAGCAGCAAAGATCAGAAGTTGTGATGCTGCCTCCTGTTCTCAGCTTCTTCTGGTCTTCCCCGTTTCACACCTTTAATTTTAACTGGCCTCCCATTCCTGTCCCTTGCTCCTCTGCTCTGCAAACCCACTGCTGGTTTCTCTTTCTGTCTGTACCCTGGGTCATGTCCAGCCTTGATCACTTTCTTTCAAAGCCCTGCAGGACCTCTGCATGTGCATATTTTCAAACCCCAACAGTGCAATGGTGGACCACAGAGAACCTGAAGGAGGGAGGATGTCGCTGGCCATGGTGTTGGTGTCTTGGGAAGAAGGCAAAGCTGTGCCAAGGTTTCAGAGCAGCTGTGCAAGGCAAGCCTTCTTGTTCCATGTATGGTGGAGGCCAGAAGGAAATGCTGGGAATGCATCCCAGAGCACACAGGTTTTCTCCAGAGCCCTCCTGCAGCTAATGTCCATGCTGCCCAGGTGTGCTCTTAGCCCCTTCCAAAGCTGTGTCTGGGACTTGCATCACCTTGTGCCCATCAAACCAGCTCTGGAGGTAAAGTTAGTGGATACAGCTGAAGAGTTTATCTGAGCCAGGAAACTACAGAAAGCCCCTGTCAAGGCAAAGAATAAACTCACATCCCTCCCTGTGTTCTTTCCCTCATGGAAACAGCTGCTGAGGATGCTGGTGAATTTCTAGCGTCCACCACTAAGTAGTTTCTTGCAGAGGGTTCTTGAACTACTGGGCTCTGTGTCACACTATGACAAGAACATTTTTCTGCCATCTTTCCCCAGAGACTCTCAGTCTCCTGGACCACAGAGGAACTATCTCATTCACCCCACACAGATAGCTTTCCTTAAGATGTTTCCCACTGTGAGCTCCTTGTGGAACCAGTGCCCATGAGGTGCCTTGTCTCGCTCTGCCAGCTCTGCTCCCAGAATACAGCACAGGAGCAGTGATTCCTGAGTCACTTTGTCAGCCTGTTCCTGGAAAGCAAGCAGGAAAGACAAAGAGACAATTCATTAGAAGCTCAAGCCCCTTGGAAGGGTTGTTTGGGGTTTTTATTTTTTCACCAAGGAATCCACCTAGGTCTATGATTGTCAGCTTATTATGCAGTGCTGCACAGATATAAAAATACAAATACTTTACATACAGGGATCAGAAGAACTCGAGACTATCAGAACAATTTTATTAAGTCAGATTAAAACCCAGATATCTCAGCATCCTCATAAAAGTGCATGTGTAAGGATGGCCTAATATCATGGCATGCAGGTATGATCATCCCCGCCTGCATCCTTCCCATGCTACAGATATTAGGGAATTACAGGCTTGATCCTTATTGGATTTCTTTTTTGTGAGTTCATTCAGTCTGACCTTGGACCCAGATAAAGTTTTAGCAGCCATAACACCCTCTGGCAAGGAGCTGCCCAGGTAAACGTAGACCCGTCACCTCTGATTTGTTTTGGATCTGTTCCGCGCAGTTTTCTTTGATGCACTGCAGCTTTTGAGCTGTAAGAGATGTGCAGACAGAGCCCAGGTCCGAAGGTTTTGCTCTAATAGCCTCGTGCAAGGTTTGTTTTTCTGCTGTGTGCAGAGCGCAGAACATTAGAGACCTGGGGCCGTTCCTGTAATACAACCAGAGTAAAATGCTCTGCCTTTGTTCCTGCTCACTGCAATAGACTCCATCTCTGCTGCTCATTGTTTTAAAACTTTTCTATTAATAGCAGAAACAGACATGTCATTTCAATAATTCTATTCAAATTAATGCCTTTCATTATACTGCAAACACAACATCAAAGGCTTAGATTGCACCCTGGCCCTTTGTGAGACAGAAAGAGTTCTGGTATAAAGATTTCCATCAGAATAGATGTTTGATGGAAGAAAGCTTTTCTGTCCATCAGGAAGGATAAGTTTCTTAATGGGATTAGAGGCTTTGGTTCTTATAGCTGAGTGACTGCAGCAGCCTAGGAGGTCCTTTCCAGTGGCAAATTTTGTCCCACGTCTCACTGCAAGGGAGACATTTCACATTGAGGGTATTTTATTTTTTCACTCTGGTTTTGCCTGTGAGAGAAAGGTCTGTTTTCCCAGGAAACAGACCTTGTTGGCTGGCAAGACATAGGGACCATGGTGTGTCTTGGAGAGATCTGGGACTGTACATCTCTGATTGCCAGGAAAAGATAAGCTCAGAGAAAACTGTCTGCAAGGTTCCCTTTGCAGGCTCTGCCAGACACCCTTCCTCACTAGCAGACACGGCCAGTAAAGAAAGAGGGTCAAGAACAAGCACAGTGGAGGGGTTCCTCTCCTGGGGTGTTGGAGATGGACGTTGTAGGGCTCTATGTACCCATGACTCTCTCCGTGACCCTTTGCCTTCCAGCAAGAGAAGTGCAAGGGAATTTGGGATCATTCACATGGTCCCTCCACCTCTTGTATTAGGCTCGTAGAGGGACGGGTGGCTCAGTAGTTGTATGTGCATTTCCTCCTGGATCACCTGCAACTGTGGAGCCATCCACCTCAGGCTCATCCTGCAGGAGTGCAAAATATAAGAAACTGGGTCCTCAGAGCATGGCCAGGGCTGCATCTTGTCATTGTTGTGACACCACACTGAAGTTTCTTTTACCCTCTCAGACTCCATCCTCCAGATGCACCATCACTGACCGAGACCCTCACACCCACAGCCCTGTACTCTGCAAAACAGGCTGGATGTACTCCACCCCAGCCAGGACTGATCCTTGGGAGTGCTGACACTTCCGTGGTCTTCTGCTTCTCTATGCACACGTTTTCAAATGCAAATCAGCACTAAATGCCCGTGTAAGTCAAGGAAGAAACTATATCTCTGTTCATTGTAGGGAATGGGCTCACACATTCCTGGTGTATAGTAAATTCTGGTTTTCATTTTTTTGCTGTTTTCTCTTCACCAGGGACCTTTGATTGGGTTACTCTTTGTCTTTTGGTCTATAAAGGCTTTAACGAAGCCCTATTAGAGAATTAAACAGAAACAGTTCCTCCTTAAAGGACTTCATTATGCAAGTGTAGCTGAGCAGAGCCTGCTGAAAGGTCTCTGCATGTTCCTAGTTAACAAGTCCAGTCTGTGTCTGAAACTGCAGATGGGCCACATGGTCATCCCGTCTGGCCAGTGATAACTTGATAACTTGGAAAGCAGAGCTTCACCTGACTACCACCATCAGGAGATGTTCCCTCACTTCACATAGCCCAGTTTCACCCCATTTTGGATCCATCTGTGACTGCACATGGCATGTCAGCCCGATCTACGAACAGGGCTGGAAATCACTGCTTCCTTCATTGTTTGTTTCAGTGGTTAATCGGTCTCACAGTGAAAAACCTCTGCTTTCCTTCTGAATTGAATTTCGTCTGCCTCAATTGAATTCTAGCTGCTGGTTCTGACTGGTGCCATCCTTTGCTGGATTAAAGAAATGCTACTTATTCCTCATTGTCATGGTTTAACCCCAGACAGCAGCTAGACCCCATGCAGCCACTCGCTCACTCCTCCTGTGTAGGGATGGGGTGGAGAATCAGAGGAGTTAAAGTGAGGAAACTCATGGGTTGAGATAAAAACAGCCTCATAGGTAAAGCAAGCAAGGGATTCAACCACCATTTCCATGGGCCCTCAGATGTTCAGCCCTCCCCTGGAAAGCAGGGCTCCATCATGCCTCGTGGTTACTTGGGAATAAAACTTCCTCCAAATGTTCCCCCTTCCCCTAGATTCTTCCTCCAGATTTATATACTGAGCATGTTGCTGTATGGTACAGAATGTCCTTGCGGTCAGTTTGGATCAGCTGCCCTATCTGTGTCCCCTCCCAGCCTCCAGCCCCCTCACTGGCGGGGTGGCGTGAGAAGCAGAGAAGTCCTTGACTCTGTGCAAGATCTGCTCAGCAATAAATAAAACCTTCCTGTGTTATTAACTCTGTTTTCAGCCCAAATCCATAACACAGCCCCATAGTAGCTACTGTGGAAAATATTAACTCTATCCCAGTCAAACACAGCACACTCATGAAGTTGTTTGCACAATTTATTTGTCCCACCTGTCCATTACTTTTTTGATCAATTACCTTGAGCAAATTGCCTTCATGTAACAAACCTCCAGTCTTGCTGTTCTGAAGCCTTTTAAAAACGTGGAAGCAGAGTCAGGGTCCAGCTTTGCCTTGGACCCACCCCAGGAGCCCCATTCACAGCCCTGGGTTTCAGCCTGCAGCCTCCTGCAGCTCTGTCATCAACCAAGGAAAAATCATCCTTACTTCTTTTTATTTTTCAGCTAGAGAACGACGAAACACCATCACTAAAGCAGAGCTCACTAAAAAGACTATTGAAATAATAGAAACCTTCCCCTAGTTTGCATAGCATTAAACATGGGCTTTGCTGGTGGATCCTGCAGAATCTGGCCTTTTGTTTTCTAATTTTCTTAATTTGAAGAACACAGATTGAAAGCAAGATGTTTCATGTCTGGTTTCTGGTCCATTTATTTTATTTTTTCTCTGAATATCTTCCCATGGATCACCAAGAAACATCCAAGCAAACACATAAGTGAAGTTAAATAGTGTCTTTTGAAGAACAGACATTGTCCCTGATGCCTGAAATGCCAGACTATTTGCTACAATCCTAACTCATACTACTGTGTGTGAGAAAGGCTTTTTATCAGTTATCAGTGAGAAAAGGCAGCTGTTTGTAGGCCTGGGAATTAGAGAATCCAAAACACCAAAAAGAAGTAAGGAGAGCAGAGTTCCACCCTACCAATTTCTGCACTGTTCACACAGTACTTGCATGCACTACGGCACATCCCCAACCTTGACTTTAAGATGAGTGAGGGAAACCCTGCCAAGCCTTGTTATCCACTCACTTTTTGCACTTTTTTCCCAGTGTGACTGCATTTCTGCTGCCCCACTGGATTTTCAGCTGTCTTTTCCCAGCAAATCAAAGTCCCATTTATTTCTCTAGACTGTTTTTCAATGCCCAGACCCATAGGCCATGATCCAATTGCCTCTTAATTTTCCCTTGGATAAATAACATAAGTGAATTCCTCACTAGAAGACAACCTTCCCCAGCATCAAGTCATTATGGCAGCAGTTTTCTTATCCTCTTCTAATTAACTAAAGGTCTTTTTGGAAGGCGGAAACACAGAATTGGACACAATATCAATAAGAAGCCAGCAGCAATCTTCTGGTTCCTGCCTACTGTCTTGCTTCTGAAAGATTCAAAGATATCATTCAGTCTCTTTCTTACAGCAGTGAACTGAATACCTATTATGAACATTCCAAGAATGACTGCTTCCTGAGGTACAGCTCCCTGCCTTCATTTCAAGTTTGCTGGCCTGGGTGTGGAATTTCTCAGGGTTTGCAGCAGAAGAATGCTTATTACAAGGAGCAGCAGTGATGCCCAAGGAAGGAGCACCTCATGTGAGGTTAATATTACACTCTAAATATGGTGTAAGCCAGCTCTGAGCTGATACAAAAAAAATAGTTAAATAATTCTCAATGGACCTGTCCAACTGATGCCAATTTTAGGTCTCAGATCTGTAGCTCAGGAAGGTGACCTGTATATTCTGTATTCGTTTTTGCCAAAACAGTGTGTTATTAGTGTCACTTGATACCAGTTGATGAGAGGAAACTGCCACTGGCTTTGTGCTTGCTGCACTTACCTGGAATTGGTGGTTCCTAAACCTCTGGATTGATGGATTCCTCTCATGTGTCAAGGTTTCTTATCAAACCTACAATTAAGAACGTGAAGGGTAGAATTCTCCTCCCACTTTAGGTAGGTGTGTGGTCTAAACAAACACTTTGGGCTTCACTAAAACCAGCGGGGAAAAAGAGGTGTCTCCAGAGGGTGAGGTGACGCACTGGTCGGAGGTGTGTTGGGGTCCATCCCCTGCCACGTAGCCCTGGGAGATGGGCCCTGAGGGCACAGACACGGGGTTTCCCTGCCCCTGGTCACCTTTGTTTCCCATTGGTTGGTTTGTGTTCCCTGGTGTGGCCAAGGACCCTGAGGTCCCGCGACTGCAGAGTTCCTGAGCTGAGCCCCAGCCATGCGGCTGGGGAAATAAACATCTCTGAAACATCTACCACGAATCTGTCCATATA
>NW_008246062.1:981121-985555 GCF_000691975.1 Corvus brachyrhynchos
AAGGGGGAGGGAAGAAGTTAAACCCTCTCCTGCCTCAGTTTCCCCACAAAGCATGCCCAGAGAGTTCTGTCTCCCTTCTGTCAGCCCTAAGATGTTCCACAGAATCTGTTTGGACATTTAAGGACTCAGGAGGGTGGCTTGTTTTGTCTTGAAACTGTTCTTGTTATGTTTATCCAGTTGTTTTCATTCTCCTTTTATTAAAATAAAACGGGTGAGATGTTGGGGTCCATCCCCTGCCGTGTAGCCCTGGGAGATGGGCCCTGAGGGCACAGACACGGGGTTTCCCTGCCCCTGGTCACCTTTGTTTCTCATTGGTTGTTTTGTGTTCCCTGGTGTGGCCAAGGACCCTCGGGTCCCGTGACCGCTCAGGAGGTCCTGAGCTGAGCAGGACCCTCAGGTCCTGTGACTGGAGAGTTCCTGAGAGAGCCCCAGCCATGCGGCTGGAGAAATAAACATCTCTGAAACATCTACCACGAATCTGTCCATATATACTTCGTTTCCACAGGACTCCTGGTTTGATATATGCTTGTTGCAGTAATCCCCGCTGCAACAGAGGTGCTCCTACGAGGATGGGGTGAACTGCTTCTTGGAGTGTCCAGGCTCTTTTGGTGGGTTACTAGACAATTGCCATAGCTCAGAGGCACAGCCTTCAGCTGCCTAAATTTGAATAACCCACCCCCCTTAATCTGACAACATCCTGGCTCTGAACCCTTATAGCCCAGTTTAGTGTAGTCCTATTCCAGCCTGCACTACCCAGACTAATGCCATGCCTGGTCTGCAGCATAAAGATCACACTACACACTCAGGTGCTTTGATGGGCTCTCCCTGAGCCCATCAAAGAGACCCAGGCCTGCACTTTACCAGGCACCTGCCTCCGTGGTGTTTCATGAGTTAAACCAGATTCTGATCAGCAGCAGATGCTGCACCTCGCTCTTGCTGTGATCAGCATCTGGCAGAGAGAAAATGGCTTGAACCAGACTCTGGAAAAATTAATTGCTGAAATTTAAGTGACAGAATAATAATTATTATAATTGCAATAATTGCAATAATTGATAGTAATGGCTCCTCTTAGCATGCCCCTGGGGAACTTGCATCACAGGCCAACTCTGCGAGGTGCTCTATAAACACACAACAAGGAGAATTTCCTGGAAGCAGGAGCACAAAAGCATGCATGGTTCCTGTTCTCACTCTTGGTATCAGCTCTTCATGCTGCCAGAGATGGGCAGCAAGAGTAAGAGAACCTTCAGGCTGCCCTGGTTTGGGTTCACATAATAACCTCACTTTCTGTTGCAGTGGGGATACTGCAACACGCGTATACCAAAACAGGAGTCCCGTGGAAAGGAAATATATATGGACAGACAGATTCTTGATAGCTGTTTCAGAGAGATGTTTGTTTCTCCAGCCGCATGGCCGGGGCTCTGCCCAGGAACTGTTCCAGTCACGGGACCAAGGGTCCTTCTGCCCGCGCAGGGAACACAAACCAACCAATGGGAACGAGGCTGAGCAGGGGCAGGGAAACCCCGTGTCTGTGCCCTCAGGGCCCCTCTCCAGGGCTACACAGCAGGGAGAGGAGACCCCCAACAACTTTCCTAATGCAAAGTGTGAAACAATAAAGTTGTTGTGGAAGTGGCAGAAGTTTAAGGTAAATGCATGAAAACAATGAGACCAGTTTCAGGCAGTGGTCCCCGGGAACAGCCAGATGTGATTTGCCTGTACTGGGGCAAACATCACAGCAAAACAAACATGGTGCAGGGAATTCACAAACACAAGCCCCAGTGGGGAAACACACAAGGTGGCTGGTTTGGGAACAGCTTGGCTGTGGGATGCCAGGATTGAGAGACAATGGCAGGTGGGAATCCACTGCCCAGCTCTGGAAGGGGATCGACAGGGAGGGCCCAGCCTCAGGCAGCCCTTCCATATGTGCACCATCAAGACAAAAGTGGTGAGGAAAGGTGTTACGGTGTTCAGTGCTGCCTCTGTGTTTCCAAAGGCCGTCTAGAGAGGGGAAAGGAAAGGACATCATGGCAATTTTTCCTTTAGATACATTTTCAACCTAAACAGAGGTTTCTGATGTGCAGCTCTTAGTAGTCATGTCTTAAAAACATGGTGGAGAAAGGGCTGTGGATATTCAGGGAATTTAAAGCAGACAGTGCAATTATGGTAATTGGTTTTGACCTCCTGAAGGACCTGATCCATGGAATTACAGCAGTCCCACATGGCACTTGTGACTGGGCACTGACATGGGATGTGCATTTCAGAAAGCCATCCAGTCTTGACTTCAGAACCTTGAGTGATGGATAATTTTTCCATTCTTGGAAATTGCTCCAGTGGTTAATTGCTCAGCCTATTAAAAAAAAAAAAAGCTGTACCTTATATCCACCTTTAATTTTTCCATCTTCAGCTTCCAGCCATTGGATCTCATTTTGCTTTGTCTGCTCAATTAAAGAAGACTGTAATATCAAATACCATCTTCCTGTATAGATACCTATAGGTCAAATTACTTTTTACCCTTCTCTCTGGTAGGCTAAATAGAATAAATTTCTTCACATTCATTTCCAAGTTTTCATTTTTCCTGGGCATCCCATCATTTTCGCAGCTCTTTTTTTCAATCATTCATTTTTCAACATCTTTCCAAAAGCTGAACACCAAACTTACAGATAATGTTCAAACAAAAGACCTTGGCCATGTCTTATACACCACAGAATTGTGAACCTGCTCCAAGAGCTCCACGTCTCCCCTGTCCTGAGGAGCTGAGAACTGGACACAGTGCTCCATGTGACACCTCAACAGGGCTCAACAGAGGGTCAGGATCACCTCCCTGACCTGCTGGCAATGCTTATCCTAATGCAACCCAGGGCACCATTAGCCTTCCTGGCCCACAGGGAGCACTGCTGGCTCAGGAGCAGAGTGGCAGGTTCTTGTCCACCAGGACCCCCATCTCCTTCTCCACAGCTCTGCTTCTCAGCAAGGCAACCCCCAGACTGCACGGGCTTATTGCTCTCCATGTGCAGGACCTGCACTAAACCTCAGACAGTTAAACTTTGCTGAACTTCAGGCAGTTCTTCTCTACCTATCTGTCCAGCCTGTCGAGGTCCTTCTGAAGGTTTGCACAGCACTCAAGTATAAAGAGGAAAATCCTTGTGGAGATGCCAGGGAATAAACCAAGGATCTCACGTTGAAAGGAGGATTTTTTTTTTTCTATTTGAAAAAGGCTTATGATTGCCTAAAAGATCCCAGGATGAAAACATGAACATTTACTAAATTTTTGGGGTCCCTTCCCCCTGCCATGGAGCCCTGGGAGATGGGCCCTGGGGGGGAGACACGGGGTTTCCCTGCCCCTGGTCAGCCTCATTCCCCATTGGTTGTTTTGTGTTCCCCGGGGTGGCCAAGGACCCTCGGGTCCCGTGACTGCAGAGTTCCTGAGCTGAGCCCCAGCCATGCGGCTGGAGAAATAAACACCTCTGAAACATCTACCATGAATCTGTCCATATATACTTCACTTTCCACGAGACTCCTGGTTTGATATATGCGTGTTGCAGTAATCCCCGCTGCAACACACGTGGTTTAAGCTTTGATGATTCTTTGCTCCATGGGTTTGTCCAAGTCCTTGCTCTTAGCAAGTCACAGTCAGGTTTGAATATTCTGGTTCATTAAGATAATGTAGAAAAGGATTATCTGGAGAAGAAAATCAAAGGAGTTTTAGTGGGAATTAACCTGGAAGCACTTTTAGAAACCTTGGGTTTAAAAGGTGCCTTTTCATTAAATTTCAGTCAACTGTAATTCATCTTGTATCACCAGATTAAAACCTGGGGTTTCATCTGGTTTTTGCTGCCTTTACTTTATCTAGTAGATTATTAGGATGTGCAACACAATAAACTACTGTCCTTGAAATGGTGATTTACAGCATTATTGCATATCATAAAAAAGTACAGCGTCAAAATTGCTTAAAGCCAGAGTGCAAATTACTTAAAGGTGGTCCCAAACTGCAGAACTCTCATCTCCACTGAGCAAGAGTATCATGGTCTCTTTGTCCTCGTTTGGCATACTATGACAGAGATGACACTTTTTTTTTCATTCAAGTGAGCAATTCAATCTAAAACTACCCTAAAATAAGCTGGTGACACAGCAAACCTTGCCTAGAGCAAACCATGCAAAATCTTTGTCTACTTCTCTAGTGAAAAAAAAAAAAAAAAGAAATTCTGCTTCAGGTGGAGGAAACATCAAGAAGTGTAAGAGACACTTAGATGATAATTTATCTTAGAACAGAGAGCAGTAGGAGATAAAGCAGAAGAAAGAGGGGCCAGCTTTAAGTTTGCAGAAATACTAAAAGGATAAAACACTAGCTGGGAGCTGCTGCAATGTTGCACAATGTTTTGTTCCTAAAAATTGACGTGAAACCCTAAAAAAAAAAAAAAAAAAAAAAAAAAAGGTGGC
>NW_008246062.1:985664-996819 GCF_000691975.1 Corvus brachyrhynchos
GTCAGCCCTAAGATGTTCCACAGAATCTGTTTGGACATTTAAGGACTCAGGAGGGTGGCTTGTTTTGTCTTGAAACTGTTCTTGTTATGTTTATCCAGTTGTTTTCATTCTCCTTTTATTAAAATAAAACGGGTGAGATGTTGGGGTCTCCCTCTCCTGCCATGTAGCCCTGGGAGATGGGCCCTGGGGGGAGACACGGGGTTTCCCTGCCCCTGGTCAGCCTCATTCCCCATTGGTTGTTTTGTGTTTCCTGGTGTGGCCAAGGACCCTCGGGTCCCGTGACTGCAGAGTTCCTGAGCTGAGCCCCAGCCATGCGGCTGGAGAAAAAAACACCTCTGAAACATCTACCATGAATCTGTCCATATATACTTCACTTTCCACGAGACTCCTGGTTTGATATATGCGTGTTGCAGTAATCCCCGCTGCAACACACGTGGTTTAAGCTTTGATGATTCTTTGCTCCATGGGTTTGTCCAAGTCCTTGCTCTTAGCAAGTCACAGTCAGGTTTGAATATTCTGGTGTTCCCTGGTGTGGCCAAGGACCCTCGGGTCCCGTGACTGCTCAGGAGTTCCTGAGCTGAGCCCCAGCCATGCAGCTGGGGAAATAAACATCTCTGAAACATCTACCACGAATCTGTCCATATATACTTCGTTTCCACAGGACTCCTGGTTTGAAATATGCTTGTCGCAGTAATCCCCGCTGCAACACTAAATTGTTTCTAAAAAACCAGAAACTTTAAAAGTAAACAAAAACAGCGAATGAAAGATACAGAAATTTAATCAAAATCTGAAAATATAAAAAGAAGTAGTTTTTCTCTCCCCAATACACTTTCCAGAGGGAAGATTGAGCTAATTAAAGTGAGAATATTCATCTTGGCTCCACAGTTTTGCCCTTATTTAAAACCCCCCCCCTGTGTTAAGATGGCACCATACTCTGGGGTCCTGTGGATCTTTGGTTTGGTAGTATCCTGAGCAATCCAGTGCTGGGTGAGTACCTCAGAGCATCCCAGCCGTGCAAAAATCTGGTCAGGTATTTGAACAGAAAGCACATGGGGAGGAGCATGAATGCAGCAGACACAGAAATCTATGACTTCTGAGCCTGCCAAAACCTGAGAAAGAGTTAATACAGCAAATGGGATAAGGGCGCTTCTGGACATAATTTACTTGGATTTTTCTAAAGGCTTTTTGGTGGAGTTCCTCACAGGAGACTCTTAAGGAAAATAAATATCTGTGGGGTAAGGGGCAGCATCCTGTTGTGGGTCAAAAACTGCTCAAGCAACGGGATACAAAGGGTAGGAGTGAATAAATGATCCTTGGAGCAGGGGGAGGTTAAATGGGAAAGACTCAAGGAACTAGCTTTGGGAGGGGTGTGACTGAAAATATTAATGGTTTGGAGAAGCAAGAGGACAGAGCAAGAGGTGAGATTTATCCAGGTGGTATCATACTGTGTAGGGTTTTATTTGTTAATAGAAGAAGGAAAGAAATTGATGAAAGGACAGAGCTATGAAGGATTGTAAGAAGCCCAAAAAAGATTTTATCCAACTGGGAGATGAATAAGCTGGAGGATTTTGAGATAAATGCAAAACTGGGCAGTCATGGAAGCCTGTCTGTGCTTCACAAGGGCTCTGCAGGGGAGGGCTGGAGTTTAGCAGAGTACTTTTAGGGGAGAACAAGCCTACCGACATGGTATCAGGCAAAAGGAAGTAACCAGCAGCTGCTAGAGTTGGGAAATGACAAGTTAAAAGCAATTCCCCAAAATGTAATTCCCAAGCTGGTAGGCAAAGATCTTAACCCAGTTCCAGGAATGAGTCTCTCATCATTGTCACCGGAAGTGGGAGGGAAAAGAGGAAGTGAAACATCTGGAGGTGTAAAAAAAACCAGTTGTAAAAGATATTCCTGCCATTCTATATCCCTTGTAAGGTTGTGAGATGAGCAAGTATGAGAAAAACATGGGTGTTGGGTCCCTTGTGTCACCACAGGCACGACAGTTCAACAAGGGGTGTCAGGGTGAGCACAGTTCTGTCTCCAGCTTGCACAAATCATTGGGAAAATGGTCTGAGACTGGACTCATGAAACCCTTAGACACCTCAGAGCATCTGTGCTGGGGACAAAGGAGTACTGTGACACTCTTTTTGCTAGAGTCACAGGGACACACAGTGATTTCAGCAGTTTATTGTTCAAGGGGCTTTGATAGAGCTGCTGAGGTGACCTTGGTGGCCTGAACACCATGGTAACGCTCAGAGTCTGAAACAGGAGTCTCAGGGCTGGTGAGGAAGAAGGTTGCAGAGTTGGAAAACAATTAGAGAACCTGCAGGATTTATCATCAGGTGGTTTTAAATGGGGGTGTGCAGGCTGTTGTCTCCTGGCCCTGGTGGTTCCTGGCTACGGCTTGCTCCGGCAAGGACCATTGCTGGGCTGGCATTTTGCATTCCATGCTGTTGTGTGTTCTGTCCTCATGCCAGGGGGCCAGCCTGCCCTGCCAGCAAACAGGTGACCCTTCTGCTAAGGGGATTGTTCCTGTGTTGACCAGAGAATCACTACAAAGCCCAGGTTCCTCTGACTGGAAGGCACAGAGCAATAGCTTCGAAGTTTGCAAGTGCATGAAATCCAGGGCTTCACTGGCATTTTATCCACAAGTAGGGCCAATGAAATAAAAATATTCCTGAATTTCTTTCCTCTACTCAGCCCTCCTAAATTAAGTTTCTTATTGTTTCACATTTTTGGGTTCTGCACCACCCGTGACAGTAGCTGCACTTTGTAGACTGGAAGAAAAACAGTATTTGCTTGCAAGTGTCCAAGCTCTGGTGAACATGCACTGCCTTTTCCTGAACCTTCTGTCAGGTGTGCTTTCTGCTGCCATTTGTCATCCTTCACGTTTTGCAATTAGCTCAAGTATGTGCTGAGAGGAGCGAGCCAACACATTCCCTGCTGCTATTTAGGTTGAAGATCTGAGGTGCCTGTGCTGTCTCAAGCCTGGAGCCTGATTTCCAGCCAGCACACCACAAGCAGCAAACAACAACCTCACCATGGCCTTCCATGCTGTTCTCCATCCACAGGCATGGCCATCAAGACCTGCTCCTTCAAAATTGCTTTAAAGCATGCTGTTAGAGAGCTCCTCAGAGCACGTCATCCTTCACCACCAGACACACCAGGATGTCATTTGCTGTTGTGGCTGAGCTTACTTTGAAATAAAACCTCTCAATGCAGTGAGTTTCCAGCTGGCAAATGGCTGCCTCTGGGCAACATGGAAACCTTCTAATTCAAGTGTATGCGTGATTGCTGCAGCATCTCAGCATTTGGCAGTACTTATCCCCACAATGCCCTTGCAAGGTGGACAAGTGCAGCTGAACTCCTTTTAATGATGGGGAATTCAGCCCACCTCAACCCCAAAACTGCTTTGTTCACAGGTATCAACAAAACCCCTGGTGCAGGAGACTTGAAAGCAAGCCTTACCCTTTCTTACTTCTTCAACTCCTCTTCACCTGAACTCTTCAAAAGATTTAAAGTCTTTTAAATCTGCTGATAAAAAAACTATTCCATCTGCTGCATTGGAAAACATGTAAGTAACCCTCGCATTTTGCCTCTTGCCTATTTTCCCCATGACAAAATCCTGCCAGAGTGGAGGATGAGGAGCGTTTTCACCTGACCACAGCATGAGCAGGTTGGCAATCAATTTTAGGCAGGTAGTTCATATCCTCAGTGATACAGAGAGCTCTCCTTTCAACAGTTTTCCTGCTGTATTGCAGCTCCTACAACAAGTTGCACAAGTTTTATTTTTTATCCTCAGAAAGCCTTCACAGTGCCCTCAGAAAAAAAACATTTCTTCCATGACACATTCCTGTCAGGAGTGGCTTTCCAGGTTTAGCTGCATGATGTGATAACTGAAAACAAGCAGAAACAAGATTATTTAAGCCATAGCCCCCACTCTTCAAATGTGCTGTCAGGGACTGGGGCTTTCAAAACTGCTTTGTCTCCCCAGTCTCCTGATTTCAAGAGTCTGTACAAATTCTGATGGGATTTTTGGACATGACCTTTAACACCCAGACTCAGCCCTCACAGCTTCTCACACTGTACTGACCTTTTGGCCATGGTAGAGATGCTTTGAAACACTGAAAGAAATTCAGAAATCTTAGGGCCAGATGGGAACTTTTGGATGTGTTCTTCAAACCGGCAGTATAACACGTACAACAGAGTTTCATCCAATTATGCCAGCACGGAGCCTAGGAACATGTGATCATTGCAGCTGGTTGAAAAAATACTAATTACTTTTCAGAGGATATACACATTATATATCAAATATATATGCTAACATATGCAAATTTTCTTGTGTGCAAAAAATAAAAGTCATGGGGGGTTCAGGATGTTTTTGCTGTCAGTGTGCCTGTCAGTTTGGAGCATTAAGAAAATGTTCCTGAAATAAAAGACATCTTTTCCTTCCTGGTGAAATTCCTGAAAACAGTATCTAAGAAAAGGCTTGTTTTGTTTAAAAAAAGAAAATGTGAACCAACTCCAGCTGCTTTTCTACTCTGTGACCTTGAGGGAGCAGTTCATGTGTCTGGTGGAGGTTTCCAGCCCCTGAGGAGATGTCCAGGAGGTCCCACCTGGCCTTCCAAGAGTGCAAGAGGCTGTCCTCTATTGTATCCACCATCCCTGTGCAGATGTTTTGGGTCCCTGGGGGTGTCCCCAAGGGCACCAGGGGCTGTGCCTTCCGCTGCAATAAGACATGTATACACATTACAGCAGAAAATGCAGAGCAGTTGGGGAGCTGTACTCTACAGAGAGACTTGCTGATGAATGCCTCCATCCAGGGCTCACAAATAATCTGGAGACAGTAATTTTAATTCCTGTGGCACCTTCAATCCTCAGCCACGCTGCTCCCCACAAGTCATCTGGATGACAGTCTCTGCATGAGCCGCATCAGCATTTAGCTGGTCTCAGCCCATCGCAGCCTCCAAGGGAGCACATTTGCACAGAGCCTGCTTTTCTTCCCCGGGCAGCCGGGGGACAGGGCACTGCAGGGTGCCACCCTCCCTCCTAAAACTGCTGCACACTAGGGCTGGCAGATAACTGCAGTTCCAAGCTCAGGTAGGGAAGCAGGCATGTCCAGCATTTCCTACCCCTCTTGGTGCAGGAAGCTGGTTCCACCCCTTCCCTGAGTGTGAAGCACCCAACAGAGTCCTTGTCTGCCTTTGTCACCCTTTTGTCCCCAAACCTCTGGAAGATGTGGGAGCCTCCGATCCTATGCGGTCTCATCCCATGACCTTAATGCAAATTGTTTGAGACTAAGGACATAATAGGAAAGAAGCTGGGAACTGAGCCATGCCATAAGGATAAGTGACTTGTCAGGTTATTGCAGTTCTATCTTGTCCTTTACACAGGGAACAGCCTCAGGATACTGAGACAGGGCTGCCAGCATGTGCACGGGAGGGACACTGGAGAGGTGCTGGGAACAGGGTGGCCTGCCAACACTCTGTCCAGAGGGCAAGAGAAGGAGTCATTTACTGTGGATGACATGATGGAAAGCACAGGACAAATGTGACCCATCTTGGGTCAAAGATGACATCCTGGGGAGGGGTTGTGTCCCACATGACTGATAACACCCCCATGATGTGTGGCTCCAAGTCCTTGGCTCAGTCATCAGCATCCAGGAGGAGCATCACACTTGCCATGCTAGGTCTCCTCTGCCATATGACATGGGGCAGGGGTGGGTTGGCAAATTTTCCTGGTGATGCTGCATCAACCTGTCTTTGTTACGGAAACCTAGAGCACCATGTCAGGGGAGCAGCAGGTCAATGTTCCCCAGACTAAATCTGCAAACACCAAAGGCTGCAATGGTACAGTGGTGTGGCCAGAGATGGGAGTCTGGAGAGCACTCGGGATGCCTGAGTGAGAAGCATTTTGGCTGTAAACTGAGGGGCTCAGGGCCATGCTTGGCACTGTTTTATTTCTCTTACCTCAAGCCAAAAGATTTAGTTCTCCCTTGCAGAGCACAAAGTTCACTAGTTTCTTTCTAACCTCCTCTCCTACTCAGACAAATATCTCCTGGATCCCCTCCCTGGCTCCTCAGCTTCGTCATTTCACTACAAGCCGCCAAGAGGACTGATTTCTGATTTACAGCCAGCTCCACCTGAAAGGGTCCTGGAGTAGACTGTTCTCTCCCAGCTGCACCCTGGCACAGTCTTTCCTCACCAGGCATCCAGCAAGATGCCTTCAGGGAGGGATCCACTCTGATGTTTGCAGAGGGATCAAAGTCATGAGTGGTTGTAACCCTTCATAGGAGAGGTGATGAGGCACACAACACTACCTTCTCTGAGCCTCCCCCTAGCATGTTACTTTCAGGACCGCAGGGATTTTTTGTACATTTGGGTTTTCTGGGCTCCATCTTGCATGTGCAATATCCTAGTGGTGAAGCAGACCACTCAGAGAGCCCCTTATTCCAACTTTTAAACACTTGGAGATTGCCTTCAGTGTTGCAGTGCTCACATCTCAGTGAGTCCCACAGCGCACATGCTCCCAAAACTGTGGGCTTCAATGTACCACACTGATTTCTTCCTGGAAAGTCTGGCCAGGAACACATATCATCATGGACATAGTGACACTTCTCACTGCAGATCCCCAGGAATATCTCTTCTACAGCAAATTATTTTTTTCCTGGCTTGCAATGCTGCTGGATGACATTATTTTGATTAACAACGTATTCTACCATGCTGGAGCCCATAGGTCACAGACTCCTCCAGCAGAGAGAGGCTCAGAGCTGATGGCAGGTGTCAGCAGACGGAGAACCAGTGTAAATGAAGTCATCAAAGATTAAGAAAGAGGAAAAGCAGGCTGCAAGGAAGGGAAAATTTTTCTATAGTTGGCAGGTGGGAGGGGAGGGAAGAGGGAAGCAGGACAAACTCCATGCTGAAGCATTAGAACCCCTTCCCTCAATATGCAGCTGCTGCTTGGCTTCAGCTTCAGCTGCTCACAGCTGAACAATTACATCATGTTCTGCTCCCATTTGGATGTACTGGAGGTGGTTTTCCCTCATTGTTCATTTTCACATCTCTGGTACCTCTTATCTGTCCACCCTTCACCACTCAATGCTAGGCTTTGCCAGTCAGTGAGAGCTCATGAGACCCAGTTTTCAAACCTTGGTGGGTCCTCTCCATTCTGCCTTTGGCCACTTTACCTCCCAGTTTAGTACAGGGAGCTGTGGGGATTGAACTAACCCATCCACTTCTCACCCACCACCCAGCAAGCTGCTCCTCTTTCCTCATGCCTCAGCTTCACTCAGAGCACCCTCTCAACAAGGCAGCAAGGCTGGCCCAACCCATCTTTGCAAACTGCTTTCCAGTCCCTGGGGAGAATGGCAAAGTATGATTAATATGACTATTTATTTTGCAGGCATGCAGGAGGTAAAGGTGGAAGTGCTGAGACATATATTTGATTTGGCAAATTAACACATCATAAGACATAACCATAAAAAATGCACAGCCTCCTAACATTGCTTAACTTCTTCCCTCCTCCATCCTCGCTGGATGAGCTGTAATGAGGGAATAAGGTAAGAGAGCTGTCAAGATAATCTTTCCTGTTACACTCCATGTAGTTGCAGGGATGGAAGTTGCAAAAATAACACATTTTGCAGTCTTCAGGCTAGACCTCCCCATTAGTGAGAAAGGCTGCACAGCCCCGCTGCTTTTAGGCACTTGCTCTGTGTAATGAGTGCCACCCACCGAGGAGTGAACTGTTCTCCATCCCTCTGCTCTCTGTGGTGAGATCACCCCGTCCATCAGAGACGTGCAGCAGGAGGAAGTCAGTAAAGACATCATCTACCTCCTAAGCAAGGCTTGTCCTCAGAGTTCCTCCCTGGGGCACGCACACTGGGCTGGATCAGCTGTTCATGGAAATCCTGGGGTAGATTTGGGAGAACTCTTCCTCACAGGGGTCTGATGCTCTCTTGCTTACCGCTGTCATTTGGTGGGAAGGTAATGAGAGGTTTCAGTGCATCATTACAAGAGCACAGGATGGCCTTTTAGCCAGGAGGTGCCAAGGGTCAGCAATGCTGGGGGCAGATCCCACCTCCCCAGAGCTGGACACAAAATCTGGGGCACTTCATCCAGGGCCAACTACCTCCACCTCCCCTTCCTAGTCAGAGAAGCCTTCTTCGAGCTCCCTGCTGTCTGGTGAGGTTGATCACGGTACACAAGCACTTTATTTCTCTCCACAGGTGAGAAGGTGAACTTGTTGATGACAGATTCAACACTTACAAACTGGAATTGCAGAGTTGGTGCCTAGAGCAGGGGGCATCATTGCCAAAACCAGGATATGTCTCCAGCCTGGTGGGCCTATGTCTGGGACAGGTTGTCCTGAGCTCTTTTACAGCCAGGAGGAGAAAACTGCAAGTGGCAGGTCTGGCACCAAGCCCCAAGATGAAGTTTTTAGTCTCAACCCTAATACTGCACCACCAAGGCTGCCATGGGTCTCTGGGGAAGCTTCCCACCCTGAACTGGTCATCAGCCAGCTGGGTCTGTCAAGGAGATGCTGGAGCAGGACAAATTGGGCAAGAGCCAACGATGCATCAGGGAAAGGGGATGAGAATGTCCAAACCTGACCTGTGATTTCAGGCTGTGGTTATCACTTGTGACACCACTGCCTGGCTTCTCGTGTGTTTCAAGGCAGGATGCAGGTGTGTGTGTGTGCATTCAGGAGCTCAGCTGGCTCTTGCAGGTGTCAGTCTGGCTTCTCACACTCACCTTGCTGCTTGGGACCAGTGAGAAGTACCTTCTGCCACTCCCAGTTTTCCAGGCACTGGTCAGAGCTGCATGAGCAGCTCTTTTCCTTAAAAACAACATGGTATAAATTGAAATAAAATGTCAGCTTAATTCTTAATCAAGGGGTTTGTCATTCACAGGCTGCTGCTTGCTAATTACTGTGACATATTTCAAGGCAGAGCTGGATGCTTTTCCCTGGGATACCAGGGAATATCCTCCTGATGCTGGCAGGTGGGAAGCAGCCACGTATTCCTCACAGACCTGGGAAAACACAGGTGTCCAGAGGGCTGTGTGGCTTTGTCACCTGTACAGGATTTTTCCATGAGATGATGGGAGGACGTCTCCATACCTGCGTAGGGCAGTGGTGGACTTCTTGTTGTGAATGCTGAATTCCCAGCAAGAGACATCCACAAGAGCTTCCAGCCTGACTGATGGCACGGTCAGTGCTGCAGAGGGTTAGGCCAGCTGGGATCCTGAGAAAATACAACTTTATTTTCTTCCCTGCTTTATTTCCATCCAGCCACACCAGGCTCAGGCAACCCAAAACCAGGGAGAGCTCCCATCCCTTTGCGAACCAGAGACTGACTCCGGAGCGTGCAAAAGGGAAGCAACATTAATAAGAGTGAAACCTAGAGACTGTCTGAAAACACATGTGCTGCTGCCAATAATGAGGGGAAGTATTTTGAATTCAGTTGAGGCTCTCTCTGGCTCAGGGTGACCTTTAGAGAACCCGCATCCCAGTTCGCAGTTTCCAGCAGAGCTGGCAATGCAGCCGGCTCTCCATTCTCATCATGACTTCTTTTTTTTTTCTTTTTCAGCTGAAATATTTATGCAGGTTTTTAGGGGTGTAGCTTTCATCACTCCAACCAAGAGGAAATGGTCATATCACAAAGCAGGTTACAGTATACGCCTCTGGGGAAAGCAAGGCCTTTGGTAACACTTCTTCCCATGGCCTTTCTCCTAGGTAACCTAAGAGCAGGAAGGTTTATGAAGCTGATCCCATCAGGCCCCACGGAGAGACTTAGCCTAAACATCTGAAGGATGAGAGTCACAGGGAAGAGGGAGCAGAGGGAGAGGGTTTGTAGCAACAGCTTGAAATAGGAGGGAATATTAGGACAAGAACATAAAGGAAGTCAGAGAAATAACACCATCTCATTTGCCACTCAAGCACGCAGTGTTTGTCATATTGAAATAAAAACAGTGGGGAATGATTCCCCAAGGAGACCTCCTTATCTGACTGCATTAAGGCAAGATAGACCCTTGTGTTTGTGCAGGCAGTAACAGAGACACTTGTGCAGACACATACACTCACCGAAGATCAGCTTGAGAACAGGAAGGGAGGAAGGCAAGAAATCTTTAATCTTCACTTGCAGAGCAATAAGCAAGTGCATGATCACCTTTGTGCTGCCCACAAAAACAGACGCCATCCATTTTCCCCCTGCTCCACCTGAAAGAGAATGGCTCTGGTGGGGAAGGGTTGCCTCACTTCATATCCATACAACAGCTTGACATCAGCAGGGAAAGTTCCACGTAGGGTGGTGGCAAGAGAAATCTACTGCAGAGCTGGTCCTCAGTCTCCCTGACATCCTGGGAGAGCCCACAGGGATGGCAGAGGCACCATGAGCCCCAGGACACCAGAGACACTGTGCCCCCTGCTCAGCCAACCCTGAAGCAGGACCCACAGCCTCCTGGAGAGGAGCATTCAGCTGTGCCATGGCCTTGGCTCTGAGCATCTTTTCTGCATCCATTGAGCTTTTCCCTTCTTTACCACCTGGATACCCACTGATTTACACTAATCCTGTGAGCTTTGTCCAGCCTCCACCTGGCTCAGCCTAAGGCTTTTCCAAGCTTCTGGCAATCCTGTTCCATCTCACTCCTTTCTGAAGACTGGGGAGAAGAACCAAGTGTTCCCCATAGCTTGGAAAAATGTGATCCTAAAAAAGTGTCTTTGCTAAGGTTATCTCTGTGGAGCATTTAGAGATCAACGCTGAGCCCTGCTACTGATTTCATCTGGTGCAAACACATAACTACCAGCAACCTTGATGCTGCAGTGCTGGAAAGTGATGTTTCAAACACAATCTTTTAGGAAGCAACAGAGACCAAGACAACAGGTGCCCTATGAGCTTGACAAAAACTCAAATCCTCTTCAGGGGGAAATTAGCAAGCACTGCTGCTGGCTGGATCCAATTTATTAAGGTCCCAGAGAAAGCAATCATGAAGAAAAGAGATAAACAATCTTCAGAGAGAACAATTGCAGATCAGTTGTGACATAATCAGGAGACCAGTTTCTCAAGGATGGAGAAAGGGGATGCCAGGCCTTTCTCCCATTAATCAGAATTAAAAGCCAGAAATATGCTGTCTATCTCTGCTCTACAGCAGTGCTGCAATTGATTGCTAATTGT